>NW_003315038.1:3445549-3448828 GCF_000150825.1 Verticillium alfalfae VaMs.102
CCACAACTTGACCTGACGTCCGTGGGTCAATGCGAGTGCCGGCCGATGTGTGACAGTTGGGTTGGCCGCCAAAGAAAATAACATCCACTGCCTGACAGGTGATGTGGAAATAAGAGGAGGGCACTAGAGGTAGTTTGGCAAGAGGCAAAATGCTGCTCCTTGCCAGATTCATCCCTAGCTTGAGCGGTAGTCTATGTGCCTGCCCTGCCGCCGGGTTGTGAGTTGTGATGATGCTGTCGCTGGCGAGGGTCTTGAGTCAAAGGCAGCTCATGGCCATGCGTACGGGAGAAGAGCACGAGGTCTGATGCCGAAGTTCTCGTGCTGACCGGGGGAGCTAGGGAGAGAAAGAAAGAAGTGACAAGTGGAGAAAGGGGCTGAACAGACTTGATTTGGCAGCACAGTTGGCAGACGGGCTAAAAATACGAAGCAGTTTGCTCGTCTGCATCACAAGCAACCTGGAACTCACAGAGGAAGGGGTCGAAGTATCCTGCGAGAAGACGCGTACGTTTTCTTCAGCTTCCAGGTTTTTCCAGGCACGCACGTCATCGATGCTCACAACTGATGATTGAAGCCATTCTGTAAATGTCGATACCTCAAGAACGAGTGCTCGTCTCACCTGTGTTTACTTGCCTGTCTATCTAGGTACCTACTACCTTGGGCAGATGCCGAAGAGGGCCACCCCAGGATACACGCATCATACGACTTTCATCCCAGAGGGATAAACCCAGCGTGTAAAGTACATGTAAGCTACCTACCTAGGTACCACCTACCTAGACAAGGCGGGCCAGAGAGGGAGAGGGAGAGAACTACGCAAAGAGGGACCGGCACGGCAGGAAGTGTCACTCGTTAGCCCGACAGCCCGGCCAGGTGCAATGGGAACATCCTAATAAAGTCCCACAAGCATCCCAGCTTGAGACTAACCACCTAGGCCCTCGTGCAAGCACTTGGGCATGCACCTCCAAGGTACCTAAGGTGCCTAGGAACCCAAGTGGAAAGGCACGTTAGGTCGAAACAAAAAAAAAGCCTCCAGTTGCCAGTGTCAAGTTCCAGGGGCGTGTTGTGTATCCGGCATCTGTCCCCGTCATCCAATGTTGGCACCAGCTGGGTGTCGTGCGCCTGTGCCAACCCTCTGAGCTCGGAGCGCGTCTCCACCCTGCACGTAGCGGCGCCATCAGGTCATGGACATGTACGACGAAAGGTTGTTGGGTGGATTGGGGACTGGGGACTGGGGGCTGGGACTGTGCCCGGACCAAGCAACACTTGCCGCTGCAGGATACAACGCAAGTACCAAACTGAACTGTATGGCAACAAGGTGTGGTGAGGTAGGCACGAACCTGGACACGACCACTGCTTTCCTCACCTACCGGCCTCCTGGTGAGGCGCTCCTTCCAAACAACAACAGATTCACTGGGGGCGGCTTCATCGAACAAAAAGGCAGGAAGGTCCACCCGGTGGACGGGGGCTCAGGGTGCACGCATCCCGGTCGCTACATGGACAGCGGGGAGATGCTGCTGAGTGGTCGTTATGTCAGCGCTGCAGCAGCCGTCCTGCATTCCGTGCGCTACGCCTCGTCCCAGTCCGGCCATTCTTCAACCTCAGTTTTCTCCCACTATCTTTCCTCCGGCCGGGTCGAGATCCTCCAGCTAAGTAGAGATCCTCCGACTAAATGAAACTTCTCCGGTCCCTGGCCCAGTTGTCAGTCAGACCTCTCTGCTCAGCCCATATGTCCGTCGGGACATTGTACCACGCCTGCGCTCGACGTGGCGCGAGCGGCATTTACCCATCCCTGACAGGAACACGGGCCTAGGGCTTTCACTAACGACATGTTGATCCTTGGGTTCCCTGCATCCATTCCACGGGGCCCTTCCACCCACTCGTCGCCCCGCCAAGCCAAGGGTGGATGCTCCTGGTACTGACGCTACTGCGACTTGCGCGTTTCTTGCTTCTTCTTCTTCACCGTTCCCCAGCCTGACCAACCATGCGGCCCTAGCTTCAGCCTGAATCTGTGGTTCGTTCTTTGAGCCCCTGGTGTCTGGCCCCCGGTCCCCGGTCCCCTGACGCGCCCCCGGCTCCTGGTCGACGTTGTATCGAGTGACAGGTAGGGCCAGTTCAGTTCAGCTCAGCCTCCCCCGTCCATGTGCGATAAACGTGGTGGAATCAACCGGCTGGAGGCACATGTGGGAGGCAAGGCGGTGGTGCATTGCTGACATGTCGCCAGCCCCCCCCCCTAGATCCGACGACTACGTGACGACGCACGAGTCGCATCAACGCAACAGCGAACAATCACGGGGCGCGACTTGTATCTTCATGACGCATAACGGTCGGCGAGATCCCCCAATGCCTCCCTCCAATGCCACGCCACACTCGAACCCTCCTCATCTCTTTCCCCAAGCTGCCACCCCTGCCCTCCCGCTCCCACGATCGATCCCCTAGGATGGATGGATGGATGGATCCCAGTCTCTGGGCAGACCACTGCTTTCCCGTACTGGCGCATTGGCCCGCCTGGTTTTCCAGCTGCCCATCCCATCTCCACTCAAATAAGACATCCCCGTTTATTTACCAGTCTCATGGAAGCCGGATGCGGTGCTGGTCGTCTCGTGCCTCGACAAGTATCGATCACACATCTCCGGTGTTGATTCTTTCGACGCTAGGGCTTTTTGCCATTGGCTTTTCGCATCTTCTAGGCCTCTCTCTCTCCACGCCAGCCGCTTGTCATCGGCCTTGCCACGCCTGGCAGTCTGCCAGGCTCCCTCAACTTTCTGCCCGCCAGGCCTGCTACCGCACAGGCTACCACAGACTCTAAGGGAGCACCAGGCGCCTTGCTGTGGCCGATCCCTCAACGATGGACGCCTTCTCTGCACTGGTCCCGAAACCCGGGAGGTACGTACATTGGGTCTAGAGTGCCCTGTCAGTCAACGAAGCAGGCAACCTTCACTTTCGGGAAACGCCACCGGGCTGGTTGCAGCTAGCTTGGGGGTGATCAAACTCGTGGCATCAAAAGAGCTTTGAACGGAGGACCTTCCGGACTGAACTGACCCTTGCTGCCATCTCCCCTAGTCTGGCCTGGTCTTGTACCTGTAGTCCCATCTTCGAGTCTGGGCAGTCAGGCCCGTCTGACCTGTCCGGGAACCCAATGACCTGACTGGGGGCCCATTTCTGCATGGTACATCACACTCCATGTGCGTGTATCTGATATCAACCTTGTCATTCCAGTCGTCATACGGCACACCTTCCGCCCAAACGCCTCATCCATTCTCGGGCCCTTGCTTCTACTCTGTC
>NW_003315038.1:3449167-3458735 GCF_000150825.1 Verticillium alfalfae VaMs.102
CTTCCGGCACTGAGTGCGCCCACTACACTCGAGTGAGTATGCTGCCTCACCTGCTGGACCCCTAAGCATGGTGACCTTGTCCCGAATTTTAGCCCCTGGTAACTGCACCTGGTATCGTCCTCGATATCAAAGTTCTTGACTGCCGCATGGCCCGAGGTTAACACCCAACCTCCTTCAAGCCCCTAGAGATCTGAGTCAGGAAGGGAATCATGTTTCTCAGCCACTTTAGTCCGAATGTTATCGTTGTCTTCGGACTACTTCTGCCGGTTCCTTACAGCGGCACCGCTAACAAATCACGAAATAGATACATCCTAGCCTGCTTGTTTCGAAACCTCCTTGTCGGGAACTTCCTTCGTGGTTGCAAGCTGGCCCACAGAATGGGTTGTGCCTAGCATCTCCCTGTCCTGACCTCTTCTGGAATTCCCGTCCGGATCACACATGGTTGTTGACAGGCCAGCCCAGCAAGCCATCTATCATCCTTGGCTGCTCACGGGGCTGCATGTTGGGCACCTGCCAGTAACACGCCAAGGTTGCCCCCTCCACCGACTATTACCTACTGTCTCGAGACCAACGAATAATGCATGAGTAACCGGACGGCACATTTTGGGGGTAGAAGCACGATTTTGTACCTGGACCCCGCCATTATCCTCGCCGATACTACCGGCCGGCGGATTGTTGACCACTACATTGATGAGCCAAAGCACAGCTTCCAACTTGACGGGTTTCCCGTGGTCGTATGCCGTATAGGACCCTTGACTTCTGATGATACGGTCCGCAAGGATGGTACGTATTTCCGAGCCAGACTCGCGCGCGCAGCAGCACGTCCCAAGCTTAGACATCTACCCCACTACCTGTAGTGGCCGTGTTATTTGGCCATCGCCCCCTTTTCCCTGCCTGTCCAGACCCTCCGCCAGTAGCGCTAAATCCCGCCAGCAGATCGCCGACTAGACTCCTGCCGCTCATCGGGCAGCCTCATCAGTCGTGGCGATCATCCCACATAGTGTCCCAGCAAGGATCAACCCCACCGGTATGGTACACCACGCTCACCACTCTAGACGGCTTCTTCCAGCTTGGATCTGAGAGACCACGAGCTTTAAACAGGTCAGGCCCTCATTGGCGCAGGGATACTTCCAAGGACCAGGTGCCTCCCGTCTTGACGTTTTCTTCGCACCAAGATCATTTTTCTGAGATCGTTCCTCGTCTCTGCTTTCTCACTGATTGGTTCACGACATTCAACCAACTCTTCCTCGCCAGCTGCCGCTCCTAATCCTTGCCACCGTGGGACTGCTTTGTTGAATCACTTACACTTTTCCCTTTCTTCCCTTGGCCTCGTACGAAACCGTCCGTCAGCGTCGCTCGAGCCAATGACCCGACTGCTAGAGATTCGCTTTCTCACCTGAATTCTGTCGACCTTTTTTCCACCGCTCGACGCTGTTCCTGCGATCCGTGGATCAGGCTCGGCAGACGACGCGGGGACTGGGCAAGGCCACCTAGTGTAGGAGGGTGAGTCTGCGTGGTGGGCCACTTCGGACTGTTTTCCCTGATCTGCCGTGTCAGAGATCTATCACTCAGCGCAAGGTGGACTGCCTGATAGAAGCCTCCAGCGCCCTGGTCTGCCGTGATTATCATCAGCCATCCATCATGGGTGATTACTACCACCACTTCTTGACCTCCATGGCCGGAGTGGTGGGCAATTTGGACACAAGCAGCACCGAGGAAGCGCAACTCCAGCAGTTTGGGGATTCCCAATCACCCGTGACGCAGTCACCACTGCATGGTCCGATCCCACCTGCATTCCAAAATTTTGGGTATTTCACGGACTACTCTGAGAATGTGCCATACGCTGCACCCAAATCACAAAAAAGCCGGAAGAAGTCTGCACATGGTATAGACCATGTCAAGCACAGGCGCACTCGTTCCGGCTGCTTTACCTGTCGGAGCAGAAGGGTCAAGGTCAGCTTTCTCTTGCATTCCTGTGCTTGGTGGTCTCCTAATCTTTCGCCAGTGTGACGAAACGCGACCAATTTGCGATCGTATGGCTCCCGACAGGTGTAATATACCCATGGACAGGCTGACGATATTCAGGTTGCCGGAAAGGGACACGCGAATGTCTTTACCCAGATCCACCACCCACTAAAGGTTCCCCAGCACCGAGCACCACGTCGAAAGACTCGGGCAGCATCAAGCAACAGGCAAGCCCAACCTCATCGCACGAAGCAGAAGATGTGGAGGACGATGTCAGCCGGAGCACCAAGCTCGAAACAATTCCGGATGAGGATGAAGACGTCAACCAGATTCCGAACTTTTCTGAACGACCGACATGGTCGCGCGCGACATCGACAGGGACCTCCATCAACCAGATTTCGCGAGCTACACGGCAAACCTCGGAATCACCGTCTGCAGACGGTAATGTAAGCTCCCCATCGAACTCGACCAGAACTAGCAGCACACATACAGCAACAACACCATTGGCTGTGGATAACCCAACCCTTTCGACCACCTCGTTTCCCGACTGGACTCACCTATCCCCAGGTGTACAACAATATATGAACTACTTCTACAAGCATATGGATCACCACAACTATTGTATTGTGCACGATGGCGACAACTTCTTCCACGGCATCCTACCAAACTTTGCCTTGCAAAATGAAGCGCTCTTGAATGCCATAGTCGGATTCTCGGCATATCTTTACTCGCTGGAGCACAATCCCAACGGCAACATGTGGGAGTTTCTCCAGTACTATAACAGGGGCGTGACGCTGTTACTGGCTTCTCTAAAGAGGAAGGAGAAGCCAGATATTGGAACGCTCCTTACGATCTTGCAGCTAGCCACTATTGAAGTAAGAAAGCTATTCTCCCAGCTGGAGATGACCAATAGCTAACAGATCGAAGGAGTACCTTGGTGACTGGATCAACCTAATGGGGCATCAGAGGGCAGCTTGCGACATCATCACCAGACTTTTCACCCCGCAGACAGCCGTGCAAACCCCCTTGGGTCGAATGGTTCTCACGTGGTATTCTCGGTTCGATACCTTTGTAGCTATGATGGGTGGCTTTCCGACTGCGCTTGGGCAAGAGTGGTTCACACACCACATCGACTACGCACGACATCAGCAATTGTCTTCCAACGAGGAACAACGCTCTTTCCATTGGAAAGCAGAGACACAGTACGCAGGTTTACGCTTGCTCTCCAGAGAGATGTCTATGCTATATGCCCGAATCACCAGGGGGCAGATGACGTCGGAGGAGTTCGAGATGGCTCATGCGCAGACGTTGCAGCGACTTCGGGACTGGAAGGTCCAGCAGGACGCTGAACTTGAGGACCCGACAAGTCTTGTTACAGACTTTACTTGGGCGCCGGTTCCCGATGAAGCTGATATTGTCAGCCCCTTCTCGCCGGGAATGCTCTACGATCACCCAAAACTGGCGACGACGTTTTTGACCGTCATCTGGCTGTCCATGATCATCATGCACCAATGCCAGTCGCCCACTTCGGACCGCGATCGGTTGTACAGCGAGCTAGCAGGCCACGCATATCACGTATGCACGATCTTCGAGCTGATCCATCATTGGCCTAACAGCCCAAAAGGTGGTCTCCTACCGCTGGAAGCACCCCTCGCCATCAGTGCGTTGTTCGTCCCGCAGGATGCGAAGCACCACATGTGGTTTAGGCGCAGGTTCGCTTTGATGGAGACAAAGGGGTGAGACTCGATCAACTGCTGCCTTCTCCAATCCAGAATCTGCTGCTAATAATTACTGTCTTCCAGATATATCCATCCTGTCAAGGTGCGCAGCAAGATGGGTGTACTATTCGGTGCACCTGAATGTGAGCGTTGGTGGCTACCCAACGATGAGGGGTTCAGCCCTCTGCTCCAGGCAATTCGCAACCTGGCCGACGAACGTAACGCCACCGCCATCAATGCGCAAGAGGAGAATCTGCGCGAGGTTCGGCATATCTTCACCAAAATGCAGTTGGCCGAAGGTCAACAGGCGAACTAAGAAGACGTAAGACAGATGCCCATGTCATTTTCTTCTTGAAAAGAATGGCTACAAATTTCCAGGCTGTGCTTGGAGAGGCGCCATAACGATAACGATATATGGAAACGCATGCCTGCGTGCGGTGGTGTTCAAATGAGTAGAGAAATGCTGCGTCAACTGCATTATCTACAACTGGCTGGATATCATTTGCACGAGAACCCTGTCAGCTCGACTTCGGGGGAGATACGAGAGCCTAGAAACATCTTGTGCGAGATCTAGGGTTGCAATTGCATAGAGCATCTGAGCATGATTCGTGCAGAAGATGAGGCTATGAAATGAACTAGGCTAATAGTGATAGCGGACGGGGAAATGACCCATGAATGAGCATATCATGTTACTGATTGCGACCCAACTCTGATGCGGGTGGATTTCTATGTCGCTGCATTACAATCATCTACAGACAAACAAACATGAAAGTGCATCCCAGGGCAAAGAGTCACGGCTCGAACCTGCTGATACATTATGGTAGACTGGCTCACTCACGCCTCCTTTGTAGACTCTCCTTGGCTGTCCTTCTGAGTCTTTGCCTCTTCCGTGCTCCCCTCGTCAACGCTGTCCACCTGCGCCTCCGCTTTCTCGGCCTCCTCTACCGCAGCTGCCCCCTCATCCTTGACCTTCTCCGGCTCTGCGTCTTGGGTATCTTCCGGCGCCTCGGCTGTCGAAGCGGACTCCTCCACGGCCTCCTTAGTGAACTTGTGCGTGCTGGACCCTGTCTCCTCCTTCATCTTCTCCTCCGCAGCCGCGGGGTCCTCAACCTTGTCCTGCGCCTCCTGCAGCCCACCCGCCGGTTCCTCGTCCGCGCTCTCGGCCCTGTCTTCGGCTGTCATTATTGTTGTGGTTTCCAGGGCAGATTTCTCCGCGTCTACGGACTCAAGCGCCGCCTTATCCTCCTCCGTTATGGGCGCGGTTTCAGACAGCAGCGCCTCGGTCTCTGGGTGCGCGGTCTCCGGGTGCGCCGCGTCCTCCTGCTGCGGCTCTGATGTGGGCGGAGCATCCTCCTCGGGTTCGGCTCCGAGGTGCTCGACGATGGTGCGGTCATTCTCCGGCGGCGAGGCCGGGGGAGAGGCGTCGTCCATGACCTCCTTGGCGACGATGACAGGGACGTCGGCCGTCTCGGCCTCCTCGGCCATATCAGGGGCTGCAGAGATGCACATCTCACGCAGGCGGCTCGTGACGTCATGGTCCTCCTCGTCCGTTTCGAGGACGGTGGTGACGGCGCTGCCTGTGGAGGGGCTGGCGCGGATGTGGCGGCGCGTGTTGGTGCGGCCGATGGACTGGTAGTTTTCGTCGGCGGCGGCGCCAATGTCGTCGTGACCGCCGCGGGATGGGGGCTTGGCGATGGAGATGGCGGCGGGTTGCTGATGGTGGTTGTTGCTGTTGGTGTTGTTGTGGGGGTGGTACTGCTTGCCGCTGGCGCTGCCTTGGTCGTCGTTGTCGTTGCTCGGGTCGGAGGCGGCCGCATTCGTCTCGAGGCCCTCGGGCTCCGGAGGCAGCTTGTAGTTCTCGGCGGGCAGGAGGTCGTACATGTCGCAGACGGTCTTGAAGAAGACGTAGAGGCCGGTCTGGCCCTCAATGTTCCAAAAGACGGCGCGGTGCTGGAACCAGGCGTGGGCGAAGATGCGATGGAGGCGGCGGAAGACGTTGACAAGGTTCTTGACGGCGACGCTCTTGTTATGGGCGTCAGAGGAGACGACAAAGCGCGAGGGGAAGATCTTGGGGTCTGTGACGACGTTGGCAGCCCAGTCGAGGGTGTGGCAGCAGTAGTCGATGGCGCAGCAGCTCTTGGGCTGCTCGTGGACGGCGCAAAGAAATTGCCACTCTGAGGCGCGCATCTCGGGGCAGGTCGAGGCGCTGCAAGGGGGTGCGTCGAAGAGGAAGCCTACAATGAGGGTGTTGCATTGGGAGATGAGGAAGCGACACAGCTCGTAAAGCCACAGCGTGCGGTCGATCGAGGGCGGTGGCGTGGCGAGCTGGATGGCGGTCTGACGGGTTATGCCATGGGCGCCGCCATTGGTGTGGAAGTGGTGGAGAGCGGCGAGGTGTTCCTGGAGCTGAAAGGCCGAGTCGAGCTGTGTGGAACAACATGTTAGAGCCTGAGGAATGGGGGACAGAGATCGCGCAACCGGTTTGGGGGGGTGGGGGAAGCTGCTGATAGACAGAAGGCTTTGCGATGGAACGAACCTCATTGAGGGGAACCAGAGGAGGGCCTGTTGCCATGTCCTGGGCTTTCGTGCCGGGATGAATTCGACGTTTCGCATTTGCCTCCATAATACTCTTCTCAAGCTGCGCGGCCTGGCGATTCGCTTGCGCGCCCATGGATGGCGACGGAGGGCCGATCTGATCTTCGGCGGCTGGAGGAGGGCTCGGAAGCCGGGGGGAGGGCGGCGCCGCCAAGGCCATTGCGACGGTGAATGTGTTGCAGGCTACGCCAGATTGTTTTCCGTGTACTTCCTTCTGGACGATAGAAGTTATGCACAGCGATGTGGGTAGGTATCGTAGGCACAGGGACAAAAAGTTGTCGTGATGTTGGTGGGTGGTTGGTGGAGGAGGCGCCAATCCAAAGGACGCTGCAGCAACCGCCAGCAAGCAGGAGGCAAGTGCAAGTGCACACGGACACAGGCAGGGGCAGGGATCCGTCGCAACGACCGCCTTAGTCAGCAGGGCCACAGCCTCCGCCATGTTGGCACCCACCTACGGCGTCATACGCCCTGTAGCTGTAGAACAGGTCTGAGTTAAGCCGCAGACAGGCGACTGACTGGATCCAAGTTGAATGACAGGAATCCAACACCGACCACTGCTTTCTCGTAAAAAAACGAGACCCTATGATTTCTTCCCTCATTAATAAATTCATACGTCACGCCGCTATCACTGTCTGCCCCCTGCCTACGCCCTGAAGCCTGCAGCTGCAGCAATCCGTCCTCGTATCTTTCTTCGCACTACCCCGCCATTATGAACTTTGACGATGATGCCCCGCCAGATCTGGTCGAGACTCAGACTCAGAACCCGTCTCAGGCGGAGCCGTCACTGAGCACAGGGCCGCAGGACGATCTCGAAGAGAAACGAATCAAAGTCCCAATCACCATTGTCACTGGTTATTTGGGTGCTGGCAAAACCACTCTGTTGAATTACATCTTGACCGCGCAGCATGGCAAGAAGATTGCCGTCATCATGAATGGTTTGTTGCGTGTTGCTGGTAAAAGTTGGTTGGACCTTTGCTAACGCTCCCAACAGAATTTGGCGACTGTAAGAAGTCGAAGCAGCGAGTGTAGCCATGTCACTTTCTGACCAGTTATAGCCATTGACATTGAAAAGTCACTTACCGTCAACAAAGGGGACGAAAAGGTTGAAGAGTGGCTCGAGGTCGGCAACGGATGTTTGTGCTGTTCCGTCAAGTAAGGATCCGAACCCCTCATGCGTGCTCACTTTACAATGCTGATGGCTTCAGAGACACCGGCGTCAACGCGATCGAGTCGCTGATGGAGAAGAAGGGTGCCTTCGACTACATTCTCCTTGAGACCACCGGCCTGGCGGACCCTGGTAACCTAGCGCCGCTCTTCTGGGTCGATGACGGCCTCGGCAGCACCATCTACCTCGACGGCATCGTCACCCTCGTCGACGCAAAGAATATTCTCCGCAGTCTCGACGATCCGTCTGGCAAGATCGAAGCCGAGGAAGAGCACGATCACGACCACAGCAGCAGCCCGCTCATGACAACAGCGCATATGCAAATCTCCCACGCCGACGTCATCGTCATCAACAAGGCAGATCTCGTCACTGCAGATGAACTGCAACAGGTCAGGGACAGGATCGAGTCCATCAATGGTCTCGCCAAGATTCACGTAACGCAGAAGAGCGAGGTTCCGCAGCTCGAGGGTGTCCTGCTGGACCTGCACGCCTACGACGAGCTTGCCGAGCTTGACTTCAGCCGCAAAGGCCACAGCCATCTAGACCCCGTACGTTTTTCTCCTTGCTGTGTGATGTATGCGCAATGCTCACGTTGTCTAGGCCATCTCTACCGTCTCCATACCGGTTCCTGTTTTGTCGCCCAGCCAAGAGGCAAAAGTGGACAAATGGCTGCGAAGTGTGCTCTGGGATCACGAACTGCCAGGGGAGGGGAGGACCATTGAGACGCACCGCTCAAAAGGGCGGTTGGTATTCGACGACGGCAAAGTCAAGATGATACAGGGCGTCCGGGAAATCTTTGAGATCTTGGAGGCGCCTGAGCAGTCATCGATAGATGGGCCAAAGCAAGGCAAGATTATTCTCATCGGGCGCCACCTGCAAGGCATCGATTTTGAGAAGAGCCTCAAATATGTTTTACAATCATAGATTTACTTCGACTGGAAACAAATAAAAACAAAGTCAGCCATGGAAATCAAGCGGTTGCTTGTAGTGTTTGCCGGAAATGGAGGGAATGTCAATAGCATTTCCCCCCTCGTATAAGCTGAGTCGTGACAGCCAACGGCGCTCACGCATCTTGCCCAGGCACACGTCTTTAAGGATAACATTTCTTATTTCGTATCTTTTCTGTGAGGCAAACAATGAGCAAGAAGGGAGAAGATACGCTAAGAGCGATGATTGATGGCTGAGCCTCACCTAGTACCTAAATGCTGTGCTCCTCACCGAACACCGAGGCAGCCGCATCCAGACCGAGGGGCGTCGGTGCACAGGCCATCACATCGGATCCATCTTTGACCGTATCTCCGTGTTTAGCGTTTGCCCAGTTGCAGGCTGTGGAGTGCATGTCAGGCGGCCAGGGGGGGGGGGGTTGATTTGTGGACAACGCCAACCTCGAACCGCCTAAGCAGAGAAACCTCCAGCGATCATAGCTTCGTCTGAAGGCAAAACCCGTGCGAACACTCGACAACCACGCCACCCGATACACAAACCCTTTTTCTCGCGAACTCGAACCTCGACGCAACGACGCGACACAACCTTGCGACACCAGTCCTCGATAGCTCCCATCATGAACAGACCAGGTAAGGCTTGCATACTTTGCCGTCGTCCGCCCTTGAGCCTCCCGCAACGCAGCCACCGTACGCCGCCGATTGCCCGTCCCTAGACGCTACCGACATGGGCATCTCGCGACTCAATGCGACCTTCTCTTTCATGGTCCCGTCCATTGAGTTGTCTTCATCCGTTGTGCAACGGCGCCTCGACCCTGGTTTGCTTGCTTCGCCAGAGCTTGACCTTGTGACGCCTCGCACCACCTCCGTGCCGAACCGGACGTCTGTTCCCTACCGCCCTGGCCGCAAAATGACCTCCGAACTCTAGCGACCGTGCCTTTTCCTGGGCCATGCGATCAGAAATCATCTCGCTGTCATATCCCCCGCCGGCCTGTTCATCCCTCTGGAACGCCTGTGTCGATCGAAACCTCGATCTCCTCGTTTACCTCTGCGCGATGTCATTGAGCACGTCTTCTGTACTTTGCGCTGACGAAGGATCGTATAGTAGGCGCAGTACCACAATCGATTCGAGGGATGCCTGGCTTCGGTGCCAGCAACCACAACAGCAGCAGCAGCAGCAGGGG
>NW_003315038.1:3459065-3459879 GCF_000150825.1 Verticillium alfalfae VaMs.102
ATTCCGTCTTTTCTTTGCGCTTTAGAGCCCCTGCCACCCCCACTGCCGGAAGGTGCATGCCGCACACACTGCACCAGCTCTAGGTTCCGCCCGCACTCCCATCATCACGCCCGCCATGGTCTCCGCGCGTAAACGTAGGCTTTTCAGGAAGCGAAAAAAGCCGGGAGCAGTCGTTAAGATCATGACGGCGCCGTCACCTACTCCATCGTCTGCGAGACCCAGAAAGGGCTATGCGGAGGCTTTGAAAGGAGACCGCCCGGTCGAAAGTTCGAAGGGGTACCTACTAATTGTCCCTCCCGTTATGTTTTCCCTTTGACTTGTGCTATGAGAAGGATACTTCAACGACCTTTCGCTGTCTTATTGATCTTTCTTCGCTAACCTGAGACTAGCGAATTCCCCTCCCTCTCGAACAACCCTCAACTCGGAAACGCCAACCAATCCTCTATGTGGGCAACGGCGGGCTCGCGGGCTGTGAGTGGGCAGGTGCCTCGAAACACGTCTACACCACTATCTTCGCAGGGTCCTCAGGAAGACCTGTACAACTCGACATCTTCATCTCGAGGAAATGGTGGGTTCCGCTTCGGCGCCCAAGGAACAGTGGGCCAGCCTGCGCAAAACTCTGCGACGCCCGCGGATGACTTTCCACCACTGAATCGCAACGCAAACGGCGAGATTGGCGGGGAGCGGGGGGGGCGGTCTCATGTCGTCTCTGGGTTTCGGGGCTCAAGCCCCCGGTGCCGCACCTTCCATACCAAACAGCCGGGCTGCGCAACGGTCTGTTGACGCCCTCTCGGCGAACAACAGAAGCTCAGAC
>NW_003315038.1:3459979-3462408 GCF_000150825.1 Verticillium alfalfae VaMs.102
CCGGGCCTGCCGGGCAACCGGTCTGTTGAACCCCTCTCGGCCAACAACAGAAGCTCAAGACGCCCCAGTCGCCGCCGCAGGGCAGCGGCTACCACTGCTGGATCGGGAGATGAAGGAAAGGAAAAGCTAGCCTGGGGTGTGGGCATGTCCGCAGCCAACGGGCCTCGCCGTCTCAAGGATGCGAGCAACTCGCACAACTTGGCAGGACTCGGCGCGGCAGCGCATTACAGCAAGGCCCAGAGAGACGGAGGACGGAGAGGCTTCCGACGCGCAGGACCCGTTAGCTGGCATGGCCCCTATCGACAAGTTTGGAATCAAGGGCCTACGAACCATGATGAACAACAACCCAAGCTACGCTGCGTTGATGCATGGCATGGATCCCAATGACCTAGGGCTCAACGTGAACTCGCCAGAGTAAGCAACCACGTTCTGATGTTCATTGTTGAGTTCCACTGACGCGTGGCAGGCTCATCTCCACGCAACAATACTCGCTGTTCGACGACACACCGCCACGGCCTGTGGTGCCCAGTCACCGGCTGCCTGAGTGCTATCAGGTCACGAACGTGCAGCCGATAGAGACCAAGATTCAAAGTTTCAACGAAGAGACGCTGTTCTGGATCTTCTATAGCTGCCCCCAGGATGTGAAGCAGCAGCTCGCCGCATTTGAACTGTGCGTAAAACCCCTCTTTAACTAACAAAGCGTTGCTGACCTGGGGTAGGCACTCTCGCAACTGGAGGTGGCACAAGAAGCTGCACATCTGGCTGACAAAGGACGAAACCATGACGCCTCAAACGATCAGTCCTACCCATGAGCAAGGCTACTACGTCATCTGGGATATCCGCAACTGGCGGAAAGAGCGGGTGCGTCTTCAAACCTTTTGACTCGATGAAGCCGACCAGAATGAGACTGACACATGGTACAGAGAGAGTTGACCTTGCATTACGAGGATCTGGAGACCTCGTTGGGAAGGCCACCGGCGGCGTAAATGGCGTTCAGGACATTGCTATACCCTCGGACAAGCAGATGCAGACTCGGAGAAGTCACATGTGGCCTGGGTTGACATTTTTTTCGGTTCTCGACGGCATGGGAGCTGTACTCGTATCCTCAGGGACTTGGGCGCTGCTTGCTTCAGGGGCGAAGCTGGTATGGCAGAGGGGGGCAAAGGATCGCCTGGTTGGTTTTGCAAGTCGTATTGCTACTGTCGGTACACGAATGCATCATTACCATGCTGGCCATTGGCTGGTGACGGAATCGCATTCTCATTTGATCCCAGGACTGTCGTAGACATTTACAAGTGGTGATATTTCTGGTCGTGTGAGCCATGTATGATGCCAAGACGCATGATTGGGGAGGGGGGAGGGGGCCGATGAGGGGACTGGAAGATTCCGACTCAGTTTCCGCAACTGGCGGCGGGCTTACCCCAACTTGGGTGAAGTGACCATCTCCACAATCAACCCTGCTACCTGTGTGCTACCTTACTCTCTTTAAATTCATCAACAGAGCGAGTGGCTTTTCGCGCATCGCTCATCGGCTGTTCGACTTTTTGAATACACCGAGTCGATTTGAATCGCGGCGCAGAAGCAAGAAACGCCGGCTGCAATCATAACCCGACAGCGAGCACGAGACAACACCCAGCGTGGTGGTGACGTGGTCTCTCTCTCTCTCTCTCTCTCTCTCTCTCTCACGCACGCGCCCGTGCTGCTGCAGCCAAACTCTCCGAATTGCGACCCATCACCATCCCAGTCACAGGTATCCTGCCCTCCGACGGGGCAGCACACGAACAGGCACCATGGTCAAAGACGACAGCCAAACGATTTCGGTCCCGTACCTCCTCGTCCTCCTCGTCCTCGCAGCCGCCATCCTCCGCCTCCTCTTCTTCTCGAACTCGTCAGGCGACACCCCGCCCGCGGGTCGGCACAACCCGCTCAACGTCCTGCGGGCGCGCGAGACGGCCGTCGAGCGCATACAGCAAATGTTCCCCCAGGTCGAGCGACGGACCATCCTGTGGGACCTGCAGCGCAACGGAGGCAACGTGCAGACGACGAGCGAGAGGATCCTGGCCGGACGCATCGAGACGGTGAGCTCCTCCGTCTTCCTCTTCTTTCTTTCTTGTCTTCTTTGCCGGCTTCCTTCTCTTTACTGCTCGAAGAGCTACGGCGTAGACACTGCATACGCATCAGACATCAGGGTGAGGGGTGAAGCCGAGAATGTTCCGCGCTAACATTTGTGCCATAGCCTCCCATCACCTTCCAGCCCCCCCCTCCCGCCGGCGCGCCGGCCACGGGCTCCGGCAGCACGAACGCCGCAGCGGCGGCGCTGAAGCAGGCGGGCAAGCCGATGCAGCCGGATCTCATCACGCGCTACAAGCTGGAGGGCAAGATCGGGGCGGCCGAGGAGGAGCAGAAGAGGCAGCAGACCGGACGGGGAA
>NW_003315038.1:3462866-3465230 GCF_000150825.1 Verticillium alfalfae VaMs.102
CGGCAAGAACAGCTGCCTTTCTGATCGTGCCCCCTCCGAAACTAAAGTCAGCAAGCCAAATCAACATGCTATCTCGTCGTGACCTTTTCACAGCACGCCTCGGACCCGATGTTTCGGCTCCCTCAGCCAGCCGCCGGCGACGACAGTGCCAATGCACTAGACCACCCCAATGCATGGACGACATGGCGCTGATAAGATGGGTTGATCCAGCAGAGATGTACCGATAAGCACGTTTCGTGCTAAGGCCCCGCCACCCCAACACTTTTTGCAACGCTTCCCACTTTCACATGCTTTCATGCCCACCGTTTTGTGTTGCTTGGAGGTAACGCCTCTTGCTATCCTGGACGCAGGGCTGGATGCATGGCAAAGGTGGCAGGGTCGGTGGGTTTCGTCAAGCCTACGTGAAATCCCGGTTCTGGGCATTTGGCTTTTTTGTACAATTGTCTCACTCCCCTCGTGGACTCGTGCATCTCGAACCCCTCCTCCTCTTTGCGTGACGCTTTTTTGTCTACGGAGATTGCGACGTGACCATTGAATAACGGCCGCCGCGGAACGTCACCCCGTTCTCTTGTGGCGCGGTACTCGTGGCTCTCTGACATATCTCCCCCATCCACTTGACTTTGCTGTCACCGGCGGGCGCCCGATTCCTGTTCATCGTTCGCGTCAAGACCATGGCGTCACTCCGTCATTGGACCCCCGTCTTCGAGGATGTCAAGATGGAGCACACAACCGTCTCATCGACAGTCCTGTCCCTGCTCCCGACGTCACTGCAATCACGCTTGCCGCCCCTGCGCTCAGTCCAAAAAAGCGTCACCATGCAGACCTGCCAGACCAGCGTGACGAACAGGACGTCCGCCCAAGAGCCGGTCACACCAACGCCCACGCCCCGAGGCTCGCCCAAGAAGCAGAGCCGCATCGCGGACAGCCCCTCTCGAATGTCCTGCGCCTCTACATTGCTGGACGATGAAGCCCTCGAATCGAGCCCCCCAAGCCCTCCATCGGGCGTTCACTGGCGGTATGCCTTGCAGGGTATGTTTCTCATCGTGGCCCGCCCTTCCTTCCACCCCTCTTACCCGGACTCATAACGGCACAGGCTCTCTCTTCTCTCGGTGGCGCGAGATGAAATCCACCCGCCGCTGCCCTGCGCCGAAGTTTGAGCGCAAAGCATTCCTCGACGGCGCAGAGTACATCCTGAAAGTAATGCTCGGCGCACCTCAGCCGCTGAGCTCGACGCCTGCGCACGTCGGCGCCCCGCGCCCTCGTCCTGGGTCCGCAAGGATGCGACTCGCCCCTTTCGAGCACACGGTGTCACTCGCCGTGCGGCCATGCGACGGCGGCGTCGTCGTCATCGTCGGCACGGCCCCGGAAGTCACTGCTGCACCGGTGGGTGCAGGCGGCGGTGGTGCAGATGTTCATCCTCGCGCATCTGGCGCTGCCGTACGTGGTGCTGCTCGCGCGGCTGGCGGCGCGGGCAGAGCGGGAGTACAACATATCACACAACTTGGCGAGTGCCGGGTGGGGGCTCGTCCACTCCATTGGGGCGCAGGGGGTCAAGGCGACAGGCACGCTTTGCGGTATCGGGGACGGCAGGGTCGGACAGGCCATTGCGGAGGCGGTGGCTTGGACGGTTGAGGGTGTGTCGGGGGGCCTGAGTGAGGGTGTCGGGCAGGGCATGGTGATCATGAGTGCCTCACGGCCGTAGATAGATAGATAGAGTGGTGCATTTTTGGGGGTTGAGGGGCGTTCGAGCTACCGAGAACGGGAACGCATGCTGTTCTGTGGTTCGTCTCTGGCGTTTATGATTGAGAGATAGGCTATGCTAGGCTACCTACCAAGCCTACCTACCAGGTAGGTATCTTGGCGTGGCTCGTTATGAGAAATGATAAGATTTTCGGACAAAACGATAAGAGACATGGCTAGCTCCGGCTTTCATTTGCGGCGTGGAAGACATGGGACCTGGTGGTGGCGTTGGAGAAATCATCATCAGCGGAGGACGGATGCCTGTCGTGTCTGGTGTGTACCATGTACCTACCTAGGTACCTTACCTAGTGAATGGTGGTGGTGTGTGGTGGTGGATGGCTGCTTCTGTGGGGGGGGTTTGACAGCTTCCATGAGGGTGACTGGCGCCTGCTGGCACTGAGTCCGCGTGGGGTGGCAGGTGCAACCCTTTTCCCGTTCCCGGGGTAGAAGGAGCTTATCATGCAGCTGCACTGTTCACCGAATCCAGGACACCACAAAAGTTCACAGTCGCAGGACCAACAAGGCAATCGTAGCCTACGCACACAGACGCCACCTATGCTAACCTACCACCTACTGTAGATATACTAAGGTACCTATACCGAAGGCCAGATCGCTGCCCGAGCA
>NW_003315038.1:3465675-3472960 GCF_000150825.1 Verticillium alfalfae VaMs.102
AAGACGCCGCCCATCTCGTCCCCCCCCCCTCCCCTCAGGCCTGCTGACCTGCAAGGCATGCCTGGGATGAATTGATTCCAATATCCTTGGTCGAGGGATCTCCGGGCCACAAGTTGCACCTGTCACCTTCCCACCCCCATCCCCAGACTTTCTTCTCCCTTCTCCGACTCCGTCAATAAGTCCGGGGGTTCCCTCTGGCTCTCTCTCACTTGGACCGAACAGAGCGAACTATAGCAGCGCTGGAACCCTGCCATAGCTCAGCTCCTTGGCATTCCCGAACTCCCCGCAGCCAGTCCCAGACATTGCCGACGTTCCTATCTAGACAAAGGGCGGAGCCGCCGCCGGGCGATTCGAGGTCCAAATAAAAACGTGATACTGTTCTTTCGCCCTTTTTGTTCGTACCCCAGCTTTGTTGTCTCTCACACTCTCCATGGCCATTCTCTCTTTCCCCACCCCCCCCTGCGGCACGCAAATTTGTTTGCGCCTCCAACTAACAATGGCCCGTCTACAGGTTCCGAATAGTTACTTCGATCTTACGTGACGCGCGCTGGTCTCGAGAGCGAATCCGCCTCCCCCCAGCTTTCACCATGCCCGCCCACTCACCGCCCTCCCCCTCCGCTAAGTCCCCGAAACGCGCCCGGCAGTCTTCCTTCGACGATGCGTCGCCGACGTCCGGAGGCGCCGACCAGAGCCCGTCGGCCGATCTCAACGATGTCATCGGCGATAAGAGCAGCAAGTCTGCTGCCCAGCAGAGCAGCACGTTCCGCAACGTGAGCGCATGCAATCGATGTCGCTTGCGCAAGAACCGATGCGATCAGAAGCTCCCGAGTTGCGCCAGTTGCGCCAAAGCTGGCGTCGCCTGTGTTGGTTATGACCCCATTACCAAGAAGGAGATCCCCAGGAGGTATGCGCCGATGCAGAGGCATTCAGTTCCACCCGGCTCGCCATGCTCACACTGCCAACAGTTATGTCTACTATCTCGAGATGCGCGTCGACCAGCTCGAAACGTTGCTGACGGCCAACAACATTACGTTCCCTCCCGCCGAGGACCTGGAACGCTGCTCACGACCAGGCAACGAGCCCTCTAGATCCATCGCCGATTCAAACTTTTCCGCCCGCTCCGAGAGCATCGACAGCCATAGCACGACGACGAAGACCCAGCAGCCCATACGACCCGATCTTGAGAAGACGAAGAAAGCGGATGCGAACCAGGGTATGCTCAACATTGTCAGCCCCTCGAAACCCCGCTCTCTTGCCTCTGCGTCTGGCGTATCTTTCAACCGTGTCGTTTTCGCCGCTGTACAGTACTCTGTGTCGGATCACAATGGCACCTCGGAACGGGCCGGAGGTAAGGGCGCGATGGCCGGTGCCAGCGGCGGCACCACCATGCGGGATTCCTTCTTCGGCTTGCACACCAAGCCTACCATTCGACCCGCGCCTTTCCCAGAGAAGCAAGTGGGTGCCAGACTGGTGACTCTGTATTTCGAGCACGCCAACCCGCAGATTCCCATTTTGCATCGCACCGAATTCATGACAATGTTTGAGCAAGCATATGCCACACCGGGTGGACCTCAAGGCTCGCGCGAGCTGTACATGCTCAACATGGTGTTTGCCATTGGATGCGGTGTCATCGTTGGTGAGCCTGTCAAGTCCGAGGGGTCGGGTAGCGGCGGGCCGAGGAATCCGATCGACATGAACAAGTTCGGGCAGGCTCAACCCGAGGAATACCACGCGAGCGCCATCGTTCATCTTGAGGCTTGTCTCGGGTCTAGCGGAGGCGGATTGGAGGTATTGCAGGCTGTTTTGTTACTGGCGAACTTTGCCCTGCTTCGACCGGTGCCTCCAGGTCTCTGGTATGTGTTTTGCTGCTGCATTGGTGTGATGTGTTCTAGCTAACATGCAAAGGTATATCATTGGTGTTGCTGTGCGACTGGCCGTCGATTTGGGTTTGCATTACGAAGATGGTAGTGATGTCGAGACGGCGATACCGGACCTCCCTCCTGCCGGCTCGGAACCCGAAAGCAAGGAGACACGCGAAACAAGAGAGAGCCATGCGCGCGAGCGCGGCAGGCGGCTTTATATTCGCGACATGAGGCGGCGGCTCTGGTGGTGCACGTATTCCTTCGACCGTCTCGTCAGCACATGCGTTGGCAGGCCGGTTTGGCATCAGCGACCAGGTCATCACGACAGAGTTCCCCTCTCTGCTCGACGACCAGTATGTCACGCCAGCCGGTTTCCTCGAACCCCCGCCACTCGAACAGCCCGAGCCGAGCTACAAGAACGTTGCCTATCATTATTTCAAGCTGCGACTGCTCCAGTCGGAAATTCTGCAAGTATTGCAGTACAACCAAACACAAGTGGCGCGCGCAGTTGGACAAAACTTCACCAACTCCGATATGCACACCCATCTACCCTCGCCCTTTTTGGTCAGGTTCGATTCATTCCGTTCCTGGAGAATTGATGTCGACCGGAGACTCTACCAGTGGAAGAACTCGGCGCCGACGAGGGAAGAGACGGGCGTGGCATTCTCGACCGAATTCCTTGAGCTCAATTACTGGCAAGCCATCATCATGCTCTACCGACAGAGCTTGAGCGTTCCGGCCATGTTTGAAGGGGAGTACAATACATCGACCGAGGTCAACAGCCCGACAGCGTTTCAGGCGGAGCTGTGGGAGGACGAGGATCGTATCTATCTCAAGGTCGCAGAGGCAGGACAGAAGATCTTGCGCATTTACAGGCAGCTCCACCTGAGTGGACTCGTCAGCTATACTTACCTGTCCACCCACCATTTGTTCATGGCGGGAATATCGTACCTCTACGCTATCTGGCACTCGCCCATCGTGAGGAGCCGCTTGGTAAGTCCCGGCGCTGGCCCTCTGAGTGCTGAACTTTCCTAACACGCGCCCAGACGATGGACGAAGTCGACTTCACCATTTTGGCTGCCAAATCCGTCTTCACAGATCTCACCGACAAGTGCCCGCCAGCTGAGACGTGCCGCGACGCCTTCGACCGCACAGCCAAGGCAACAATCAAGATGGCCAACTCGACTGGTGGTTTTGGCGCTGTCGTTCAGCGTAAGACCAAGGAAGGCCGCATGGATTGGAACTCGGCCAGCGGCGACGGGTCATCGACAGCAAGTGGCCCGCGGCGGCGACAGCCCTCGCGGCCCCAGCAAACCCACTTCCAAATGGACCTGTCGTTGTCTGACGGTCTCTCGTCGCCGAGTCTGTCCGTCGGGGGCGAGCTCCCACCGACACAGTCGCCAGTGACATCTCGCGCCAAGACGTTCGAGGCAGATCCCTTCAGCCTCCTCGCCCGCCAGCAGCGCGCCCAGGCCAGTCCCTCTGACGTCTCGCACGATCCGACCATGGTCCCGTCCCCGACTCTTCTCCGCCGGGACACGAACAGCTCGTATCACGCGCCGACGCCGTATCAGTCGGTGCCCAGCGTGTCGAGCAACACGAAGATGGAGTATCCCGACTCGAACATGGTGGACTTTTTCCAGAGCCTGCAGCAGATGGAGGGAGGCCCCGGCAACGGCGGCGGCGGCGGCGACATGGCGTCGGGCGCGGCGGGCAACGGGGCCGACATGGCCCAGCAGCAGCTCGATCTTGGATTCGGCATCAACTGGGACAACCTGCATCACGACTTTAGCGAGGGGCAGCAAATGAACCTATTTGATGGGTTTTTCTTTGGGGGTCAGCAAAACGGGAGCGGCGCCAACGGGAACGGCAGTGGCAACGGCGCCAACGGTGCGTGATGATTTCGGCGGGAGAGAGAGAGAGAGAGAGAGAGCGAGATTCACCGGAAAAGCAAGGCGGACGTGCAGCCAGGATGTCGGGGTGTACAGTACATACGGTCAGGGAGAGGCAGAGAAAAAAGGAGGGCGACAAGGAGGAGGAAATACCCATTGAGGTAGGAGCCTGTGTATATTTTTCTGGCATGAATGATGACTGATGGGGCGATGGTTTCGCCCTGACTGGAAGTGTCACAGGAGATGTTGCATGTGTCGTGTCTGCCAGCACATTGTGTCTATCTAATTTCCCTCTCTGATATGCAATCTTGCTTCGTGGCAATCGGCATCGCCCGGCATCGACTCGTCTTTGCTACCGAGGCAGCGCTCCCTCCGTCTTCCCCCTCTGCCTTTCAGGTCCAAAGAGCATGTCACCTCAGAGGTCCTCTGACCCCCTTGACCTCGCCGCTGCGGACGTCAAGCCACGACACGGGCGCCAGCACGACGGCCCCGACGACGCTCAGCAGCGTGGCAAAGAGCTGCCAGGCGGCCAGCAACGGAGCGCCGACCCAGGGGACGAGAAACTTGAGCCACTCGGTCGTCTGGTAGAGGTCCTCCTGGGCCGTGATGAAATAGCGCTGCTTGCCGGCGGCGCCGTTGGCGGGCACGCCGACGGCCGCGTTCTCGGGGCCGGGGGAGCCGGCGCCGGCGCGGATGGGCAGGAGACCGCCGGTGGTGTGGGCGTCGTGGGGCGCGGGGCGCTGGTCGAGGTGGAGGACGGTGGTGAGGCGGATGCGCGGGGTGTAGACGGGGAGGAAGAAGAAGGTGAAGGCCTGGGTGATCTGGAGGTAGAGGAGGTTCTGTTTCTGGTCGTGGACGGCGGAGCTTATGTCCACGTCGATGCGGGGCGAGAGGATGCGGTACCAGCGGTAGATGAACAGGATAATGAGGCGCGAGTTGACGGGCTTGTCGGGTAGGAAGGGTAGGGTGTAAGTAGGGATGGAGGGGACGCGGCAGAAGGGGTGAGCGAAGGTCGCGTCGGGGGTGAAGTAGGTTTCGAGAGTCTGCTGCTGCTCGGCCGGTGTGCCCTGGGTCAGGGACCTGATGATGGGGCGGATTTCCTTGACTGACATGGAGGGGGCGTGGTGGTTAGTGATGATGGTTGCAGGCAAAAGGGGGGGAGGCGCGGGAGATCTGCGCAAGGGTCAATGGTGGGAGCGTACCTGGGTGGTCCATTGCTGCGATGGAGAGGAGTGGTTTGGACGGTGTGGCAGTGGATGTTGCTCGGGTTAATGAAGGCAGTGCGTCTCGGGTTGAAGGGTGTGGAGGATGTGAAAGGATGAGAGTCGAGGGCGTCACATGTCAGGTATACTCAGTCGAAGCCAGGATGGTGCTCGCCAACGTGTAATCGACGTCGACGAGACAGCGCAAGTACCTCTACCTCACTTGGTACACGCAGCAGGTGGTAGAGCTTATGGAGAGAGAGAGAGAGAGAGAGAGAGCTCCCCACTGTGAAGGCACGGAAGGCATGTGTGAGGTGGAAGTGATGTCATTCCAGGCGCCATGTTGGGACCTTGGGGCACTCGTCATTGCATGTGAAAAGCTTTCTAGCGGGCCGTCAACGACAATTCTTCTTGGTGCCTTGCTCGTCACCTTTTCTGCTTGCCCAACTCATATCTCCTGTCAACGGCCTCGCTTGCAATAGAGTCATGGCCTCTGTTTGGTGGACGGGAAGCTCAGGGCTGGCGTGACATGTGCGTGTGCCTCTGGGTGGGCTGCTGGTGCAGTAAGAACCAACCATGAGAAACATCATACAGATCTATAGTCAATTGGAGAACGGGGCAGCTGAGCGAGTCTCAGCGTTCAGCGAGATGGCCATCACCGGCGGTGACTTGCAGGCTGGATGGAGTTGAGGCTCAATTGACTGAGAAACAGCTTACACTCTTTGCTGGGGGTCATTGCCAATTTGAGATCAAGTAGTGTGAATCCCGCGGCTGCTGTGGCGGGCGCTTATCACTTGCAGGTGCAGGGGCAGGAAAGACTCGGACGGAAAGACCATCCAGAGTGTACATGTGCACTTGCCCATGTTGCAAGGGCCCGTGCACCGATCCTTCCCAGCCCCCCCTCGATCGTCCCCTCGTTCCCGCCCAAGTGGCCGCCCGCCTATTATGTACGCTCCTGGTTCACTCGCTGAACAGCGACGCCCTGCCAACCATGACTTTGTTTGCTTCGAAGCCCCCGCCCACCTTGATCCTTCAATCATACATCCCACCATCGACGCCTCCTCCTCCTCCCCCTCCTCCGACCCTATTGTCTCACATCCATCTCCTCCCAAGGCTCAGGGGCGCCACCTAGCTGACTGTCCACTCATTTCTTGTTCGGCCTGCAGCAGCCACGACAATCTACCATCGACGCTGCGCTTTACTGTGGCTCTAACCTACCTGCTTGCTCTCGCTCAAGAGCCCAACGTCATCTTCTGTCGCAAGCCATCGCTAGTGCTTCGCCATCCTTGCCCGCAACATCGATTCCAACTTGCGACAGTCGCCGAGGCATTCAAGCGGAGAACCGACTCATCCGCAATCGCATTGCCGATTCCGAGCGTTCCTGACCAGTCGCAAATCATTGCAAACCGTCGCATGCATCCCGAAACGCGGCGCGTGTCCTGACAGCCTCGCCGCCCACCATGCCGCCTCCAAATCTTGCCCTCCGCCAGATCCCCTCCTCCATCCTCGACCAGCTTTCCCTCCCTCACCCTGCCGGCACCGGTCCCAGCGACTCGACGCCCATCCTCCCCCGCCAAAACTCTGACCCCGAAGTCATTGTGCCCGCGACCTATGGCGGCACCAATAGCGGCCTCGAGCCCGCCGCCGTGGCCGGCATCACCCTCGGCGCCGTAGCCGGCTTTCTCCTTCTCGTCTACGTCCTGTACATGTGCGCCAATGGCGTCGGGCCCAGCGCAGACTACCGCTCCTCGACCTACGGCGCCTCTACGCTCTCCGTGCGCCACCGCTCGCGCAGCCGCGCCCACCGCCATCAGAGCCGCGGTCCAAGTCGTGCGCGCGTCGTCGCTACTGAGAGAGTCAGGGTCAGAGAGAGCGGGGTGGGCACGCCGTTTGTGGTCGACGCCGAACCAGTTCCCATGCGGGAGAGGACGCGATCGGTCAGCAGGGCGCCGCCTCCGCCGCGGGTAGTCGATGACGACGATGACGAGGTTGTTGTCATTGAGGAGCACACGCCGCCGAGGAGGAGCCGCAGACACAGCCGGAGAGGGAGCGGAGCGTATGATGATCGGAGGAGAAGTCGGGACTACTAGGCTGCGCGCACGACCCTGGCCAGTTGACTGGAGGCGAAGCAGCGTTTTGGAGCGAATCTTTTGGTATATAGGCGCAGTGTTCTGGGCGTCAATAGTCTTGGGATATTTCTTTGGGAGCGTCCAAGGGTTCAAGGGCGTATGTGAAGGATGGAATGTACGCATACATGATGTTGCAAGGGCTGCTGTGCGGATGCAGCTCGCATTTGATACCTCGGAATAGTTGGCTTCAGTAAGATCCT
>NW_003315038.1:3473667-3478246 GCF_000150825.1 Verticillium alfalfae VaMs.102
ATGAAACGATCAAGTGAACGACATGGCTGATCTCACCACCTCCGCGGCAATTGGCACTGCGGTGCATTCGTCTTTGAGGTCGACCTTCCCGTCCTCACCTCCGTCACCGAGTGCAACTGCAGCATCTGTCGCCGGAAGGGGTACATTGGGGACTTCCCTATCAGCCGCGATGTCTTCCGCATCGTCAAAGGCAACGAGGACGACCTAGCGGTGTACGAGTTCGGGGCCAAGAAGTACGAGCACAAGTTTTGCGCCACCTGCGGCACGGCCGTCATCATGAGCGTCAAGAGCGACGCCTCCATCATGGCGTTGAATGTACACGTGCTGCAGGGGGTGGATACCTGGGCGCTGGAGAAGAAGCGGTGCGTGCCCGTTCTGCGGTTGGGGGGTCCTCCGATGGAGAGGGATGCTGACGCAGACTTGCAGCTTTGATGGCGCATCGAGTGATCCCAAGCCCGCACCCCGAACGTATGATGGCCCACTGCCGGAGATGGTAGACGGGGGCAAGCTGTACACAGGCAGTTGCCACTGTGGCGCCGTGCAGGTCGCGCTCGCGAGCAAGCCTCTCGACGAGAACTTTCCTGGCGGCCTTGGCGAATGTAACTGCAGTATCTGCGAAAGGGTTAGAAACTTCCCCGAATGTTCCCTTTACTCCTGAAATGGGGCATCTCGAGAGGGACGGCTTACATATGTTTCCAGAATGCGTACATCTGGGTGTGGCCGATGCGCGAACAAGTGGTTCTTTTCGGCGACGAGAAGAACATCTCGCGCTACGAGTTTGGCAAGAAAAACATGGGTAAAATGTTTTGCCGCATATGCAGCGTACACATGACCAACTTTGCCGCCGAAAAGTCGGAGGAAGAGCTCGCTGCCATGTCTGGCGAGGAGCGTGCGTACTTTGAAGGGGGTAAGGCACGGCATCCCGTCAACCTGCGGGTGATCGAGGGTCTGGATCTGGATGCTCTTCGAGGCAAGATCACGCGGATCAAGGGGGCCGAGGCGCCGCCAGCATATGTAAACCCGTAAGGTCAAGTAGAATGACACGAGGAGTTGATGCCAGGAAGTAGGTGTGCACCTTTTGCCTAGCAACGTTCTTCCCGGAGCAAACGCCTGTTTATGAATAATGATGCATTGTTCCTGGTGCTGCTTTGATAGGATTCCTGGCAATCATGAGCAGCGTGGCCAAGTCAAGGCATTGAAGGGACACATCGTTTGTGAGCCTCCAAATTTGTGCTCTGGTTTGCTGGGCAGATATTTCAACACATGTGCCCATCTGTTGAAGGGGGCAGGTGCCTCAGCAGCGCCTGTCCTGCGACACCGTTTGGATGCTTGTGGTTGTTTCTCCTCCGAAGACGCGCTTTCGGAAGTGAGGTGCTATCTCTTGTAGCGAAGTAAAAAGCGCCCGTCCGGCTGACAACCTTGTGTCGATAGTCAACCATCGGGTACCAGAGACACTTCTACGCACCTGGCTTACACAGCGGATTCCCATCGTCATCGAATTGGGCCCACTGAAAGAACGAGCATCCTTCCTTGCCGGGAACGTTGCCGCCATGGCACATCCAGAAGTACTTTCCATGGTTTTCCTTCTTTCTCTGTACCACACGAAGAATACATGGAATGCGACAGTCACACTTGGGTGTCGAGTTGGGATGCATGTTGGCCTTGTAGTCTCGGTATGTAATGTTGATCCGCCGGTTACCAGCGATGGGATGCGGATCGATGGACTGTGCCGGCGCAATGCTGTGCTTCCACTCCTCTTGCATCTCGGCATGCATGACGAGGAGCGAATTGTGCGGAAGATGAATCGCGACCTGGCCTTCTGCATCGGGGTCTTCCGAGACGTTGTCGGCATCTCTGGGGACAATCTTGCGTACTCTGAACTCTCGAGCCACGCCAAGAGATATGGAGCCGATGACGGCACGGGGGCCGAGGTAAGTGAGCTGGTCGCTGTGCCAGCCGACGTTTTGTTGGGGACCATTGTAGCAGTTGACGAAGGCTGAGTTGGGCACCCAAGGTTTGGGAGACTGATAGCGCAATTTCTTGCCGCCGGGATACCTTGTCCTGATTCTCGTTTGCATCTCGCGGTTCACAGCGTCCTGGACCTTGGGCTTGACGAGGGCAAGCTGGGGTGTGATGCGACGCACATCGGTGAGTCTGGCGCCGTTGTAGAGGAACTCTGTCTTCTGCGCTCGCAGTTCGTCATAGCTTTCGACGTAGAAGCTAGAAGTGTGCGGACTCGCGACCACGGCGTCGAAAAGCTGAAAGGTGATCTTCTCGAAGGACTTGGATTCCTCGAGCAACTCGGCAAGAAGACTATTCGCTTCATCGGGAGGCAGGAAGTTGTGAATGATGGTGCATGGTGTGTGCTCTGCAATGTCTTTTGGATCATACAGGTGCAGAGTAGCACCTTTTCTGGATATGAGCTTCTTCTTCGAAGGCTGGCTGCCATCGTCGTCTTGGGCACCGACGGCAAAGTGTTTCAGGGAGCTTTGGGCGCCCATGACGCCGCTGGCTTTCCTCTGGGCTCGTGGCACCTTCAATGCCGCTGAGGCTTCCATGACCGAGCCGTTGTGGGCCAGAAGAAATTCTAGGAGCGTGTCCTGGTCAAGACTGGGATGTAGCGACGACAGCAGCGCCAGTTTGAGATCTGTTGGTTCGTCATCATCGTCACGCCTAGGTGGCAAGTCCTGAGGAGGAGGACTGAGTTTGCGCTTCTGTCTGACAATAAAGGCGTCCATAATTATTGTAAGAACAGAGAAACAATCATGCTGCTGGTTGGGATGACGCTGGTAACACCGCTGACCGAGTCGCAAATGTCGTTCTCGTCGTGGAAAGGGCGTGGGTGCATCTATCGAGGCCCCGCTTTGGACATGTGAAGAGGCCCCACGCTCGCGAAGTAACCACGAGAACACGTGACGCGGGGTCTGCGACAGCCCCTCCAAAGGTGCATCGCCGCCTTGTCATATGCGCCGGTCAACCGAGGTCCCTCCGTCTGACCGTGACATCACGGCCAAGTCCACCTACTGCCGTGCCCCGACGGCTTCTGACCCCAACCCTCGACCCAATTCCCCGGCGCGCCTTGGGCAAAGGCAGGCAGGCAGCTCTTCTCGAAAATCATGTCGATGCTGGAATTTCGGACGCAAGGGTTCAATCCCTATGCTGTCAAGTATTCCCCCTACAACGACTCGCGCCTAGCTGTCGCAACGTCGGCAAATTATGGCATCGTCGGCAATGGGCGCGTCTTTGCGCTGGGGCTTACGGCACGGGGCATAGAGGTTGAACGGACGTGAGAGACCCGGAAAGACGCTCTTCAGGAGTCACCACAGTCGACTGACGAGTTGCAACAGCTACGACACGAACGATGCCCAATACGACCTTGCCTGGTCTGAGATCAACGAGAACCAGCTTATCGTGGCCTGCGGTGATGGGTCAATAAAGCTCTTCGACGTCGGTGTCAAGGACTTTCCCGTCATGAACTTCCACGAACACAAGAGGGAAACATTCTCCGTGTCATGGAACCCCATCACCAAGGACACCTTTGTCTCGAGCTCATGGGACGGCTCCATCAAGCTGGTAAGCCAAGACGCCTGCTCGTGAGCTTGGTGGTCAAGACCCCAGCAGCATCCGGCTGACACGTACAACCCTCGTGCAACAGTGGTCGCCCACCCGTCAAGACTCGCTACGCACCCTGCCTATCGGCTCGTGCACGTACAGCACGGCCTTCCAGCCCTCGAACCCTAGCATCATCTCGGCCGTCTCCTCCGACTCGCAGATCCGCATCTTCGACCTCCGAACGCCCGCCTCGGCACGCTACCACCTCACCTCCGCCATACCCGTCCACACGAGCCCCACGCCGGGGCCGCCACCGCCGGGCGTGCCCTCGGGCCAGCCCGCCGAGATCCTGACGCACGACTGGAACAAGTACCGCGACACGGTCATCGCGACGGCGGGCGTCGATCGCGTCATCCGCACCTTTGACATTCGCAACCCCGACGCCGGCCCCGTCTCCGTCATGCCGGGCCACGAGTACGCCGTCCGCAGGCTGGCGTGGAGCCCGCACGCCGCCGACGTGCTGCTGAGCGCCAGCTACGACATGACGGTGCGGCTGTGGAACGACGGCTCGGCCCAGCCGCAGGCCATGGAGGGCCCGAAGATCGGGCGGCAGATTGGCATCATGAACAGGCATACCGAGTTCGCGACGGGCGTCGACTGGTGCCTGTTTGGGGCCGGGGGGTGGGTCGCTTCCGCGGGCTGGGATGAGAGGGTCTTGCTGTGGGATGCGAACATGCTGCTGTGAAAATTGACATGACGAGACACGATGGATGAGGAGGAGGCGCGTTGAGCGAGGTGCACAGGCAAGACGCCAACTATGCATGGACTAGGCGGCGTGAAATTGTATTTTCGGGTAGTAGCTGGCTGAGCTACCCCAAGTGGCACAGCCACCCCTATCTATACTTGCGAGTCCGCATGGTAAACCCATGTGAGAGGCTGAGAACACAACATCACTTGCCATTCTTGCACCGAATATCATATCAACAGAAGACAGGTCAAAAGTGCACGCTGGGCCTGACCAGCGTCG
>NW_003315038.1:3478357-3483821 GCF_000150825.1 Verticillium alfalfae VaMs.102
TTCCATCATCAGTCCGCCTCCAATTGAGTCTACGCAAGCTTTTTGTTTTCCTGCAGACCCCAATCCATATACCTGGACTCTTTCCGCACTGGTCCTTGCCGTGCGCCGTTGTACATGGATATTATAAATACATATGACAGAAAGCTGGTGGTATCAATGCGGCCCTCTCTGGACCTCGTCTTACGCGTCCTGTGCAGTCACCTTTTAAAACGAGGCACGCTCACGGCCGCCGCCGTAGCCTCCACGATCACCGCCGCGACCGCCGCTACGGTCGCCGCCACGGCCACGTCCACCGAAACTGCCACCGCCGCCGCGACCACCGAAACCGCCGCCGCCGCTACGGCCGCCGAAGCCGCCACTGCGGGCCGCCGCGCCTGTCACCCTCGCTACTCTCAGCATGTTGGAGAAGGGGTCGCTGGAGTTGCGGCCACCGTCACGACCGCCATCACGGCCGCCGAAGCCTCCGCGACCACCGTCGCGACCGCCGAAGCCGCGACCGCCAAAGCCGCCGCCACCGCCACCACGGGAATCGCGAGCAGAGCTGCCATCGTTGACAAAATCGTCGTCGTAGCCAATGTTGAGGCCCTCAACCCTGCGGAGACCGAGCTTGTCGGCCGTCTTGGGCGACATGGCAGGTGTGTTCTCCAGACCAATGCCGTTGACGAACCACTCCTTGAGCTCCTCAACACGATCACGCACGTTCTGGCGCGTGACGCGGGCGAAGAGAGACATGTAGGTCGCGGCGAGGCTGCTGCGAGGGACACGCTTCAGGGCGTCCATGGTGGTGTCGAAGACGGGGGTGCGTTCCTGGTCCTCCGTCGCAGCAGTGAGATCGACCTCGGCGGAGACAATGGTGCGGTTGGGCTCGATAGGCAAACCACCGAGCTCGTGGCGGGCGGTCCCTATGTCGGTCTGGCTGATGATCAACCAGCCCTCGCCCTCCTTGCCCTGACGGGCGGTACGACCGATGCGGTGGATGTAGTGCTCGCGGTCGCTGGGGGGACCAGCCTGGATGACGTGGGTGACGTTGGGGAAGTCCATGCCACGTGCGGTGACATCAGAGGAGAACAAGATACCAGAGTTGAGCTCACGGAAACGGTCGGCTGCCCTGGTGCGGCCCTGCTGGGTGAGCTTGGAGTGGATGCGGAGGTTGAAGAGGCCAGTCGACTGGCGGAATCCAGCGTTGAAGGCATCGGCGGCGAGATCAACCATGGCGGTAGAGGGCAAAAAGACCATGGCCTTGAAGGGGGGAAGATCGGGGTTGGCGCGGCGGTTCGCAGACTCCTTCTCAATGACCTCGAACAAGGCAGGGAAGACGTTGCCCCAGCCGCGGCAAGGAACGAGGTGTTGCTTGACGCGCTCGTGGGTCAGGGCCTCACCCTGGCTCACAGTTTGGATGAAGTCAAAGTTGTCAGGGCGCACCCACTCACGAGCGAGCTGGACGACGTCCTTGGGAATGGTGGCAGAGAAGAGCAGGGTCTGGCGGGGCTTGTCACGGACGTCGGGCAGCTTGTCGACGATCTCCTGCAGCTCCGTCTTGAAACCGACATCGAGCATACGGTCGGCCTCGTCGAGGACAATGGCGGCCAGGTTCGGGGCGGCGATACCGCTGCGGGGATCCTCGAGAAGGTCGTTCAGGCGGCCGGGGGTGGCAACGAGGAGATGGCACCCCTCGCGCTTGCACCTCCGCAGCATCTCCGACTTTTGCGTGCCACCAACAGCCCTTTGCACGACGAGGCCGGTGCCCCGCGTCAGCTTTTCGGCCTCGACGGCAATCTGCTCGGCAAGCTCGCGCGTCGGAGAGAGAACAATGCCACGGATATCGTCAGAACGGGCATCGTATCGTGCGCTGCGGGTGGCGAGGGAAGGGTCTTCTTGCAGCATCCTCTGCAAGACGGGGATGAGGAAGCCGAGCGTCTTGCCGGTACCCGTTCTTGCTTGCGCAACGCTTTGGAGGCACGGTTAGCATTTTGCGATGGCCTGAGAAAAGGGGCGGAACAGGAGGAGGAAGACGAGACGAGGGAATGCTCACAGGTCGGTGCCCTTCAACGCCGGGGTGATGGTCTGGGTCTGCACGTCGGACATGCTCTCGTAGCCCATACCGTGGGTGATGTTCTTGACGAGATTGGGGTGGACGCCGAGCGATGGGAGGTCGTCGAAGCGGGTGGGCTTGTCATTGGCGTCGGGGGACTGTTCGGGCTCGGCCGCAGCCTCAGCCTCAGCGGAGTACCATCGGGTGATGGGGGAGTTGAGATATGTGGTGGTCCGGAGTAGTAATGTCCTCGAGGTGCGCTCGATGGACTGAAGGAGTGAAGGTTGCTGGCGGGTGGCCAAAGAAGACGCGATGGACGCGCCGCGCAGCTGCACGCAGCGGCGGAGACCTTGCCTCAGCATGTCTGCGACGGGGGGCGTGGAGGATATTAAACAAGATACCGAAGAAACAAAGCGTTGCACAACGGAGAGAATGAAGATAGATAGAGATCGAAAGAGCCGGTCTTGTCTGTGGCTAGGATGGGTGATGGTAGTTGAAGAAAGGTGTCGGTCGTGGAAGGGGCGATTCTGCTTCGTACTTGCGACGCAAGAGAAGCCAGTCGCCAATCGCCAATCGCCAGAAAAAATCGTTATCGGGTGGTATCAGCGTATCAGAGACGTCAGGAAATTCGACCGTCCCACCTGTTAATGGCCGTGAGCCAATCGTAGCAAAGACCCCTATTCGCCCAAGGACCTTGTCATCGCCAGCGAACATTCGGCATAAGGATCAACTCATATCTCTCATTCATGGCAGGCTTGAGGTGTATGCTTCTTCACGTCTTCAGACGAGTACTCTTATCACTGCATGGCTACAGCTGAACGATCTAGCGAAGCGTTGGGCAGCCTACAGCCTGACACTGTCTACTATTCACAACCACGGGTCTACAACTTGATGAAATGACTAGTGAGCAGACGGCGGCACCACTGGCTTACCCCTGATTGTAGGAGACTGGATCACTACAAGAGGAGAGGAAAGTTATCGAGAAGCATTGCCGTTCTGGTGAGTGATTTTATTGAATCATGAACTATGTCAAGACCCACGATTTCACTAATGGCCGCATGGCCCAATGGCAAGGCGTCTGACTACGAATCAGGAGATTGCAGGTTCGAGCCCTGCTGTGGTCACTTCACTTTTTGCACTCATACGCAGTGTCATTGTCGCTGAACGAAGTCATATTTCCAGGGCAGTGACCACTGTAAATTGACCTGCATTCTTTTTATTTTATTTTTTGGTTTGGACCTGTGCCAGAAGTACACCAACAATAATGATCCTGTTTTTAAACGAGAATATATACATACACCATGTACTGAGTGAATTAATAGAACCACCCGCAAGGCAAAGTCACCACTCGAGGCAACTTGCTTGCGTGGTCACCTCACCTTGATATGTGACGCCATGCTGAGAAGCCCAGTTTCGGCCCTTTGAAAACGAACAACGCCTCGACAGATTCAACTAACTCCCACAGCTTTGATGATAGCCGGATACTGATTGATAATCGTCTTCACCTTCCGTCGCGACCGTTTCGCGCCCCTCTTGGACCGCTACTCGTTCCGCCGAATCGTACCATCCCCACCCCCATTATCACCACAAACCTCCCACCAAGAAATCTCACCGCTGCACCACGCCGCCGGGGAACGTCTACCGTACCTAGGTAGGTGCGCACAGCCCCCCCCCCCTCTGCTCTGTAACATGGCCACCCCGCCCGCGGACCCAGAACCGCCCAGCCGGAAGAAGCACTAGAAGCCCCCCCTCCCCCCGGCTCGCGATCTTGCACACGTGGAACCCGGGTCCTTTCCCCTAATCAACTGTGGGAAAGCAGGTCATCTGGAGGGAAGGGTGTCAGGGAACCAGAACACGACCTCACTCTTCGTCTCCGCCCCGCCGTCCGGGGGGGAGGGGGGGAGGGGAAGCTATCTCCCCTGCCTGGTGTGCGTCTTCATCTCCACCTCAGCGCGCTCTCCACCCTTTCTCTTTGCTCTTTGTCTTTCCCTGTACCCCCGAAGGCCTATGGGGGGCAAGGGGCCTAGGTTTGGTCTTGGTCGTGGGTTTCTAGGGGAGAGAAGGGGGGGGAGGCATCTGCCAGCGGATCGAGCTCCCCGGGCGCGTCCAACCTAGCCTAACAACACCCCTGGGCCGCGCCGTCGAGTCAAGCGCTCTCAGGGGGGCCACGGTTGGGCTGCCAGGGAGGTCATACGGTCGCCAGCAGCGGGATCGTGTACAGCCGGGGGCGACCTGGGTGAGGGGGCCTCCAGAAGGAGGAGTCAGTGGCCAAGTGGTCAAGTGACTCACTGTTGTAGAGAGAGAGAGAAAGGTAGAAAAAAAATTATACCCAGCGGCTGTCCAACCGGAGCTTCCCTTGAATCATCATCCTCTGTCTCTCTCTCATACACACACACACACACACACACATGCCGCACACCGCTATTCTCTCGTTTCTCCCGTGCCGGGCCGTGAGGATGCCCATTCGCCCGGACTTGGCGGGGACGACGAGGCGGGACGTCACGAGAAGGACCAAAACGAGGCAAATGAGGCCAGGGTAGGATGAACAAGGAAGAGAAAGAGCGAGAAACACATGTGGCCCCAAGTCCACTGCTGCACGACGATACATCATCAGAATGGCACGGCATGGAAGGCAGCAGTGAGAGGGAAAACCCACACGCGGAAAGCGTCATCATTCGGTAGAGGCTGGTCCACGCGGCAGTGCCGCTCACCAGTCGCCCGAGGCGGAGATGCCTCTATGCTACAACGCAGCATGACGGGGACACCGGCTGCTACCACACCGCGCGTAAGAAACCGGGGTGGCGACCGGTGTGTCGCTCGCCCGGACATCATCGTCCCTGCAACGGTGGTAGGGGGGTGGGGTTGATGCCTATTGAGAACAACATGAGAAGAACCCAAGTCAGAGCAAGAGGAGAACGCCGCATCAAGAAACGCCGTGAGAAGTACGAGAAAGCATTTCGTCCGTAGTTTGAGCCCGTTTCATGCTCTACATGCGTGCCAACCTCCCCTACCTTTCATGAGACAAGGCTGTCGGGCGGCTGCAGCATGCGGTGACCCCTCCCCTGCCTCGCCTAACCTCGCCTTGTCCACAAAGGATGCTTGCGTGGGGAGAAAGGCCAGCGCACCGCCCGTCCCGATCCCCCAAAGTAACATCAGCTCCAGCTGCCTGGTTGCCCATCTCCGGCCGCGATGTTCCAAGGTACGGCGACGGAGCCCACAGCGAAGTGGCAACCCTGGCAGGAATGTACGGGTTGGTGCAGCCGGGGGCCCAGGCGAACCCTGCCTGCTCGTCCCGCCGCAGTACCGGGTTTCGTGGTGGCTGCCACGCGGACAACCGCTCCCTCGGGTAGCTCAAGTCAGATTGTGCCACATCACCATGTTGCCCGTTGAGGTTGAGGTTGAGGCTCAGGTCGAGGGAGACGGATAGATGGC
>NW_003315038.1:3484291-3503121 GCF_000150825.1 Verticillium alfalfae VaMs.102
TACGAAATCATAGTCAGGCGCCTGACAAACAGCGCGCCTTCCTGTCCTTGCTGACCGACCTCGATGCCGGCCCCCGGACCCTCGTGTGCCTCTTTCGCCCTCGTTCGCCGTAATCCCCGCCCGCCCCTGTAAACGAACGCTGTGTCTATGGTGTCCTTGAAGATCATGGTATCCGCCTGTTGAGCAAACGCCTGTGGTGCAACGCCGAAATGGTTGTAATAAAATAATGAAAGAAAAGAAAAAGAAAATTATGTCGTCTCAGAACCTGGGAGTCATTCGGCGATTGCTATTGCAATGTGTTCATCGTCTGTCGTGGTTGTCTTGCTCCTGTTCGGCCTCGTCAAAGTCGACCAGAAGCCCCTCGCGCTCTGTTGGTTCGATAGCCGTCTCGACGTCCTCCATGGGCTCGTCTAGCCGGCTGGGGCCCTCCTTGATCTGAAGGCTGATGAAAGCGCCAATGACGGTGATGGCGGCACTGGTCCACCAAGCGAGGCCCGAGTAGCCAGTCTCAAGACCTATGGAGTACAAGAAGCCCGAGATCGTGGGTCCGAAAGCTCGGCACAAGCTGGCAGTCGAGGCTGCCACACCGTTGATGGTCCCCAGGGTCGTCAGGTTGGGCGCAGAGTTCGTGAGGAGGATGGCGTTGGCAGGATAGGCCATAGTCGAAAAGGTGCACTTCCAGATGACCATGAAGTAAATGCCCGCCATTCGGAAGTTCTCGGGAAGCAGGACGAGATAGGGCGTCGTCAGGTAAAGGGCAAAATAAGACAATGCCATGAAGCGGAAAAGTCGCAGAGCGCCCAGCCTCCTGGTGACTATCGGGAACAAGAACACGGTCGAAATCATCGAATAGACGCCTTGTACAGAGAGAATGACACCGATCTCTTTCGTCTCCATCCCGAAACCGTCGACAAACTTGAAAGGGAGGTGGAATTCCTTCTCGACAGGCGACTTGGTGCTGAGGAATACCGGGAAAAGCTGATCGAAGGTCATCGTGTGGCTAAGGAATTTGTTAGCTGTGGGAGCCAAAATGTGACAAGTGGTAGCTCTTACAAAGCAAGAATGCCGTACGAGATGATGTTCAGGACCACAGCCTTCGTGAAAATCTTGGACTTCATCTCACTTCCTGCGTCGCTGGCACCGCACGAAGATGCATTGAGGTCCAGGCTGTCGTTGAGCTCCGGCGCAGAGGTTGTGCTCAGTTGAGGCGAGTTCTCTGAGGTGCGATAGCCCGGTAGTTGTTCCTCTTCGAGCAACGCCTGCTTCTCGGCTTTTCTTGCTGTAAGCTGGCAGTTGTTGGATGACATCCAAGAAGTGAAGCGCTTGCCGAGCTCAACCCCAGCATCCCGACGGTGCTTCCTTTCGGGGTGGGTCTCTTCCAGAAACAACAGGCCGATGATGACACCACAGCAGACAGCAGCAGCACTGAATAAGTTGGGCAGGAGATAAGGGTATTTCTCCCAAATTGAGCCGGGGAGGAAGACATTGGGGTAGCTGATGCACGGTCGGGCAAGTGCTCCTCCGATCATGGGTCCGATGATGGAGCCAAGACACCAAACCAATGGCATGATCGTGTATGCTCGCGCTGTCCAGGTCAGTCTCCGGGAGTACACTTGCAAGATCGCGGCTACTCACGCTGGTGCTCTTTTACAGTCACGAGCTCAGCAACCGTAGTCTGTAAGACACCAATGTTCCTGATATATTGTAAGCATGCTGCGTGCTAACGTCGAGCAGACAGGGCGTACCCGTTCAATAATCCACCTAGCGCTCTGGCAAAGAGAGCAACAGGGAGGTTGGGCGCAAAGCCAAACAGCAAGACGCTCAGCGCCGTGCCTGCAAGGCCGGTTAAAAGAACAGGCTTCCGGCCGATCTTGTCGCTGAGTCGTCCCCACATGAGTCCTGTCGAGAATTCGGCCAAGGTGAAAGCCGAGGTGACCATGCCAGCGTATACGGAAATCTTGTTTTTGTCGTCGGTCATGTTGAAGTCTTCAATCATGTAGTAGATGTAGGGGAAGATTGACATAAATGCAATAGGCTCGCATATTCTGCAGAGCGCTGTTCGGTGCATGTCAGTCGCGGATTGTGTACTTCGCCAGATGGCTCCTAAACTCACCCAGAACAAACATCTGCCGCACCGGAAACGGAGGCAAATTCTTCTTATCCATTTCGCGATCTGCCGAATCCTTGCTGCCTCCAAAAGTCGTGTATCCCTTTCTTCTCATCGTGTCGGTTGTGTTCGCGCGAAGGCCACAGTCGGCAACCTTGGTCTAAGCAACAGCGATGAATAGAACAGCAGTCTGGTCGAATTGATGTGGCAAGTCGAAAGCGTCTCCGGTGTTCGGGAGAGGGTGGCAGGAGCGGACGGGGTGCCAGATATATAGATGGGTGTCAGGAGCTTCGCTGTCAAGGTGGGTGAGGAGCCGGGTCACACTAGACAAGACCGAAATCGAGCCAAGAGTCAGGGGAGAGTAGTGATGAACAGTGATGTCAATGGTGGAAAAGCAACGGCAGGATGGGGGAAAAGCAAGTGAGACTAAGTCCGCTGAGATGATGTGGCGGGTCATCTTATGAAGTATAAATCGAAACCCCAAAGGCGATGGGAGCCAGAGCGCAATTAAGGGGAAAGTGGGCATCCAACGTCAAGGCCCAGGAATTACACCCTGGACCTGGTGGACTGGAACAGGTCATCGGGACCAGCCCGCCCTCGGACGCGAATGGAGGCTAAGATTGGAACGGCGGTGACCAGACCAGACAAGACCAGGCCAACGATGAAGACGATCCTCCCACAGGCGATGCGGCGAAAGGCAAAGAAGGGGTTCCTAGTCTAGTCCAGCTCCCCGGTTCGACAGACGTGGGACCTGGCATGACCCTGGTCCGGCGTCCGCCCCAGGACTTCGTTCCAAGTGGGCTCCCTGGCGAGTGGAGTGAAGTACCCCTGACCCTGGTCACGCCCGTTTTCCGCCATGGTAACAAAGGTCTCCAAGCCGTCCGCCTTACGGAGGAGGGGGGGGGGGTGTGACACGGCCCAGCGGTGACACGGATAGGAGATGGAGACTCTGGCGGATGGTGGTAGTGGCCATCGTCGTCATGTTTGTTTGCTCCAAGACGTCTTAACGAGATGCGGCTTGCGGACAAGGCGTCGGCGTGAGGCGGAAACTGGGCCGCTGGTTGCACTGCGTCGTCGCGTCGGCGCAATCCGGAGACGAGGTAAAGGGGGTGGAGGAAGTTGGGCTAACACAACAAACGGGGATGGATCGAACCAAGGCCAACCCGTGCTCCTCCCGGAACAGAAAAGCTGGGGGGTGGGGGTTTTTGGGGTGGGGTGAAAACAAAAGAAAAAAAAGTAACCCTGTTGGGACAGGGGCCAACCCCCTTCAGCCCCTTTAATTCCCCCCCTGTAGTCGATACATGGGCGCCAAGTACCTTCGTCCCCAAGGCTCCTCCCCCCCCCCCCCCCCCGGCACTTGATCTTCTGCTGCATCCTGTTGCGACATGGGGGTCGACATTGGATTGTTGGATGAACGTGACAACCGTCAGACAGGGGTGCCCAAGTACAAAAAGCATGGAGCTGAAACAGGGAAGGCCCTGTATGCAGTTGGCAGACCGCCCCTTAGCAGAACGATCCAGTTGCTAGTCCCTGGTGCCCGATCAATTTTGCGGTGTGCAATGCCGACATTCAGTGTGTTGTTGCTCACTTTGTCTGTCCCCATACTGGAGCTGTGTTGTCAGCGTATATCGCACCCCTCTGTTAAGATTTGGATATCATCAACCAGTCTGGTACAAGAGCTTGAGCTCCGCTGATGAGTTGTTTGCTCCCATAAAACCCGGGCGGTTGACCATGGATGAACACGTCGGCCCGTTGTGTCATCTGAGAAGCGGTGAAAGGCTCCCAGAGTCCCGCGGAACACCGGCCGACGGGTAGACACAGTCTTTGTGACGACGCAACTTGCCGTGACCCACGATACACGATTCGGCTTCTGCTTCTGGTGACACGCACATCGTTGGGCGAGGCTCAGAAAACCTGGTTGCTATCTACTAGGACCCCTGCACCTGCTCGTCAGGTCAGCACATGCATTGTAGTGTCATTAGTCACACTCTCTGTGCATGGAGAACAAAACGACGACGATGTCACCGTCTGGCTTGTGAGGATGGACTGATGACTGGTCGTGACCCAGATCCGAAGGATTTCACGACATATTGTGCACCGCAGCGCGGTTCGGAACTGTCACCACCCCGCTACCCTCATCTGTCCGTTGAGGCGGGGAGGGGGGCTTGTCCTCGTCACTCTCAGTGCGGCGATCGGGATTGTGACAGGGCGAGTATTACCATGTATGTGCAATCCACCCGGGGGAAGGTGCTAACTTCCGGATCAAGTCCTGTGAACGAAAGCTCCGAACGATAACCAGTCAGGCTGCGTAGCGAGCGCTGAGGTTCGATCGGCATCGAGTATACGCTGCATTCAGTCATCAACAACCCCCCCCCCTTTTTTTTTATTGTTCCAGCCTGTGTTGCTTAAGTCTTGTCGATTGCGAACATATGTCCTTCATAGAGCGACGCCAAACTTTGCGGCCACGGCACATTCGACGTTCTTCGTCGGAGTTGACTCGGACCGTCGTCCGGCTGGTTTTGAGGAGCTCATGGGCCGTTTCGATGGCGAATCACCTTTTGACGATATCCCCCCAACACGGCCCAGCGCCCGTGTGGTGGTACCATCACCATGCTCCCGAATAATGTGTAGGCCGCAACACACGTCATGCCATCCGCAAGCTTGGAGCTTTGTCATGTATCAATCGCCCCGACTCACAGTCACTACTACATCTGGTCCCTGCTTCCGACGACCATGTGGCAACGTTGTGATCTGTGCTTGAGCCTGCATGTCGAAATGCTGCACAAGGCAAGCTCCGCACATCAAATCAAAAGACCTTTGTCCAGGCCCCCATCTTCACCGGTGGGGTTGACCAGACTCCGCCGAAAATACGATGTGTTTTCTTTTGCGATACTGTCTTCGATTCCGAAGAGACAAAGTCTGACAGACGTGTGCTTGAGTCTTCTTGACGATGGCGCACGTAACCTCTCAGCTCGACCGGCCTAACCGGCCTACCGGGACTCATCCGCGCCTCCTTCTTCTTCGGTCGCAAAAGGAAGTAGCGGTGATCGATCCCGCATAAGGGAAATTGGCTTTTGTTTTCATGGGGAGCTGGGTTCAGGGATTCTCAGCCTTGGTCCCGAGAAAAGTTTGGCAAGGCGCCCCGTGCAAACCACTTGGTTGGGTCCATCTGGCGACTGCCGGAAGAGTTGCCGAGCCCTCAGGTCCTGGGTTCCTCCGCCCCCAAATCCATGTGGTACTGAACAAGTACTTCACGTGGTAGGAGAATTTTCGGCTTTGCCCTAGACAACTTTTCTACGACTGTTCGTCAATGGATGCATCCCGAGGAAAAAAAAGGCGATTCCCGTTTCCGAATTACTGTGCGCCTCGTGCCACTGGTGAGGCTCAAGCTGCTTGCCAAATGGATGCATTTCAGTTGCTTCATGGGTATCTTCAGTGGGCATGTGCCATCGACGGGAGCGGACGCACGTCGGTATGTCATGCAGGTGTCGTTTCGTCAGCTAAATCGGGGCACTTAAGGCGTGTCTTCATCAGCCGGTGCCCTATGCAGTGCAAAATCGACCAGGCGTCCATATGGGGCACACAACGGGCGTCTCGTCTAGTGCCTCCCGTTATTTTGGGTCGTTGAAAGAGCTGATTCTACGGCATACTACATGCAGAGGGGAGGAAACAAGTCTTGCTTGTGGTTCTCTTGTCAAGCAGGGTTGAGTAAGACTGGCCCAGTCTTCATTGGTCTATGCGCGTTGTTGCTCATGCAAACTGGGGTATGGTACGGGTTTCCTTTGCCTGAGACATTAGTACTCCTTGGACGGAGATACGATGAAAACGATGATTGTGTGCCGACATCCATAGAAAGTTTGGGTAAAAGCAATATGATGAGCGTCCCAAACTCGAGGCGACTGCGACGGAAACACTAGAGACTGTCGAACAGGCTTCGAGTTGTTGCGTATCTCCAGAGCTGGGCAGCAAGCAAGGTTAGGTCTGGCAGATCGACGGCATGGAAGGTGTAGCGACGGCGGGGTGACTCCAGTCTACTTCGTCGCGTGCCGATGGTAAGTCTCCTGGACCCGAGCACCCGGGATCTCAGGGGCAGGCTTCCCAGAGCGACTCTTTGACGCGGCGCTACAAGCGGAGTACGCTAAATGGGGCGACTCCATCAAAGGGGAAGAGCCGAATGGCTGGGGATGTGTTCGTCGCAGCCGGAGACTAAAGTGGGAACCAGGAGAATGGCTGGTTCAGATCCGATGGGATGTCGAGTAATAGCTCCTTGAGCTGTCAAGACCAGGGACAAGCCCCCATTGCCCCCCTTCAAGAAATTGGGCCACAGTCAGATCAGGGATACGCCCATGTAGCTCGAGCTGGGGGCGAATCTCGAGTCAATGGGTCGCCGGTTTCAGAAGTTTTCTCGGGTTTGCCGGTCAGCCATTGGGAATCCTGGCATCGCTGGTAGTCTCTGCCCCCCCCAGCCAGCTGGAAGGCATCAGCAAGTCTTCTTCGGCTTCTCCAGGTGTTCTGTCCCACTTCCTGATTGAGACAGAGAAGAGGGTCTGTGTACCTACCTTGAGTACCACTACCTGTACATTTTCTGGTATCCAGTCGTCCGGCAACAGGACGAAACTCGAAATGCGCACACCATTATTCTACTGACCTTGGCGTTCACTTCTCTCATTTGTGAGTGATAACGGCAATAGCTGCAATAGCCGACTGCACGCCCTTGAATGCCAGAAAGCCAGACGAACGTACCAGTATTGCTGTTTCGCGAATTGTTGAAGGACGAATCAGGCTGTGATACACTGTGCTGTAGAGATTGCCAGGGCGCACAGCAGCACAAATCATGGGCGAGCGCTAGGCGGAGCCCTCCACCCAACCCTTGCGAACTCAATTCGAGGGGTTGTGGGCATTGTAATCACACCTCGATGTGTAAGTCTGTCATTCGCAGTCACCCTTCATCACGGGGAACCGAGCCGCCAAGGTGGATCGAATGAACTGTTGGGTCGCCAGCGGTCAGGGTGGCTCATAATGACGATCACCACGGTCTTCAAACTCAGCGCGGGGTGAGTGGTCCTGATGCCTTGTTTCGTTATCCGGCCGGATGTAACGTGTAGACGAGTAAACCGGCCGGCTGGCCTCCTTCCCAGCAATGCTGTCGTGGGCGACAGACGTGGCTGAGGACGGGGGCCTTATGAGGGGCGAAATTTCGCCTGGGCGCATGATATTTCTTCTGAAGGTACAGGTAGGGGGGAATGAGAGGGAAGGAAGGCTGGGCCCATTGATCGGTGAGGCATCGGCCACCCTTGATTTCTTTCGGCTTGATGGCCAGGTCAAGAAAAGCAAGGAGGCGAGAGATGTCAAGCAGAGCGATGCTTTTTCTCGCCCCCTCCCCCATCATCCCTCTTGTCTCGGAATCTGGACGGAGAATTGTGAAATGAGGAATGTGAACCGCTCAAAAGCTGCAGAAAGTTTACGCTTGGACTTAGACTCTTGCAGGAGATCAAGGCGGGCAGACCACGGTGCTGGTGAGTCGATTTGGGGATCGAGTTTCTGATGATGCTAGAATGGCGGACGCACAATCTTGTTGGTGGTTTCTTCTGTGCTTGGTCTACCCTTCGCCCCTGACTTCGCTTGCTGCTTTGCCTTCCCATGTCGCTCCTCTCCTTGCTTCTTACTTTCTGAACTGAGGCAATGCATTAGGCCGAAAAGTACTTTCCTTGCCTCCAAGCCTCCATTGCCTCCTTCTTATGGTCGGGCGACGGACAGACACTACGGTGTAGACTGGGTCGCTCATACCTTCCTTGCCCTCTCCCGGCCTACATGCGCTCACCATCTTGGACTCGGACTTCTCCACCATCTATCTTGTTGCTTTTCCTCGATTCCAACCTTCAGGCCGTTTCTCCCTTTCCACCGAAATTTCGCGCGACAAGGTCGTCCAGGAATGCAAGCTGCAATGCAACAAGAAACGCATCAATCGCCGGTCTGGAACTTGAGTAGCCCACAGTCCGACCATTGCCCGCCGATGACAGAGTTCAATGACGATGCACCAAGCCGGCTCGCACCTCGATCCTACCAGGCCGACCAGATCTGCCACTTGATTCATGGCTGCATTTGGTTCCGAGGCCCCCAGGTCCAAGACTAGGCCCGGCTGACAATCTTACCGCCTAGCCTCCACGAGGCTTCGTGCGAGACCCGGCCGTCCGTCAGTTGCCATCAATCGTGAGGCAGTGATTCTGTTGAATTGGCCGATCTATGACTGCAACGACACGGCATTCCACCTAGTCTCATCTACATGGTAAGCAGAGCGCATGTCAGCTGATTCGATCATCACAATTTGACAGTGGTAACGTGGCGCTTCTCGCAATCACAGTCCGCGCACGAGCCGCATCAACGTGGGCGTGCACCCATCATCACACGGCACCCTCGACTGTGACTATTGAGTCGACTCGAGCACTATGTCCGCGATTTATCGGCGGCACGTTGCCCTGTCTTCAGATTCGTCACCAACCAGTCTGACACCCTAAGAATCTCACTACCCGAATGGCATGCCAAACTCCATCGTTCTCCACCTATCCCTGGGCGCGGATGACATTCAAATCCGACCGTCTCATCCCTTGCAGCCTTACTAGACCGCCGGGACGCCTTGAGGCCAGCCCAGCCGTGACAGCCCACTCCAGTCCTTGTGGTCATGCGTGCTCAACGGAGACTTTCTGTGCACTCCATTGAGTGGTGGAACTTGCCAGCTCTTGGGAGCAGCTATCGTGAATGCCCATCAAACTCAGGTCATCTCGCATCTGACAACCCATGCACAACGAGTTATCCGGTTATTTTGTGGTGTTACACAATACGTCTTCATTATCTGCGCAATTCTTGGTAACGCGCAATTTTTGTTCTTTCACCTGGTAGTGCCGTAGTTTGTTTCGTGCAGCGCCGTTCGCCTCCCTAATTCCATGGGAAGAATCAGGTATCGAATCAGTGGCCCTACGTGTCGCAATCCAGTGTCCTTGCAAGTCCTGTGGTCAAAGAAACCCTGCCAAGCGCATTTACAGCACGGCTGCTGCAGTGTTAAGCAGCATCCTGCGACATCACACACTACCCATGGCCATGTCGTGATTCGCAGACGCCAAGCATCGCATCGCAGGATGCGGACCATATGACTCGGACTAAGAGTTCCACTGTTACGTGGCGTGTCCAGCGTTCGACACCAAGGCAGAGGACAAAGATGACGGTCAATCTGGTCCAAGTCATGCTCAGGTCGCTTTAGGCACCTAGTGACAACGAAGGCCTGCCAAAGGCGAACAACGGGACGGGCGTCGAAACGGCCTCAGTTGATCACCAGATTGCATGCTGTGTAACGAGGCTTGCAGAAGAGTACGATCGTCACTTTATCAATCGCAAAACCCGAGGACATCTGGAAAGTCATCAGACGGGTCAGCATCCGACAAGACTGGAATATGTCGGACCATTCGAGATTCCCGAACAGGCATGAATGGCTTGGCTGGTCATGTGTACGTACACGTACGAGGGTTTCAACCACTGGCTCAAACGGTGGTCGGCCCTTGCTCGACTGACGCTGACAGCCTAGCGCATGACTTCCGCTGCAAAGGTGCCATGATGAGGCTGCAGTGATACTCGGCGAAGACAGGGGCCTGCGGCTGCCCTGACCGAGATCTGCAATTCATGGTTGGGGGCGCTTCTCGGTCAGTATGGGTGTCGTCGAACGTGATGCTCCTGCACCAATATTCTTCACGCTAGCTCAGGTAGATGGTTTCTACCTCGTTTTGTTCGCTGCGCCGCAGATACCAAGACCCTCGGTGTCAGTGCGCATCGTTGTATTTCCTGTTGTGTTACAGCGAGGCCACTAGTAATGATGCAGCTGCTGCACGACGGATGGCCCGGCGGTGTCATGTTTTCGGAGGATGAGGTCTCTCACCAAGTCAATAAATTCCGCCTGCATCCAAAAGCTGTGCCTCACGCTGCTAGCACGAGCTGTTAGTGGGGAGATGCCATGTCAGAATCCGACTGTTTGCTTAAGTGCCCCAGGCACCTTGTCCAAACATTTGTCAAGTAACAGTGCCAGTACTCTGCAATCTAGGTGTTTGAGGAGGCTGGGCTGACGGATATTGAATAGATGAGGATTTGTTTCGGTGCGATCAAAATGCAAAAAGATAGGAACGTATCCCCGTGATGACCACAGCAGGGCTCGAACCTGCAATCTCCTGATTCGTAGTCAGACGCCTTGCCATTGGGCCATGCGGCCGGTGATGTCGTCGTGCTAAACTTGATTAGTATATGTCACTAACATCAACACAAATGTTTGCGATTTCGGCCGCTTTCGTCAAACGAACGTCCAGAGATGGAACGAACGGAGTCACATCACCAGCGTCGTCTTGATTCTTGAGGTGATTTAAGTGGGACAGGGAAACGCCAAAAGAGACGGTCTGTGCTCATTGCGCTTTGTAGACTCGCATATCAGTATGTTCCTCGATGTCTTTGTAGAGATGAGACGAGGCACGTCGTGATTAGTCCCACCGGACAGCTGTGATGTGCGTGCCTCATGCGAGATGTTACTAGTCAACTCTCCGCTCTATATCCGTGTCGTGCCCATGCTTTCATCCATTGGGATGCCAGATGACAGCTCCTGACTGAAAGCATACTCTTCATCCAGACCTTGAGAGAACATCGGATCCAGTTCGGGGAGATAGTAGTTGAAGATGCCCATGACGTCTGTGCCCATCGTCGCGTTCGATGGCGTGTAGTCAGGGAACCCGTTGAATGCCATGCTGAAATCAGACAGCTCGGCTGAAGCAACATTACCCATGTCCTGTTTTCCGCAGAAAGTCAGCTTTCCCATTATCAAATGCCAGTGCCCGAAAACGTATTGCTATACTTACGGACGGGATGCTCTCCTTCCGCCCTACCTTGGGAGCGTTTGCCATGGCTTGGACCTGTGCAGCTCCATGTTGTGGCTGCGGTACATTGATAATGTCCGGTAACGTCTGGGCCTGCGTTGCTCTGGCCTCCTGCTTCAGATGGGCGTCGTTGACGTACTCGCGCGCGATGTGCGCAAACTCAGAGATGAGAGATCCGGGTAGGTATCCCTGGCTGCGGTATTCGATGCGGCTGAAATGACCTCCAGCCATGTCGAGCAAGGCCAGGTGGGATGGCGTGTTGACGTGGAGCGGACTGTGAATGACGAAATCAAAGACAACGAAAAGCCCTATGATAGGTATACCTGCGAGGATCCTGCATGGTGACAAGAGTCGACGTCGTCAGCATGCGCGCATTGGAGTCGTCTTTGCAAGTTTCCCCAAACAGGAGGCGAGTCTCACCATATACTAGTGTGAGAATCGACGTTAACCAAGACAGTTCTCTCAAGGACGGAACGTGAAGCGCTGAGAACTGCCTCCATGGTGGCTTTCTGCTGCGCGGCGATGAGAGGGTCGTCTGCCCTGGACAACCGGGACAGCCGGTGCAGCGTAGCCCGGGCCAAGGTGAGTTGCAGACCATCGTGGTAGTAGTGAATCATGACTGCTGCCTCTCTTTCAACGCCGCAGTGAATGCTGGAGGGCGGTTTAAGTCCGCCAGGCCGAAACCCGGTGTCAGGTATTGACATACGCCAGTCGTCGTGCTTCTGATTGAGTTGATCAATGATGTCCATGTAATACGCATTTGGTTTGTTGGCAACGGCGACCGAAAAGAGTGAGGAGTATGTTTGTGATATGATTCGAGCATGGCGTATGATAGATAAAAACCAGTCAAAGTCGCCGAAGACTGATTCGGGGACATGGGGGATGGGACACGATATGTCGCCGTCGATAAAAGCCTGCAGAAGTCAGGACTGCCACCAGGAAGAACCAAATAATCGCGACCGGGACAGTCTCAAACTCACCGAGCTTCTTCCAAAATAGAAGCTAGATGTCTTCTCAATGGCATACAGACACCAGAAGGTTCTCTGGTACGCTTTCGCCCTCGGACCTGAGAAGTTGCTGGTTGATAGGTTTTGTGCCCGCCTCGCAGCCTCCGACGTGACGACATGCTCCAGCATCACGCATGAAATACCCGAGCATTGAATTGCCATGGCAGCCATGGCTTGTAGAACTAGGAGAGAGTCCGGCTGAAGCATAAGATCGGGCAAGAGGCTCAGCGCAACGAAAAATAGGTTCCAAGCGTCTCCGACGCCAGGCTCAAAACTGCCCCCACCATCACATTGACATCCCATCGCTAGAACCGAATGATACAAGCATGACCAAGCCTTGCTCTGGTTGACAATCTCGAAGAAGTCTGGGTTTGCGAAAGTGCGCTCGAATGCTTCACGATCGAGAAACGGGTAAAGCGGATGGACACATTCAAAATAAACTATCACATGTCAGCGTTTTTGTCTTGCCCGCCTTGGGATATGGAGCGAGTATACGTCGAATGTACTTCGTAGCGGCGGCTCTGTTTGTGAACGGTTTAAGAGGCTGTTTGTGCCTGGCAAGCCAAGCATTGGGAGCTGGAGGCGGGCGGTGCATTTTCGTCTGTATGATGCCCGAAATCCGACCTACCAGTTCATTGACTTTATTGTTCCGCAAACATGAAGCAAGAGACTGCAGTCTGGTTTCGGAGAAGAATGTAAGAGAGTGATCGCCGGCTGGCGGTCATGTTTGTTAGTCGACTGTAAACGCGGCAAATGCTCGAGATGAGCCTACCAAAAATGCCATTTCCCTGCGAGATGTTAGTCACCTTGGGGAGTTTCCGTGCATGGAACGTACCCTTATGAATGGTGGAGTCTCATCGCCCGCTTCGGATGGACTGGCTTTGCTGGAGCGGGTGAGCAAGCTGTCAACGTGCAAAACGGGCAGTTGATGCTGCTTGTTGGCTTCTGATGAGGGAGTGTTTGACACGGGATCTTCTGAGAAGAAATCTGGCTGCAGGGATGATATGGCAGCTGGATTTGCCTCATTGATGTCAATTCCTGGTGTGCTTGATTTTGACTTTGGTGTTGGCTTAGGGGACAAGAATTGCTCCGACACTATCTGTGGTTAGCCGAAAGTGAAGCAACAGTGGCAAGCTGCACAAGGTGACGGTCCGCATACCATTCTTCCGCCGAGCAAGCTTCTTCGAGCTGAAATGACAGGGTTTATCCCGCCGCTGTATATTGAGTAGCACTTGTGAGCAGACGTACATTGAACTACCGACGGAGGGATCGGAAACCTGGGTTCACACGTACAACGCAGGTCGCGCAAGGTCCGAAATCCGGCTTGGCCGGGCCTGTGCTGGAGTTAACAAGGTCATGATTCACCACGAGGAAGCTCCGCCCATTATGAGGATAGTCTATACCGGGACATCGGACTTTGCGTATACGGCACGCGTCGCATGATTTGTGGTTTTGCTTTCCAAAGCCAAGGGTTACCATCTGTCGCGGGGTCATCTGGTCGGACTCGGCGTCGGTCTGTGAGACCATACTGTTGACGACGAGGACGTTCTCGGAGGACAACTCAATGGATCAGTTTGGCGTTCACCAGTCTTGAGATATAGACAGGATGGTCATCAAGTTACTGGAAGAGAAACATTCGAGTTCGCGACGGTCGATGTGAAGATCAATATGAGAAGTTGAGTGAGCTTGGGCCTTACACGCCAAACCTCGGGCCCGACATGCCCGATCCGGCAATGCCTGCCACTAAACTTGCCGAGAGGCTGCGCCATCACGAAGAGTGAACTCTTGAGGCTGCCAAATTTAGCCTCTTGTTGTCTTCGGAAGACGGCGTGACTTCAAGCCATGACGATACAATTTTTCAACCCTTTCTCTCACGTCATGGTCATCCATCAGCTCGGGGCTTCGACTGTATGTAGCGAGGCGGACCCAACGTTAGTAGTGTGATGTGGAACTGTTCACACCATTTTCTGACGTTTCAGAGGCGAGTAAGTTGTGTTTTCGGAAGCAAAATACGAGACTCCGGATTATCTCCACAGCGGCACAATGCTTTCTTTCTGCTTTCCCTCGTGGCCAAGCCTGACGTCGACGGCGACTGCCATTTCAATAGAGCATTTGGAGGGGCAAAGACAGTGCGGCGCATTGTCTATACACAGTCTCCACCAGGGTGCGACAGCAGCCCAACCAGAGAGGCCGTCTGCCATTTGAGGAGCTCGCTATGATTTGTTCAGAACCCACACGACTGCTCCGGCGTGACTCTTCCTGAACAACAGTTCAAGCAAACCTAGGTGTAGAGGACACGACATTTTCTGACGACAAGTCCCCAGCGTTGCATTTCTGCCGACTGGTCTCATCACATCGTCAGACGATCTACTATCGACGACCGCAACCATGGCCGGGAAGAAGGGCGCCGAGAACAGCAAGAAGGTTGCGGGCAACGCCCGTAAAGCCGAAGCCGCCGCAGCCAAGGATGCTGCCAGCAACGCGAAGAAGGCTGCCATCGAGGATGCCGAATGGGCAAAGGGCGGCAAGGATGGCTCCAAGAAGTAAGTAGAACCCTCCAGGGTCCCTGGTAATGCCCCAGGGGACCAGGTCGCCACCGTGACCGCCACAACGGCTCGCCCAAAGCCCAGCTCGAGCCGTGACCGAGTGGGTGGTAGCGATGAGCTCTGTCACCTCTGATGCCACCAGGCGCTGATACTTGTAAACCGCACAGGGAAGCCGAAGCAGCGAAGAAGGCCGAGGCTGCACGAAAGAAGGCCGAGCGCGAGGCGGCACTGAAGGAGGAGGAGGCCAACACCCCCGGTCGCAACACACCCAAGAATAACAAGACGGCCACGAAGAAGACGCGCGGGCTGGATCTCTCACAGCTCGATGGCGACAGCAGCAGCAAGGCCGCAACGCTCAACGCTTCGGGCATTGACAATGCGCTTGATGCCTTGTCGCTCACGGGCAAGACTGACAGCGGCAAGATTGACAAGCACCCCGAGAGGCGCTTCAAGGCTGCGTACGCCGCCTTCGAGGAGCGGAGGCTGCAGGAGATGGAGAGCGACGGCAGCGGTCAGGGCTTGCGGCTCAATCAGAAAAAGGATAAGGTGCGCAAGGAGTTTGAGAAGAGCCCCGAAAACCCCTTCAACCAGGTCACGGCGCGGTTCGACGCGACCAAGGAGGAGATCGCCGAGATCAAGAAGAACGAGAGGACCAAGATCGAGAACCGCCTGGGCGCGTAAAGCGAGAACAGGATCCAGCACGGCTTGCCAGTGGAGGCAAAAGAGAAAGAAGGGGGGTCTGATCCTTTGGAACCATGGCGTTCTTGATGGGCTAGAAGCGGCATGTTGCAGCCGTCGCGAGTAGCTGTCGTCCAGGAGCGAGGCTTGCCGGATGAACAGGAGATGCCGGATTTATCTTATAGCCCTGAAACACATATCACCGCCTGACTGGGCCAGTCTAGTCCATGGATCAACGCAACTTGACGAATACGGAGGCTGAATTTAACGAGATGAAATGCTCCATCGCCAATGATCTGCCTTGGGATTTCCCCATGTTCACATTCGAGGCAAGCAGTACGCGGAGGTCACACTTGCGACAGGTCACTTCGATAGTGTACCAGTTGATGACCACATGGAGAAATCCTGGTATTCAGCGGTACTTGTCTGTCAAGTACCAATAATCCTGGGTGTTGACCGCTTGCTCCGCCTACGGCCACTCGGATCCGAGCTCACCTCACCAGGGGTGGAGGTTGCCAGGACTCATCAGTCCATCGACTACCCCGCCTCTCGAAAGCATGCACTGTGCACAACCCCGCCACGTCATTCTGAATTATGATAGCGATAACAGGCGGCAGAAATTCACCGCCAGGTTTCACCGCCTATGCATTCCTGGGGTCAGGTACCTGAAGCCTACAGACCTGATCTCAGGTCGATTGTGTCTAGACTGCAGCCAACAACACTTCTCTTATCGTGTTCCTTTGAACCCCCTCGTGCTCTGATACGGCGAGCGATGTGAGAGCCTCATTGATGTCTTGAAACTTGAAAGCATGCCATCGATCAATCTCAGCGGCATGCCGTCGCTAAAACGGCAACACCTTCTGGCTGAATTGTACGTGTACTCTCTCCAAGTGCCCAGCCGAGCCCCTGAAGCGAGCTTGAGGCTAACCTCACATCAGCTCTGGTCTCAAACAGGCATGCCCGGAAGGCATCTTTGTCAGTCTTACACCGGGCGAAGTCACATTATGGTCTGGTGCTATGTTCATCAGGAGAGGTGCGCCATCGATGCGATTCCTGAGCCCCCGGACAGCCACGTCTGACCACATACCAGGACCCTATGAAAACGCCATCCTACGATTTCAGATTTCTTTCCCAGACACTTATCCACGCCTGCCGCCCCTTGTCACATTCTCCTCAGACATGTTCCATCCACTTATTGCTCCTCTCACCACCTACATGTACACAACCGACATTCAGGACAATGGAACCGTCAGTGCCACCGACGACGAACGCCTCCCGCCCGGGGGCTTCTCGCTCCGCCACGGCTTTCCCGGCTGGTTCGGGAGGAGGGGCCGTAGCAACACCACCAGCGCCAGAAAGGTCAGCGGCGGGCAGCAGCCTCCAGCCACACCGGCCAAGGGTGGCAGCAGCAGCGCCATTACGACCCCAGACTCAAGAGCCACTGCAGGCCCCACTACTGCGAGTGGCAGCAGCATATCAACCTACGAGGTCCTGCAGTACATTCGCAGCACGTTTGACGATGAAGCTGTGCTTGACTCAGTACCGCTTGAGGCTGCGGGGAACCCTGGTGCCTGGCACGCGTGGCGTACTCGTCAGCGGCAGAGGGTAAAGCTGAGCGACAGCGCCGCTCCCCCTGCCAATGCTTCTGTGCCCAAGGTAGACGGCGAAAACACAGAGGCCGAGCCTGAAGCAGAAGGGGCCGAGAAGGGTGACGAAAAGGAGGAACCGCCGGCTAAAGAAGGAGCAGAGACCGCTGCTGCAGCTGTGCCACCGCCGGCACCGACCATGTCATCAAGAGACCCGGGGCAGTGGAATTGGGCTGGCGTTTGGGAGGACAGGGTCAAGAAAGGGATCGCTGCTTCGCTTTCTGAGCCGGTCTTGTACGGCGGAGCAGCTGCCGGAGATGATTTAGTAAGTAATGACGCTCCACGAGAAGTTGCAGGCAGGAGCGCTAACGTGCTTTCCAGATTCACTTTCTGTCGATGGAAGAGAATGACGTTGGTGTCGTCAAGGACAACTTGCTGCGCACCTTGGGAAGCACTGCCTGAAATTTTAATACCCGCCCTCTGGGCAGCACCTACTTGTACTTGAATCACTACCTGCCTACCTAGGTAGGTACTTAGCCAATGAAGTTTGCGATTTATCTGTATGGGGTCGGCAACCTGACTTGAATGTTATGCTAACATTAGAAAATTGACAACACGAGCTCAGAGCAGTCCTCCTGACATTTGAGCAGGCCCCCGTATCACGTTTTTCATCTTTCTTAAGGGCAGCAATTAGGCCAAGCAAGCATGGAAGGTCTTGATATCGACCCTACTTCCACCTCAAATGAGCCGGCGCCGCTTCGAGTGATCAAGCGCCAGTCAAGACGGATTCGAGGGAGCGATGCCACCAGCGAGTACGGCAGCACGCGCTCCCGGCGAACCAGCGGGCAGACTGAGGAGAGCATTGGAAGCGCTCCCGGGCTACCGGGCTGGGATCGTCCTCTGACCGTGAGGAAGAAGCGGCAATCCGTTTTCACGTCGTCCTACTCTTTGAGCCCTCCAATTCGAGCTCTTCGGCCAGAGCGTTCCTACATGATGCTTCCGCACACGAGAGAACAAATCTCTTCCAAGATTCATTCCAACGGCGGCATGTCAAGTCTGAAGTACCCCTCGCCCATCAAAGAGATGCCGGATTCAGTGCTCCCCGATGGGATGGACGGATACCTTTCCCCAGCGCATCATTCTTCCTACGACAAGAATGAAAGTGTTTCGCAATCTCCATGTCCCATGGAATATAGCAATGCGTATCATGCGCCCATCTATCAAGATGCTCATGTGCTCGTACCGCATATATCGATTACACCCGAGGCTCGGAAATGGGATGACAGCGGTGACGTGCTGTGGACTGCGATCGAGATCACCGGCCAAGTTCGCCAGTCGTCGAACTCACAGCCTGCATTTTCTCAACATGTGGGCTGCGAAGGCATTGCCCTCCCAGGTAGGTATTACCATCTCGTGTTCAATACTTGGCATGGATATCTCACGCAGATAGATCCCTTCCGTTACGGCCTACTATTCGATATTCGCATCAACATACAGCCGCTCAGGGGAGCATTCGTCACTGAGCTTTTACAAGACGACCCTATACCAACGCACGTCACCCTTCTCTGATAGCAAGTCTTGGTAGAGAGGCTAATTCTCTAATGTAGAACACTTTATGCTGGCTCAACTATTCTCATTCTCGCCCACATACGCCTCAAGTCACAGCCTGCGAGCATAGCATCTTCAATGTCTGCTTCTCGTCAGCAATCAGATGATCTCATGGATGACCTCGAGTTTCACCTCGACAACTCCGTAAAGGGACCACCTCTCAATCCATCTCACATACGCCCATACGGCTTTTCCCCCAAACATTCTCGCTTGTCAGCATCGTTTGACAGGACAGGTATCACGTCTGTTCACACCCACATGGGAACCACGGCGACCGCTTCGCTGAAGCGCCCTGCCCATCGCTCGTCGTGGAGTTCGCACCCGGGTCTGACCCCAACCCCCTCTTTAACATTATCACGGCCAACTGGCGCCAGACAGCGCCGCCCATGCCATCA
>NW_003315038.1:3503406-3507165 GCF_000150825.1 Verticillium alfalfae VaMs.102
TCCGTGGCCTTCGGATCTGACCCTTCGAAATCGGGCGTCGACGGCTGGCAACACTGTTGCGACAAGTTCACCAAGTGCGATTTTGGCTTCAGCCTCGTCTGCAGGAGGCCATGCGGAAAACCAGAGTTGTCGGGAGTCAGCGAAGGGTGTGAAAGCCCGCAAAGGAGGGCAGACTCTGGTGAGAAGGGGCAGCGAGAGAGGGAGAAATGACGGTGGGCGGTGGAACTGGTCGAACTGGTGGTGATGTCTACAGTGCTTTAGCAAGGTACGCCTGGTGCCATGGCAGGTTGGCGAACGAGCATAGCCACTTCTGGTGACCATGCCCTTGGATGAGAGACCTCATCAATAAAATTGAATGGATAAATCTTGCGTTATGTTTTCCTTGAGCCTGACTACCTGGCGCCGATGGGTGCTCGTAAGCGGAATCCCTGCCTCTTTTTTCGATCAACCTGGAAATGCCAATCCTGGCCATCCATCATGGCTATGACCCATATCTAAAGTTCACTCTTGATTCTCATTCCTCGTTCCATTGTTTTCATCCTTGAACAATTTTGTATAAAAAACATCAACGTGCAGCCGCACTCTATTAGAGCACCTCATCCCTCCAGGGAATGGAGTCTTGCGCGCCCTTTCTCTCGACCGTCTTGGCCGCGGCGTGGTTGGCGCTGCGAATGGCTTGCTCAATGTCAAAGGGCGGCGCCCTCCTTGGCGGCGCGCACGACGTCGACGCAGTACGAGCCGACAAAGGTGTCGCCGGCGGCGGTGGTATCGACGACTGTGGCCTTCTCGGCGGGGACGAGGGCGTGGCTGCCGGTGGCGTTGGCGTAGAAGACACCGCGACCACCGAGGGTGATGATGACGTTCTGGACGTTCTGGTCGAGGAACCACTTGGCGACACGGTTGCAGCCTTCGGGAGTGTCGAGCTCGGACTCTGGGAGGCGGGAGAGGATGGACGCCTCTGTTTCGTTGACGACGAGGTGGGCGAGGCCGTCGTAGGCTTCAGCGGGGAGGGGTTGGGCCGGGGCTGGGTTGAGGAGGACAGGGACGCCAGCCGTCTTGGCGGTCTGGAGGGCAGCGAGGACTGTAGGCAGAGGGATCTCGAGGCATCACGAGCAGGTCCGGGGGCGTGGTCTGGGGGAGGGCGGAGAGGGAGGTGATGGCGGGGGCGTGGTTGGCGCCGGGGGAGAGAATGATGCGGTTCTGGCCCGTGGGCTCGTCGACAATGATGATGGCCGTGCCGGTGGCGGCAGTGTCTTTCGTGATCTGGGACGTGTCGATGCCGTGGGCGGCAAGGTTTGAGAGAAGGAGGGAACCGTGGGAGTCGTCACCAACAGCGCCAGCCATGGATACGATGGCGGCGGTGGACTCCGAGTTGGTGGCGTGATCGCGGGCCCGCGAGAGCTTCGCACAGGCGACGGCCTGGTTGGCGCCCTTTCCACCGGGCGAGACGGCAAAGGCGTTGGAGGTCATCGTCTCGCCGGGAAGAGGGTGATGGGGGACATAGGAGGTAAGGTCGATGTTGAGGGAACCGAGAACGGTAATCTTGGGCAAGGTTGAGGACGCCATGGCGGAAGTTTGGGAGGGGGGCGAGTATTCGGGCTGCGCGAAGTATTGTGGTTCTGTTTCGCAAGTATAAGACAAGGTTGGCAAGGAGAGCGAAGGGAAGAATGAGAGAACTTGGGAAGAGAAAGTCGCAATAATGGTTGTGTACAGCTGCCGGAGTTGGAAGAAAAATTATGAATTAGGCCGTCCAAGGTGCAAGGCGGAGGACGGAGGGGTCCGGTGACGATGAGGGAGGGGCAGTAGCAAGTCAGGTACCGGGAAGCGGCGTTAGTGCATTGCACTGCGGGGTTCGAGCTTGAGCTGTTCCTGCCTGCTAACCTGCCTCCTGCCCTACCTGTTCACGGTACCCACCTCCTCCTACCTGCCTACCTTGGACAGGCGCGTCTGGCCTGGCCCCGAGGTACTTGCTGTAAGCTTAGGCAAGGACGACCCCAAACCACGTAGCAGCAAGCACCAACGGATGGATGGCTCGATTGGCAATCGGGCCTTGGAAGATCTTTAGAAGAAGAGAAGGCTCTGCTGGCTGGCTGCCAAGGCTACGCTTTCGACATGACATTCCTACCGGTGCATAGCTCCGAGCCAGGAGAAGCCTTCCTCCCTACTGTTGAGGTCCGAGCCTTCCGCACAGCACTACATCCTCTCCAAAAGGATGCCATGAGACGTGAGACAGTCTCGCCGCCGAAATGGCAGTGCCATTTTGCTCGACTCGCTCAGGAGAGACGACTACACCTCCCTGGCCCAACCACGTCGGCGCGATGGTTACAATGACAGAGTCGACCAAATGGTGACTGGTAGGTGCTAACAGCGAGTTAATGACCTGGCCGCCGCCCTCAATCATGACGCTGCCTAGGCCCTCGCGGTGAAGCGCCGCCAGGATATCCCGCCACGCAAACCGACCGCTGCCCGCCGCGTCCATCTGCACCGTGATGAACTTGCCGCCGTGCTGCTCGAGCAACCCCCGTCTCGCAGGGTCGACGTCCCATCTCGAGGTGATGACGTACGGCGCGAGTCCCAGGCCCGCTCGCGCGACCTCGAGCACCTTGCTCCGCGCTGACACCTCCCACCGGCAGCTCGGGTCGATAATGATAGGACGCGGCTGCTTCTTGAGGCCGACGCCCTCGATGCGGCAGTTGAGCGCCGGGTCATCGGCGACGACGGTGCCGACACCCACGCAGATGGCATCGTGGCGGCTGCGCAGGTAGTGCGTCATGGCTTTGGACTCGGACCCTGAAAGCCGCGTGCGCGTGCCCGGTGCCAGCGATAGCGACGAGTCGAGTGACGTGGCAAAGGTGAGCGTCACGAAGGGACGTGATTCTGATGTAGCTAGTGCGATTGCCTGGTTCGAGGGCAGCTGTGCTTCGAGCCTAGCCGCATCGGCAGCGGGGAAACGGGAGGCGTTCAGCCATGGTGAGGGGCAGGATCAAAGTGGAAGAACAGGTCGCCGGGTGAATATTGAAGTCGACGCAGGCTCGCGGCAGAAGGAGGAAGACACATGCAGCATGAAGGGCGCCCCTGTGTCGAGCAAGACCCTGCAGAGTGCCACATGGTGGGGGCGCAAATCACAGTCCCACCCCAGCGCCAATGGATGTTGCATTCGTTAATGTGAGGCAGATAAAGCACCTGAAGATGAAGAACCTTACGCAAGTACGGCACAATCGTCGAATCCCAGAGACGCTAGTCTGTAGTGTGCGTCCTGTCTTGTCCTCTTTTTTTTTTTTTTTTTCGTTTTTATAGATGGTATAGAGCTGAGATACCCCTCAGTAGGTAGGTACCTCGTGGCCTCGGCCTTGATCTCAGATGTACCACCGACGTCGCATGATCAATGCAGCCCTGGAGCGGCTGAAGACGACATGCATATAATCAGAGCGAGCCGCGGTGATTTGGTCTTCAAGCAGAATCGCAGAGTGTGCATTCCCTTCGCACTCTTCTCTGCGCTAGCCAATCTGGCACTTTGCTTCGTAACCCAGAGATCTGAATATGGATGTGTTCGGCACGGTGGTCAACGTCACCACGCTGGTCGGCCAAATCGTCATCATCTACCGTCATGTCGCTGCGATGCAGTCTTTTTGGCGATGCTGCCGGTATGTAGTCGGCTAGGTTCAAGCTGCCTTTATGTCTTTCGCAATCGTGGCTCTTGTATGTCACCCGGCAGTCACTGACATCTGCAGAATGTGTTGCTGCGAAGATTTCTTCGAA
>NW_003315038.1:3507908-3508876 GCF_000150825.1 Verticillium alfalfae VaMs.102
TCAAATCGCAGACAAGCTCACCAATGCGGCAGGCAGCACCAGTTTGCAGCCGGACTTCTCGGTAACACAGTCGTCTATCATCGCAAAGACCACAGCACGCCAGCAGTTCCTCTCGCTCCCTTCGTCAGTGAGCTCCATGCCTGCCATTGAACGAGCCACTGCCGCGTCGAGCAAGCTGAAGTTGCGTCTGGGCAAAGAGACGGGAAGGCTCCGAAAGCTGCGCTTCAGTTGGGGGTTGTTTGGCGAGGATAGCGACATGGCCAAACTCGAAGACCTGGTCCAACAATTGAGATACTGGAATGATGGCCTGCGTGATATCTTGCCTATACAGCACCAGCTGTCCCATGGCATGATGACACAGGTCAGGGTTCTGGGCCATTTGAACAACCATCAAGCGCTTGAACGTGTTGGGAATGCATCGCGAAGCATCAGCGGCACAGTGTATCAAGATATATACGCTTCTTGTAACATGAAGAGAGACAAGCTTAACACAGGACCGCAATTTGAGAGTCACATTAAGGCGGACTCCGGGCCGTTGGATGTCACAAGGTTGCCGCAGCTCAGTGGAAGTAGTTCAGCAAGTATTGAGTATCGCCTCACGAGCCTTCATTCCGGTAGGTTACTTGAATGGAGTCTAATAGGATGCATTTATATGCTAACAGCCTCGCTTAACTCAGGTCAAGGAATGGAGTCAGAGGCCACACGAGTGGTTGTTGAGATTGTCGACTTCAGCGCCATCTCGCACCAAGACTCAATAGAGATCCTCAACACCCGGATCGGTCGCCTCAGCCATCTTCTTAGGGCCGCCGCACGTCCAAGCAATTTATACTTGCCCACGTGCGAGGGGTATGTCCGCGCCAGCGCCTCGAAATTCTTCATTCTCTACCGACCTCCCGAACAAGCAGATCCGTTTAAACAGCCCAGGACTTTACTATGCCTACTTCCTCGCCACCCAAACGCGCCAAAGC
>NW_003315038.1:3509036-3523901 GCF_000150825.1 Verticillium alfalfae VaMs.102
CCTTGTAGGATTTGGTCTGGGCCGAACGTCAGACAAAACTTCCGAAACCATCGACGTCCCGCCAGCTTGGCAGTCATTTTGATCTCTATCAACAACCGGAGACTCCCGTGCTGACGCACACAAGCGGTACAAGAAACGCCATGATATCTACTCCCTGGGTCTCGTTTTGTTCGAGATTGGCATATGGCAGAGCATATTCTACTTCAAGAAGGACAATCAAGACGCACAAGACTTCAGGAGGACCATCAGAAATGCCTGCGAGAGTCACCTGGCACACTTCATGGGCAAGGCGTATCAGCGAGCCGTGTTGCAATGTTTGGACGAAGACGACATGTGGAAGGAGGCAGAGGGCGATGATGATGATGATTCTTCGGAAACACATGAGGTCTTCTTCTGGAAGGTCGTGCGAGAATTAGGGGGCGTACAGTAGATAAAGTAATAAATTGTCTTTTGTGCGAGACAATTTACGTATTTTCATGGTTCGTTGGCCTTCGAAAGTCCTCCTTCTGCCCCTGTTTCTATGAGCGCTTCAACGAGAGCGCTGTTGTCGCCCTTCTTAGCTCTATCCAGAGGACTCCGCCCACCAACGAAAGCCACGTCATGTATCCCCTTTAGAGACGCAAGAATCCTGGTCGACTCGACGCATTCGGCCTCAACAGCAAGCAGAAGAATCCGGGAAGCAAGATTGAGATCCTGTAGCATCTCGACGTCGAGAAGAGCCTCGATGACATTCGACAGTACATAATCTTCGGGGTTTGAAGAAGCTTCCGCCAGCAAAGATAGTAGGTCTTCCGAATCAAGATCTCTTAAACCTACCTGAGTCGTTTCCAGAAACTTAAGGATATCCGTGCTTCCTCCTCGGCATATCAGGCGCCACAGTGTAATCTGGTTCGCGTCATGAACGAGCCATTCTTCGAACTTGGGGAACAGATACTCGAACAACTCCGTCTTCCCAGCCAACGCTGCCGTGCACAGCGCGTTGTACCCGTCCGAAGACGATGCCGAAACGTCCGCGCCATGATATAGCAGCATCGCGGCGATGGACTTGCTTGATGCCAGCAAAAGCGCCGTTTTCCCACAAGCCTGAATAGTATTAATGTCACACCTCCCTGTTTCCAGAAGCTTCCGCACGATGTCTTCAGACGTCTGGACCGCTACGTGCAAGGCATTGGTCATACTGAGGGACATTGTTGAAGGCGACGCCCCGGCGTCGAGCAAGGCCTGCGCGACGGTGACGTGTTTTTCACTGCAAGCCAGATGCAGCGGAGTGATGCCATAATCGTTCTTTGCGCGCACGCTTGCCCCTTGCCTCAGCAGCTCTTTTACTGCCATCTCGGGGCCTTTGGATGAGGCCCAGTGAAGCGGCGTGTTCCCGTTGCGGTCCTGGTTCTCGGTGCTGATGACTCCACGGAGCTCCCTGATGATCTCGGCGCGTCCCTGCAGCGCGGCTAGGTGAAGAGGGGTCTGGCCGTACTGGGTACTTTTGTGTAGCGAGAAACCCCCTTCGGCCAACATATTGAAGATTGTAACGTTGCCTACCTCAGCAGCGAGGTGGATAGGGGTCACACGGCTGACCTCATTTGACAAGCTCCTGTCCTCGCATTGTTCCAGGAACGCCTCGACGCAGTCTACGTATTCTTTACGAGTTACTTCCAAGAGAAACTCCAGTTTGTCCTTCGGATTGAGCTTGTCAATGGATTGACCGAGCTTCACCAGCTCTCTCGTAAGAGAGGCGTTGTTTGTTCCCACAACCATCTCTAGAATCTCGCAATCCTGTTGGGTCCCAGAAAGCTTTGCACCGTGAGAGACGAGGATGCTAACGATCTCGGCGCTGCCACGGCTGATGGCTTCTCTGAGGCGACTGGTGGTCACCTCGGCTCCACGAGAGCATAGAAGTTGGACGCTTTCAACATGTCGTCCCTGGATGGCAGCCTTCAGGCTCGTCGCTTCGTAAACGTCGCTGGCGTGTATGTCTGCTCCTTGGTCCAGGAGCCAGGATATGACATTTGTGTGACCGCCGAGAGCAGCACGAATGAGAGGTGTCGTTCCATCCTCTGATGCTGCGAATATGTCACAACCCCCGGCACGCAGCACCTTCAAGGTCTCGAGGTGACCGTTGCCGGCAGAGTGCATTGCGGCCGTGGCGCCCGCCTCATCCCGAGTGTTCGGGTCCATCCCGAGGTCGAAAAGGAACTGCAGGATCTCTGGGCTCTCATCCTGTGCTGTTATGTGAACCAAATCTCGCCGAAGCCTCCTCTGACGGAGGACGATGTCTGTGGTGGCGCCAGCATCGAGCAGAACCTTGACCACCTCTAGTTTCTGGCCTTGGATTGCCGCGAAGAGCGGCGTGCCGCCGCCCATCAAGTCTTTCACGTTCACTTCGGCGCCGGCGTCAAAGTAGGTCCTTGGCGATATTGACATGTCCGAAGACGCGGCGAGATGCAGTGGCGTGGCGCCGTTGTGGTCAATTGCATCGTTGGGGCTCACGCCATGGTCGAGCAGATACCGAGCTGCCTTCTCGTCGCCCTGGTATGCGGATACCAGCAGGAAGTTGCCTGCGCGAGTTTCATCGTCCAGCAAAAACTCGATCGAGTCCTCGAAGACCTCCATCATTTCAGCCTGATCATCATATCGCAAGGCTTTCCTGAAGCCCGCCCAGATGGTTCCAGTCGAAGAGGCCCCGACAAGATACGCAGCTGTCATGACGCTGCCAAAGGCTACTGCCACGTCCAAACCCGTCTGTTTTTCGTTCGACTCGACTTCGGGGGACACACCAGCCGTCACAAGCATTATGGCAACGCTCACGGAGTCTGACTTGGCCGCCTCATGCAGGGCGGTCTCCCCTTTGGAATTCTTTGAGTGCGGGCTTGATCCGGATCGTAAGAGCAATTCCACGATAACATTGTGGCCGTGTCTTGAGGCGAAATGTAAAGCTGTATTGCCATCTTTGTCTCGTCGTAGCTCTCTTCGGCGTGGGTCGATCCAGTTTTTGACCATGTCGATATCTCCATTGGCTGCAGCCTCAAAAATCGTCGCGAAGAAACTGGATTGTGACATTATCAAGAGTGAATCGTGATGCTCAGGGATTCAATTGAGTGAGCTATTTCACAGAAAGAACATGCACCACGATGCATCTTAGGAAAAGTCGCATCGTATCAAGCTATGGAGCACATTTTCCACTTTGAAAATGCATCCAGAGACGTGACTGCAAGGCTACGTTGATGGTCCCGAAGCTGAAAACCCATCACATTGGGCAGGCGTTGTATTGCATGAGTGCTGATACTGGTGGCGTCCAATACTCCCCCGTCGTTGCACTCATCGCCCGTGTGATCATTCAGCTGAGGACTCGCTCGGATACTCGGCGCCCCCCCGTTTGAGACGCGATCTGTTTCCGCGTCAATTATCGCCTGCTGCAAGGGTGTCTTTGTTTGTCGTTCAAAGACCATCGATGAAGTCTGTATTCATTGTCATGACTATTGCTGAGCCGACTCGGAATCCAATGTGTGAACTCTATCAGGAGCAACAACTACAGCAACTTTCGACCTGAGCCTCCATTAACCATGGAGGATGTGCAAGAAGCTCAGGTTGCTTTCCTGGATGATTTGTTCAGCTCGAAATTCGCGATACAGGACGTTGTAGAGGACGACTTCTTTTCCTCAGAGGAACGCGAAATTGACACTACGCCTCCCGAAGAAAGTGACAGACAGAGCTCTGAGGATGATCTCGCCGAGCTCCTCGAACTCATCAACAGCATCAAGCTTCTACCGGGATCCTCAAAGATCAGCTATGCAACAGCGGGCATGTTCAATGGCGTCAACAGCCATCCCATCGACACGGGGGCCTTCTTTCAAGTACGCAAGCTAGATCAGCCCGGACACAACAGGCAGATAGTGGCCAAGTATCCCAGGCTCGACCCTGCACGGAAAGGCGGCGGCATTTCACGCAAGAACATCGAGGCCATCAAGCTGGAGATCCAAGCGCTCTCGCACCAGCCGATTCTTGATCATCCCAACGTTGTAGATCTACTGGGCTTCTCGTGGGCAAGGATGAGTGCCGTCGAAGAACGCAATCAGATTGTACCGGTGCTACTACTCGAGTTTGCATCCCATGGCACCTTGCGAGACTACCTGTGCGATAACGCAACCTCGCCGGCAGAGCGACTTCGGCTGGGAAAAGGTCTAGGGGAAGGACTTGACGCGCTGCACAAGTCGGGAATTGTCCACGGAGACCTCAAGCTGGACAACGCTCTGGTTTTCGACCATCCGGATGGCGGCGTCGTAGCGAAGCTAGCAGACTTCGGATCTGCCGTCCAGCTTCTGGAGGGCGGTTACCAGTACAGAGGCGGTACCCCTCCCTGGACTGCCCCGGAGTGGCGCAAGAGTATTGAGCCTTGGGAGCAGCATGCTGCCGACATCTACTCGTTTGGCCTCCTGGTCTGGACGTTGTGCCTCGAAGGTAGGAACCCCTTTTCTGGCCTGTCCGCCAACGAAATAGAAGATCGAAAAACGCGCGATGTGACCGAGAGCGATGCTGTCAAGTCTGTCGCCGACCACTACGAGTTTTTTCGACATGCCGTGGAGATTTCGACTGAGCTGGAGCAATTCGAGCTCTACCTCACGTCCGTGATCTGCCCGCGCAAAGCCTTCAGATACACATTAAGATTCGATACCCACCAGCGGGACCTGGGCGCGGCGTTATCAGCCCTTTCAGTCGATGACTTTTACAGGTTAGTCCTCGGCATCCTACTAGCGGAAGATGCTTGAATTTACATACTGACCTCTCATGGCTAGTGCAAACGAAGACCAGGATGAGTCGGCTTCGAAAGAGTCACCTCTGATGTTGAAGGAATACAAGGTCTGTTATCTACTTACACAGGACGAAGAAATTGGGCGCATAGGCTGATGTGACGCAGAGTATCAATACATACACCAAACTCACCGATATGCCAGAACAGGTACGGCAGTGTCTTTTCCGTAGTTTCACAGCTGCGGTCAACGAGAGTCAGGCGGCCCAGCTCGAAAAGGCTGGGATGTGCTTCCAACTAGGACTGGCCTGCCTAGATGGGTTCACGAGCTACTGGAGCATTCCTGCGGCCCTGACCTGGCTTGAGAAGGCGGCCACGCTGGGGTCAGAGGCCGCGCGTGGTGTGATCTATCGCATTTTCTGTGCCACTGCACGATCCAAGCTTGAGCAGGATCCAGAACTAGCCAGTCGTTTGCGAGGCTTCTTGGCCGCCGCGACTGCCATGGGCTCCAGCAGTGCCAGAAAAAGTCTGTGCGAGCTTGATGTAGAGGCTGCTCGCGTTTTCACGGAAACCTTCAAGGGTCGCTTTCTCCCAGAAGGCATGGACGCGGTTTCCATGAGACTTGACAAGGAGGTTCTCGAAGCTGTCATCCATCCGCGCTGGCAGGAGGGCCTTTCTCCGGGTCAGAAAACAAAGTTTCAGGACCAGCGATCAAGAACATACCTCAACCGGAAGAAGGGAAGCATTCTGCATTTCGCCAGCGCGTATGGTGTGGACAGAGATGGTTTCGAGGCATTTCTTGACTTGGAGAAACCTGATGTAAACGCGAAGGATGCTGATGGAAACACGCCGCTGCTGATGGCGATGCGCACAGGGCATGCACACCTGGCACTGGCACTACTTCGTTACGGAGCTGATCCTAACGCTTCGAACAATCTGGGACAGAGGGCCTGTCATTGGACTATCCATGTCGATGACCAAGGATTACTGCAAGAACTCATCTCCGTCATGGTTAGTAAAGGCGCAGATCTCGAGGCCGTTGCCAAGCGAACAGATGTCAGCGATGGCCAAGTCTACAGACAGGAGCAGTACGAGGGCACACCCCTATTCTGGGCTGTTGTTGAAGGCAGGGACGATGTCATCTCAGCCTTGCTCAAGAACGGAGCTTGCGCTACCACTCCCGGCACATACATGAGTCCCTTTGATCTTGCTGTGGGGTACAACGCCTGGCGAACCATCAGGCTCTTTTCTCAGCACGCTCAACATCCCATCACATCGCGGATTGTCGGGCCTACCCGGAGTAAAAATATAGGTGGCTCTCTTGATATAATTACAGAGGACTGGGTCTCTTTCGCCATGTGCTGCTTCCCGCGCCATTACCACATGATGAGGCATGGCCACTGTTATGGGGATGCGCTCAAACTCACCTTGGTGGAACTAAAGAGAGCCAAGCTTCTCGAAAACGACGTACTTGGACCACTTCGCAAAGCCCTTCAGAGTGGAGGACCGATGGTAGACGACCTGTTGTGGTATCAGAGCTGCAGAATGAGGCCCGTCTCGTCATGGGATCTTGCCGCGATGTTCATTGATGAGGCCTCTCACATCAGCCCAGATGCGGCGTCGATCCTGCTGGACGGGATGGCTGCCGATGAGGGAAATGGCCCCTTGCCAGATCTGACTCCTCTCCTCTTCACATACCCCAGCTCTCACCGTGCTGAGGTTGGGATATTTTCGAGATTATTGGATTTAATCAATCCGGCGTCAGTCGACATTCCAGATGTGCATGGAGTAACATCGTACCGTAATGTTACCCCCTTTTATGCTGGCAGTCCTTGGTGGCGCCTTTGAGTTCGCGACGGAGCTTTTGGCAAGAGGGGCAGACCCGAACTTCGAGACTGCTCAAGTCAACGCGTCTGGAACAGCATCGGTCAAAGTCAACATCCTCCACCTTCTAATCTTGGTAAACGAGGATACATCTCTGGCTGGACTCCGATATCTACTTGAGCCGCAACATCCCTTTCACGACCGCAAGCCGGACTTCGTTGTCTGTAAAGAACTAGGCTTGACAGCGCTTACATATGCCGCGAGATGGGGGAACACAATCTTGTTCAATTACCTTCTCAACCATTTCCACTCCAGCGAGGCGCTGGATATGCGGGGCCTCAACTACGGTGACACGGCGCTACACACAGCCGCCATTCATGGCAACTACGATGTGGCTGTGGCCCTCGTCAACCGAGGCGCGAAAATCAACGTCCTTGCACATACGGAGGACGGGAAGCTCATGTCGCCACTGGACTTTTGCTACGATACGGACACTTACAGCACAAATGTCCCCCGCACAAGCAGACATTGGGAAGGTCTCTGGGTCGCACGGCTTCGTACAGCCAAGTTCCTTGCTGACAGGGGCGGAAGGATGCTGGTACGCCACGCCATGCCCATTGCCTTCCATTTCCTGGTACACGCCTGCTCGGGAAACTGGTCAAGGCTGTTCGCGGAAGCGTTTGAGCAGACTCCCGAAGACCTCAGAACGCAGGAGTACCTGGACACATTGCTGTTCCGAGCTGCCGACTCTGGCAGCGAGGACGTCGTGAGTCTCCTTATCGACGCCGGAGCCTGCGTCAATGCCCGGTCGGCGCGTGGACAGACGCCGCTCCATCGGGCGGCCCAGCGTGGGTACATGTATGTTGCCAGGGTGCTCGTCCAGCGCGGTGCGGACGTGGGGCTCCGTGACGACAAGAGCCGGACAGCAGCTGTGCAGGCCTTCACCCACGATCACGACAGCTTAGTCATGTATCTCCTGGCTCAAGGGTCGCCTCGGGACCTTCCGACCATGACCGAGGTGCCATACACTGTGGATTATCTGGATCGACGGACGAACACGACTTCTGCACAGTCGATCATCGCTACAGTATGCTTCTTGCATCCGCCCATGCCAGAGGAACCGGGGGCGAGTGCAGAGGAAACTGACAGAACGAGCTATTGGGTGCTGAGGGTGCGCCGACCAGTTGAGGGCGGTGATGACAAGAGTCCTTCGCCGGTCGTGAAGAGTGGCAAAGAGGACGAGAGGTTGCTGATCAATATGAGAGGCGAAGGTTTCCAGGCGGCCTGGAAAGCGGCGCAAGAGCGGGCTAACGAGAGCGGGCCAGCACCGAGAAGGAACGAGTAGGATGATACTTCCGACAAGGATTAGCGAGAGGAAGTCACGTCGTAAGTATGTTGGAACACTACAGATCCAAACTGGTCAACCGCCAATTTCATGACGAATTCTCAGCTCTGTTTCATTGACTTGCATCAAGGCAAGCAGGCAGCTTGTTTCCCCCGAGATGCGTCGTGATCACGTTCTGGGTGCCTTTCGGTGATGATGTGACAGCTCCCTACACGAGGTCCGGTCCTTTGGCCCCTTGGAAAAGGGAAGCATAATCGGCATCAATAGCTCAGCTCCCTCGTCAGGACGGCAGGAACAGGCCGTGGGGAGGAGGTGCACGGACCATTCGATTGGCGGCTGCCTTGCGCTTTCCTCCCTCGGAAGGTATCTAGGTTCTGGTGGTCTGTAGGCTGCCTACCCGACCTGCCCAAGACTCCACGTGCTGAGACGTTCTGAGTTTGGGCGTTCTCGGGGCTGAGTCGGGCTTGCGCATGGTGATGGTCATGGTGATGAATGCATCGACTCGGCGACGATTTTGTGTCTCTTTTCTTTCTTTCTTCAATTTCCTGGCCTATTCCTCTTTCCATCATTCCCAGTGGACCGCGCAATTGTGTCGTGGCCATTTCGAAGCTTTTTTTCGTATTCATCACCTTTTCAGCATTTTCACGACGCCGGACTTTGCCCGAGTAGAAGCTTCCTCACTTCATTGAGACCCCTGTCTATTTCCGGTTAGGACGTGCGCGTCCCCGTGGCTTGGCCTAGCCTTCACCAACTCGACTTCGCCCCCCGTTTCGGTCGGTAGGGCGTTCTCGTTCTTGTCTTCCCTTTCCCATCACCCATTCCGCAGCGACCATCCCACTCCCCCGCCCTTCTCTTGCGATACGCGCAGCCGGGAAAGAAATAACGAGCCGCTTCCTGATTACCATCTATCCAGTCGCGCATCCTCTTGACCGGCGATCATCACACTCGACCTCGTCTGCGACCCTGAGTACGAATCAGACCCCTCGTCAAAGAACCCAAGCTCTCTACTACCATGTCCAAACCCGAAGATCATCCTCCCGCCTACGGCGCCGGCGCTGGCCCTCAAGCCCCTCAACAAGCCTACGGTGGTTACCAGTCCACACCTCCTCCCGGCCACGACCCCAACCAGGGCTACTACCCTCCTCCCAACGGACCCGACATGGGCGGCCAGCCATACTATGGCTCTCCCGGTCCCCAGGGCAGCCCCTATCCCCCACCCGGCGGTCCTGGTGGCTACGGTCCCCCGCCCCCCGGCATGTACAACAGCCCCCCGCCCGGCCAGATGTACGGACCTCCTCAGGGCGGTCCCTACCCCACCGCAGGGCGGCTACTACCAGGACAACCGTAACAACAACGGCGGTGGCGGCGCCGGTACGGGCATTCTCGCCGGTCTCGCTGGTGCGCTGGCGTGTTGCTGCTGCTTGGACTGCATGTTCTAAATTGGCACGCGCTGCTGGCGAGAAACAGTGTGTGTGAGGGCGGCAGCAGCTTCTATATTCGTTCGCCAAAGTGGAATCAATACGCGGCACCCCCCTCGCGATGTCGCATCACCAGACATGGGGACCATCAGTTACAACTTGTTTCTTTTCTGCTTTCGGTCCACCGGCGTCAAGGATTTGCAATATTTGCGCGGTACAATACAGAAAGGAGCAGGCAGAAGCGAGGGGAATTGGAGCAAGCAGAGAGGAAGCTGCTACTGAACATTTCGCGCATGTGGATAGAGCCTCAGCACGACGGTTCACTGTCCCTAGGGAGGCGCTGTGTAGGATGACCTTTTTTTTCTTTTTCCGCGTAGGCTTGGTTGTAATCGTTGCAGGGCGCGCGTTGGAGGAAGTATTACACATCTTCGCGCCTGCAAGTGGCCCGCCGAGCCCTTCGGCAAATAATTCCATACCCTTGTTTGTCAACCACTTCATATGGATATGTGCAAGTATGATACTCTGTTTTGATTTCTTCGCGGACCACCGGTGTGTGGCAGCTTGCGCTGGGGGGCCGCGAGGTTTCAGAAAGGTTGTTGGCCTTTCTGATCTGTGGCCGTGGTGGTCAGCGGTGACAAACCCTTATATTTCAAGATCTTTTTGTTTTCGAGAAGAAATACATCTGCCAGCTGCTACAGTCACTCACGAGACCGGAAACCGATCTGGAAATAGTGATCGAGGTTTCGAACATGGCGTTTGGGTTCCGTTCGAGAGCGTGCTACAATACGGAACGCCGCGAACTTGTTTCGATACAAAGCTATATTATATGGGAATCAGCCACGTAATCTGACTACTCTTTGAGCCATCAGCCAAGTTTTAAGTACTGCTAGCCGAGAGGGGAGTTGTGGATCTCCTCGTACACAATAACGATGTATCTGTGTCAATAGATACGTCCTCACATGCATGTTGGCGACGGCGACGTGGTGGAGGGTCAGCTGTTCCCCGCCACGCCACGCTGAGGTCGGTAGAGACTTGGCATTTGCTGACCTAATACACTGCAATCGTCATGTGAAGGCGCGGAATGACCAGTGGAAAGGATGCCAATCCACACAGCGATCTGGGACTGGTAGCATTCTACCCGATTTGGGCTGCATATTTGTGTACCTCTTTGGCGTAGATTGTCTATTGCGACATCGTGATGAAGATGATTGACGATGAGGATTCTCAGAGCACCATGTTTCTAGACAACACAGCTTGGGGCAATACGTGTGTCACGTAATCGTCCCAGCCGTTGATACACATCGTACATGAGCGCAATGATATTCAAAGAGACACACCCCCACCCAGAGCTAGATCACGGTGCTCCTTGCCTACAGCGAGATGCAGCAGTCCTTCCGAGCAACGAGCGTTGGCGTCATGGTGCGCATCAACATGCCTGAGCGGCCCTGAGATGCCGAAGGGGCGTTAGGAATGTGGCCATTCAAGCAGCATCAAGTGACACCACCCTGATTGCTGCTAGAGTGGCTGATCAGTGTCTGTATGAACGGTACCAGCGGACGACAGTGACCCAGAAGCGTTTCTTGCTGAGCAACACGCGATATTTCTTTTCCTGACGGATTGTCTTGGTCAGTGAGTACAGCTGTCCAATCTCCCGACTGGCAGTCCTCCTCAGCACTGAGTCGGCAAGCGAAAAGTCAAACCAGGGAGCGAGGGGGTTGGAACGGAAGCGCGGGCGGGCACGGCGGGCGATGCCATCTCGCTAGCCTATTTGATATCCACTTATCTCGGGTTCGGAGACGATACGACCATGTCTGCTGTGAGGTTCCACCACCAGCGCGTCGCCTGGCTTTTGCTTCAACTTGAGGTCGGCAGGGGTCCTGAAGACGTGGCGATTCACTGACCTAGCACGCCTGACAGGCCTGACATGGGACTCTGGCGGGCGCCACCAGGGTAGTATTTTGGGCGGGCAAAACTGGTTCTAGACCTGTCAAGGTCGAATCTTGAATTTGAAAGAAGCGCGCGCCGGATCTATTTCAGGTCGTCAAAGGGTGGCGGCCTCAAGCTGGCTTGTGTCCAGCGAAGGCAATGATGGCGGCTAGTAAAGCCCAGGTCTTTGACGAACCAAAAGGGTACGGAGGGCGCTGTGCAGGCCAAAGGGTGCAGTGCCAGGGGCAGGGGCCTGTTTCGGACAAACGTCTCCAGGGCCAATGAAGCCGCTGATGTCACTGACCCCAGTTGTTCTTTCCAAGATTTGGTCCATGTCGCGTCGGATGGCCAATCAATGTGCCCAGATACACTACCCAAAAGACCAAGAGCACCCGGCGCGACGATTCAGTGGGTTCCTTCACGGTCTGTCTACGGTAGATATGTCTGGCTCACAGGCAAAGGAGCACCGCATCGCCAGAAGCTCTGTGCCATCCATGCCTTCGAAGAGGCCTGGGGAATGACGAACTGGCCGCCGGTGACGACGATCCCCTCTTGAACTCCCTCCGTCCCTATGAAACTCCACCTTTCCTACATTTTGGCTCCCTCTTTCTCCCCACACCCACCACCCAGATCGTCGACCTTGTTTCTCTCTTTTAGCGATCATTGTGTTTTCAAGGCATTTGTACTCGGTGGTCCATTGGCACACGGCCACTCTCTCGGAGTGTATAGACACCCACCCACCTACCTACCTTGAGAAAAAGAATCGACGGCACGATACTCGTTTCCGCTACCTTTGGCCGCCTCCGAACACGCTCCTGGCTCAGCAGGCTCACGACAACCCACAAATACTAGGACACAGTCGACATTCTTCACCCTTTCCAACGATAGCATCGCAAAGCCCGTCAACCAGGTTAGAGCAAGATCTGCTTGACCCTGGGGTTTGTCTCCTGCAGCGATCATGGCGGACGAGCCATCCCAGGGCGCGCCTGGCAGCGCCGAATCAAGAGCTGGCACAGGACTCAATGCTTTCCTGGCAGCCTTGGCGGCCTCCGTGATCATTTTCGCCGTCCAAATCAGCATCTTTCTCCTATTACGGAATAGACTCGCCCGCATCTTGTCAGTCCTCTTTCTCTCACCCTGGTGAACGGTCCATATGCTAACTGACGGCATGGTAGCAAACCGAAAACATATCTCGCCCCCGAGCGCGAACGAACAGACCCACCGCCACGGAATCCTGTACAACTCATCAAAACGTTATGGACCTTCAGCGACCGCGACATTATCAGACGGTGCGGCTTAGACGCCTACTTCTTCCTACGATTTCTCAAGACGTTGCTCATCATCTTCGTCCCCATGATGTGTATTCTGATACCCATTCTCGTTCCCATCAACTACATCGGTGGCGAGGGCCAAGACGTCATTGGCGGCCGTCCGAAGGGGCAGAACAGCACGAGCAGCAACAACAGACAAACCGGCCCCCCGCGAGGTCTTGACACTCTCACCATGTCCAACATTTCACGCGAGAATTCAAGTCGGTACTGGGCCCATCTGATCATGGCAATTTTGGTCATTTCCTGGGTATGCGTCGTCTTCTACTTCGAACTCCGCGTCTACATCAAGATTCGCCAAGATCACTTGACAAGTGCTGAACATCGCCTCCGTGCTTCCGCCACAACTGTCCTCGTCAACAACGTGCCCCCAAAATGGCTCACTGAAGAAGGTATCAGGGGTCTGTTTGACGTCTTTCCGGGCGGTATCCGCAATGTCTGGCTCAACAGAGACTTGGGCCAGCTCCTGGAGAAGATCGAGCTTCGTACTCAGATTCACCGACAGCTCGAGTCGGCAGAAACGGACCTCATCAAGATGGCCAAGAAGAATCAACTCAAGCAGAGGAAAAAGGACGAGAAAAAAGCCCGCAAGGCATCTCATGGCAAGGCGCCCACCAAGGCCGACATGGAGCTCAGACGCAAACAAGAAGACGCCGCAGCGCATCAAATGGCTGAAGCGGGACAGGGCGTGAGTTCTGGCGCGCACGAAGAAGTGCCACATGACGTCAGTGAAGCGGTCGATCAGCACCAGCAGAGCGGAAACCGACGAAACAGCCATGTCCACATTGACGACGGGGGAGACAGGCCAGAGCGTGAGACCGAGAACGGGAGCTTTGGCTTCGGTTTGCTAAGCGGCGGCCTGGAGAAGGTTGGGCAAGGCCTCCGTGGTGGTGTGGGCAAGGCCGGTATGGGCTTCAAGGCGCTCGGCCATGATGTTGAAGACGGTGTCAATACCACCAATGGCTTCATGAGAATCAATTCACCGGGCGCCGGCGAACATGCCACATACACCCGAGGCTCTGCCGACCACGCACGCATCCAGGCTGTGAGGGAAGAGAACGTTCGACCAGGAACTACCGACAGCGCTGAGTGCCACTCGAGGACAACAGATGCGGCTGAGAGAGTGCACAGCACTCATTCGCGCGATGCATCGGATACGTCACAGATTGTCAAGGCCTTCTCCAACTATGACACTACTGCAAACGGGAACACTATCCGCAAGGTCAGTAACCTGAACAACCTATACGACAATGAGAAGCGGCAATGGTATCAGTTCTGGCGAGCTCCTCCCGGCGGATTCGCGTCGCCTGTCCCTCAAATGCAAGAGGGGTCCGAATTTCCATTTGGTCAGAAGAAGACCCCCAAAACTTTCGCTGAGCGCGTCAAATCATGGATCCCAGGAATGGGTGATGACGAATTGCCCGCCATTGAGTACGACCCTGCTTCGTACTCTGGCAAAGACTACGAGGCCACCGATGGCCTTGGCGAACCGGATGCTGCTTGGCGCAAATACATCAAGCCCAGCAAGCGACCCAGGCATCGTCTCCCGCGATGGGGGTTTCCCACTTGGCTTGCATGGCTTACCTTTGGCAAAAAGGTCGACACAATCTACTGGTGCCGAACGGAGCTTGCGCGTCTCAACCTGGAGATTCGGGAAGATCAAGCGCACCCTGAGCGCTATCCACTCATGAATTCAGCGTTCATTCAGTTTAATGAGCAAATCTCGGCTCACATGGCCTGCCAAAGTCTGATTCACCATCTGCCCAAGCAAATGGCACCCCGCGTCAACGAAGTCTCGCCCAACGATGTCATATGGAGCAACATGGCGATCAAGTGGTGGGACGAGTGGTTCCGAACCGGAGCTGTCACCTTGCTCATCACGGCCATGGTCATCTTCTGGGCTGTCCCAGTTGCTTGGACGGCTGCGCTTGCCAACATTGATAAGCTCACTTCCATATCATGGCTCCGGTGGATCGAGAATAACAACACGGTTTACCAGATCGCCGGCGGTATCGCTGGTATTCTTCCGCCTCTCATCCTTGCCCTTGTTCTCATTCTGGTCCCCATCCTACTGGATTTGCTCGCCGACTTCAAGGGTGCTAAGACGGGCGCACAGAAGACGGAATTCGTACAGCGATTCTACTTCATGTTTCTCTTTGTCCAAGTCTTCCTTGTTGTCTCCGTTGCCAGTTTCTTCGCCGGCGCTGCAGACGAATTGTTTGCCAACCTGCAGAAATTCAACGAAGTCGACTACATCTGGACAGTGCTAGCAGACAATCT
>NW_003315038.1:3524460-3529361 GCF_000150825.1 Verticillium alfalfae VaMs.102
GCTACCAAGTTTTACTCAATCGGTCTTTCTCCCCGCTCTTCCGCTATCTGCCAGTGACGGGCGAAGACGAGGCTGCGATTCGAGACGAGGTCTTCCACCAGGAGCAGCTTCGACGATTTGGCATGGTCGAAGAGACTGATCAGGACACTGACGGCGCTGATGCCGAGAAACGCCTGGATGGGAGCATCGGCGACTCTCGTGGCAGAGAAGACGACGAGATTGAGCTTCAGGGACTTTCACGCAATGATACGAAGAAACGAGGACACAACCCTGTCAAGGGCGTTCGCAACTTGGCGGTCAAGGGAGGCCAAGGTCTTCGCAATGCTGCCACGTGGAAGAAAGTGGAAGCGCCTTCGGCCGTGAGAAATGCGGCGTACTATCGCAGACATCAACGTCAGAAAGATCTGGAGGCTCAGCGTGCCATAGGAGAAGCGCTGTACGGGGGCGTCGCCGACGAGATTGAGGATTTGATGCCTGAAGAGAGGAATGCACTGGTGCAGGAATCTTTTAAGCATACGGCACTTCGAGCCCGCATGCCGACTGTCTGGATTCCTCGCGATGACCTGGGCGTCAGCGACGACGAGATTCGGTTGACGAGAGAGTACACCGAAAACATCCACATCAGCAACGAGGGAACCGCACTGGATAGTAAGGTCCGGGTCGTATACGGGCGGAATCCTCCTGACTTCTCTGAGGTTGATCTGATTGACCTCTAAGCGGGAAATTGCAATTTCTTACTTCATGACACGACGACGAGTTTGGCCTTTTCGGCATTTCGCGTTACAGACGGACCAAGCCATGCTTGACAGGGCACCACAGGCCGTTTGAGCATACTTATACCCCGGCGCATGGGGTGTTTCATAGCATACATAGGAATAGGATGATCTGCTTTATTTTCTTTGATTTCAAGATGATTACAAACTCACGAAAGTTTGTTCGGCATATGATTCGGCAGCGCCCGCATACGACGCAATTAATCATGACGTGATGGATCATATCCCCCGCACGAGATTCCCGATCAACCTGTCGTCCTTTGCCTCACACGCACAGCAATATCCACTTCATCCCCTATTCCTCAGAACACTAAACACCGATTGTCGGTTTTGGAGCACGAATCGCTACGATGACACACACTGGCCGAGCCACTGCCACCGTCAACGGTGTCACCGTTGCCGAGACTACCGACTGGGAGGAGGTAGAGGGCAACGTGTATTTCCCGCCCGGATCGCTAACGCGCGAGCTCTTTGAGGGTCCGACGGGACATTCCACGCACTGCCCGTGGAAGGGGGATGCACAATATTACAATGTCAAGATTGGTGGTTCGTCCCCTCGCGGCGCTGTTTCATGACTTTTGAGATGAACAGCTGCGCCTGGGTTCTGGTGCCAAACGCTGACATGTTCGCAGACACAAAGCTGGAGAACGCGGCTTGGTATTATCCTGATACGAAGGACAAGGCGAAGTATTTTGAAGGCTATGTTGCTTTTTGTACGTTGTCAGACCCAAACCTCGCGTGCTAGGACTGACTGGCGATAGACAAGAGCAAAGTTGACATCAAGACGGAATAACCATGCCGCAGACTGCAGGAGCATACATGGGAAGGAGCCCCGGAGAGTATCCTGACGGATGAGCTGCGAATGAGAAGCTGTTAAAGAGGGACACAGGCCAGCATGACCGGGGTGGCCAGTCACACTTGGGTCGAATGTGCAGCGTTCGGCCATGTTCTTCAATATTCTTCCGCGCTGTCTATCGTATATTAAACCTCGACGAGCTGCTCTTCCTCGTCCTCCACCTCCTTGACCCTGGACTCTGCATCTGGCTCCTCGTCCGCCATCAACACCTGCACCAGCCTGTCGCATGCCTCTCTCACCTCCTCATCATCCACCCGCGAGTGCGTCTCCCGGATGATGGGATACACCTTGGCCTCCCTCATGAGATCGCGTCCGTCCCTCGTCGTTGTCAGCAGCATCAGCGTCTCGATATGCGTCTGCATGATCCGCGGGTCCGTGTCGCGCTTCTTGTCCGGCGGCAGCAGCTGCAGGTCGGGCAGCATGCCCATCATGTCGTCCTCGTCATAGTCCTCGTCGCCCATGATGGGCAGCAGGATGTACGGCAATATGTCAATGTCGTCGGTGGCGAGAAAGGTCGGGTGCGCCGCGACCTCAAAGGCGGCGTTCTTGATGGTGCTCGCGACGCCCTTGCGGCGGATGTCCGACTTGTGCTCGGTGAAGACGCGGAGCTTGGCGAGGGGCACGACGTCGTCGTAGGCCTGCTTGGTGACGAGGAACTGGCGAATCTCGGTGTGCTTGGCGAGGTCGGCGAAGAGGTAGGCGAGGTAGTCGTAGTCGGCGGTCTTGTTGTAGGTGCCCTCGGCACCCTTGACGAAGAGGTCGAGGAGCTGGTTGATGACCATGTCATTGGACTGGAGCGCCTCGGGAGCCGGCTGCTTCTTGTTGAAGATTTTCTTCAGGCCATCCCATTTGGCGAGGTTGGCCAGGAGCATGGCCAGTAGGTTGGCGTTGGGTTCTGTCGGTTTCTGAGGAAGGGGGGAACAAGGGAGAAGGGGTCAGTCTCCACGGGTTCGTTCAGTGGGAGTTTTATGGTTTGACTTACGACGACCCTCGCGAGAACGGCGTCCACGAACTTGTCGTTGGCGGCAAGAAGTTCGAGAACGTCTTGCTCGCCCGACAGGTTGACCAATATTGTGATGGCATGTTCGGCAATTTTCTTTGAAAAGTGTGAGCATCTGTCCAATACATTGACCGAGTGCGCGCAGGTCTCTTACTGGGTGATCTTGCGTCAATAATGTGAGATTCTTGACTGGCAGCAAGTTCTCAGTCTTGAAGACGGCCGGATGTGTTGTTGAGTATGGAATGAGATTCTCTACGGCGAGAAGCCGAATCTGGGGGCTGGCGCTGGCGATGAAGCCGACGAGCTGGCGCATGTCAGTCATGACCGGCACGGCGAGCCAAGAGGACCTATCGCTGGCTTACATACCTCCTCTAATTCTGTGGGCATGTTCAGAGACTATGATGCTTGTGGCCTCTATGGATGAAATAGAGAGTGTAAGGGAACGACGACGTGTAAATAGAGCAGAGATTGGGTGGACTGTTGCTGCATGACGTTTTACTCACAAGATGATGAGTTTGAGGCGACGAAGTGAATCGAATGCCATGGTGGGGGGTTTGGCGGGGGCGCATCGAAGGACGTCAGTCGTGGGAAATACGAGATACCCATTGGACAAAAGCTGCGCAATTCTCCACTTATTCCCTTCCCGAACTGAGGGCACTAATCGCGGGGCAAGTGCGATAAGAAAAAAATAAAAAAATCTGGATCGTGCTATCAACATCGCAAGCCGACTCCACGACGAGTGCCTGATTGAGCCCCCTTCACATCGCCGGGACACCTGATTCGACCGCGCAAAGAACCATCTCGACGACCAGAGACCGACGGCACAGACATCATGGGCAAGGCAGCGCCATCCACCGACCGTCAAGCGCGGCGCCACAACCCTCTCCAGGACGACATCCTCGCGACCGGCATCCTGAAGAACAAGGCGCCCAAGGTCAAGAAGGGAAAGAAGACCAACGAAGACGACGAGAATTATGTCGACAACAAGCAGAGCCAGAACATCCTGAGGTTGGGCCGCGAACTTGCCGAGGAGGATGAGGGGCCGAAACCGGCAGCCAAGCCCACGGTCGACATGTTCGGCATTGAGGCGAGGTACGGGTATCGAGGCGCCCGACGAGGACCGCCAGTACGATGACGACGAGGCGTGGGGCGACGAAGACGAGGTCGTAGAGGAGATCGAGTTGGACCCTGAGGATCTCGAGATGTACCGCAAATTCATGCCCGACGCAGGCGAGGAGCCGTCGGACATGCTGAAAGAGGCCGGCTGGGGCACCAAGGGTGGGGACGACGACATGGGCGGCGGCGGCGGCACCAATCTGACCGAGCTCATTCTTGACAAGATTGCCGCACACGAGGCCGCCGAAGCGCGTCGGGAGGCTGGTCTGCCGGTAGACGATTATGAGCTCCCCCCCAAAGTCGTCGAGGCCTACACCAAGTAAGTATCCGCCGAGCGGACAGTGCCGAAACCGCAGACTGACAGCAGTGCAGGATTGGCCAGATCCTCTCTCGCTACAAGAGTGGCGCCCTCCCCAAGCCCTTCAAGATCCTGCCGACGCTGCCGCACTGGGAGGACATTATCGAGGTGACCGAGCCCGCCAAGTGGACGCCCAACGCCGCGTACCAGGCGACGAGGATATTCACCGCCTCGACCCCCGCCACGTGCCAGAAGTTCATGGAGATTGTCATGATCGACAAGGTGCGCGAGGACATCTACGAGACCAAGAAACTCAACGTCCATCTTTTCAACGCCCTCAAGAAGAGCCTGTACAAGCCCAGGGCCTTCTTCCTCGGCTTCCTCTTTCCGCTGCTGTCCAGCAACTGCACGCTGCGCGAGGCACACATCATCTCGGCTGTCCTCGCCCGGGTGTCGGTCCCCGTTCTTCACTCCGCCGCTGCCCTGAAGGGCATCACGGAAATGTAAGCCATCACCGTGCCATGAGCGAGGCTCGCGAGAACCCCCCCACGCTGACAGGACGATAGCGCCGCGCAGGAGGCGTCGCAGGGCACCGAGGGTGGTGGTGCTGCCAACGTGTTCATCAAGACGCTCTTGGAGAAGAAGTACGCCCTGCCCTACCAGGTCATCGACTCGGTCGTCTTTCACTTTTTGCGTTTCCGCAGCGTGGATCCCGCCTCGGTGAAGGAGGGCCAGGCCGTGTCTGGCGACATGGTCAAGTCTCTGCCCGTCATCTTCCACCAGAGCCCTTCTCTCTTTCGCACAGCGCTACCGCAACGATCTCAGCGAGGACCAGCGAGAGGCGCTTCTCGATCTGCT
>NW_003315038.1:3529597-3533096 GCF_000150825.1 Verticillium alfalfae VaMs.102
CTTTTTTTTTTTCTCTCCCGGAAGGCAATGGCAGGCATGGCATCACGAGAGGCGTTGAAAGGTTTTTGATTTGATACCGCCAGTCGAACGGCGATCCAGGCGGTTCCGAAAATGACGTGGGACGGGTAGCCACAGCTCTGGGCACCAGCTGTTCGGTGGCTAGCACCTACCTTACTTATATGACTTGTTTATGATCCAGACCAACACCGGGGTCACTACTTCCCGTGATCCGACCAAGAGCTGAAGAAACCACATGGCGCCCTGAAACGGCTGGCATCAGAGTTGCGGTAGGGTCATGGCGAGTCCATGTTCTGTCTTAGCCTGGCCACTCCTTCGAGTAGACGACATCCTAGCATCAACCATGACCTTCGGCGTGAGCATCCATTACATATCGCTCCTCTTCAGAATGGCTTGATGGGTGTCCCTCCCCCATCCTGATGTGATTGCTGCAGTAGACTTCTACGAGCTTTGGCGTGCAACCGGCGGTGGGGACTACGCACCAAAACCATGGCTTCTACATATCCCCAACCGAAAAGACAGGCGCCGTCTTATTTCCCAAACAGCCGCAGGCGAAGGTAGGAGACTGTACTCAGAGCCTTTCAATCATCTGGTCGACCTAACGGTGCCGAGCAGCAGCTCTTCTCGTGAAGCAGATGCCTCGCGTCGCATCTCGTTCCATACTGCCCTGCTCGAAACCAGCCCTCACGTAACGACGCCGAGCTGTGATGGATCAAGCACACCGAGGCCACACCAGATGGGTGGATATTTCGGCAAAATCCCAATCAGCCAACCACATACGTCCTCGTATCGAACGGTTGCGAGCAGCCAGCCGGCACCGCAGCTGAACACTAGGCAGCGCAACCTTGACCCCCCTCGTCCGGCCCGAGAGGGATTCGAATAGGTATGGTTTCCTGAGGGCTACTGGGCTGAACGCGAGATTGCGGTTATCGACCTACGCAGGACCACGCCGAGCAAGCTGTTCAGCTGGCGGAGTCGATCTCTCAAGTCCATCAGCGATCCTCCAGGGCGTCGCATGGGAGGCAGCGATGATCACGGCCCGTCACCCAAAAGCCTCACGCCGAAGGCACAGCCTTCCATGACGTCGGCACCAAACTCGCCTTCCCTCTCGATGCTGAAGCCCGCCACGCCGATGAGCCCTTATGCCTCCGAGGAAGCCCACGTCGCATCCCTACAGGGTCCCTCGTCGCAGAAGCTGCGTGAATGGAGCGAGAGCTCTTTCAAGAGCACGCGCAGAGTCGTCCCGAGAGGTGAAATGGACGAGATTTCGCCTCTCGATGTCGTGTTTGGGGTGCAACTATCTGAGGAGAAGGAAGTCGCGGCGACGGCCACGACGGGCCTCAGAAGGACGCTCCTAGGGCGAACATTTCTTGACCGCCTGCAGAACAAGTCATCAGCGCGTCTGCCTAGCTCACCAGCGAGCTCCCCATCTGATCTGGCGTCCAACGACAGTCTACCGCATGGATGCAGCGCTCCAGAGAAAGCTCAAGTGAAGAACGGAGTAGACCCGCTGCGCGCAGTCAGGAGTCTGGCTAGATCGGCGTCGTGGCTCAGGGGCGAAACCGGCAGCAACAAGTTCGGCAAGAGATGGTTCGGCAAGGCACCCTGGCATCGAAAGGAGTCTGGTGCCTCGGCCATCAGTGCTGCGAGTTCGGTTCGAGGATTACTCGCCGGAAGCACACCACCCGTCACACCATCCAAGGAGATGCAGCTCGGTGCGTAGCATTGCTTCTCGTGTAGCATTGCTTCTCGAGGTGGGGTCCACGGCTAACCGACGAGATGCAGACTACTACACCTCTGGCTATCCAGGAGGGGTAAGTTGTGACCCTCGCATGTTTTCCACCTTCGTGCATACGGTAGACCCCTACCTAATACGTAACAACGCAGGAAGCCACTCGTATCAAGACGCCCCCTCTCGTCGAAGATTCTGCCACGGGCCACCCCAGATCCTTCTTCTCCCAAACCCGGCCGCCCGGGAACCTGGAAGGAGCAGATTCGTGGACAGTCATCTCGGCCTCGCAGAAGAGCTCGCCCAGATCCACGACGTACAGCCAGGAGGGCGGCCCCTCGTCGAAGACGAAAGAGTGGTGGGAGGCGATGCCGTCGAAGCCCGTCAGGCGGAACCCGAGAGACTCGGACCTGGCTGTGCTGGACTTTGAATTTGATCTCCCAGAGCACCTCCCAACGAGTCCCACGTGTCCAGCGAACAGCAAGCACGAATCCAGAGGATTGGGTGTTTGTGTTTATCATGGCCGCGGCAAGGGAGCTTCAGGTCTCCGAAAGGAATTCAGGCCGAGGCGCGAAGGCTCAGAAGTATCCATCACCAATGCCGATTATGCCGGAACGTGATGGGAAAGGCGACAAGAAACAAAAGGGTGCGCCCATCTTGGTCAAAAATCGATGGGCATGGCAGGATGAATCAGGGTGAACGTTTGTCATGGATGTTTGATGCCGTGCTGTGGCCATCGCTCTTCGGAGGGTGCAGGATAGCGGTTCCCTGAAGCAAGCACAGAACAATGACAGAGATTAGGCTATTATGATTAAAGAAAACTCTCTGTTCATGTTTCGCAGCCTCGAGACGTGACTGGAAACGAAGAAGGAAAAGTGCCGAGAAACGATGAGAACGTGGGCCTGTGAAGGCATCGCTCATGGATAGTTGCATAACCAACGACCTTTGCCCCCAGAGATCGCTTTCGCGCATAGAGGTCGCGCTACCGACGTCGGAAAATTGGCAGCTCCAACGAGAGCTCACCACAGCTTCAACCACACAATCAACACCATCAGCGACGACATCATCCTTGAACACGGATTTCGAACCCCCTCAGCCTCGCCTTTCCAACCCAATTGCCATCGCCAGGGACACATCATCGACACTGCCCCGTCACGCACCTCCTCACAATGGCGTCCGCCGAGCAGGACCCGCTGCTCCTCCTGCGCCAGTCCATCGCCTCCAAGCGCGCCGCGATCCCCTCAGCCTCCCCAGACGCCGCCGACGAGGCCCCCCTCGCCCGAGCCACACACCTGCACTTCCCTCACCCGCGACCAGTCTCCATCAGCCTCGGCACGCCGACGCGCTTCATCAGCAGCGACCGCCCCGTCGACCTGCGCTCCATCTACTTTGCGTGGCTCAACAAGGATGTCGCCATCCCCGAGTACAACGCCTCGGCCACGCGGCTCAACGACGACCTCGGCGCCCTCGGCAAGGTGCAGAACCTCGCCTTTGTGGAGCGGCTCGATCTCTTCACCTGGCTCGAGGGTGCGAGCGAGGAGTCGGAGCACATCAGGCCGCTGGCCGGCGAGGGCAAGGACGGCGCCGCCGCCGCGAGTGCCGTCAAGGCTGCGCCGTCGGCGGCCGTCACACGGAGTGGACGCGGAACGCTAGACCCGCGGGCTGGCTGTCATCTACAACGGCGAGCGCAGGATGGGCGATCGCAATTCCGTCCTTCGCGGCGTCAAGCCCACGTAAGGTTCCCCCCCCCCC
>NW_003315038.1:3533196-3533839 GCF_000150825.1 Verticillium alfalfae VaMs.102
ACCCACACCGATGGTCCTCGGGCTTCCAGTGCCCGCAAAAGGATGTCATGACACACAATGTGAGCTGCCTGGGAATGGCAAGCCGGCTGACACATGGCAAAGAATTGAGTACTTGGTACATGGCCGCGCGCCTCTCGTTCGCGAGGCCTGTCCTACGTCGCTTTGTGCTGATTTCGGAAGAAAGGGAGCCCCGTTCCACACCGAACATGGAAGCCCAGGCCGGCTGTCTGGCCCAAACTAGTTGCGACCACGGCATCAAATGCCGACAAAGTCGTCTGCTGTGAAAGGAAGGAATGAGGTTGTGATGCTATGCAGCAGATCAGTCGCAATACGGCCCGGAGATCAGGGCGACCCAAAATGGTGCAGAATTGCGAAGCAAGACAGTGCAGGTCCCTCTATCCAGGGCAGCCGGCGGTGTTTGTGACCTAGCTGCTGTGTCCTCGTCTTGTGAGGTGGACGACGACTGTGGGCCAGCCAGCCAGTGAACAAGTCTTCGAACTCGGCTCATTTCAGGCGATGCGCAGAGTCAGAAGCCTATCCCTGTCCTTGCGTGCCCGACTCGTGACACAAGTTGAGAGGCCAGGGGGCTCATCACTTCTCCGTCTCACAGGTCTACTTATGATCAACCACGCCCTACGGCTCC
>NW_003315038.1:3533939-3543082 GCF_000150825.1 Verticillium alfalfae VaMs.102
CCCTGGCGCTCAACCAAAAGGCACCCTCACGCCGGCCCGACCCCATCATCCTCCTCTCGCCCTCGGCCTCGTCCATCCTGCGCATGTCCAACATTCGCTCCTTCCTCGAGCAGGGCCGCTACGTCGCCCCCGACAGCAGCAGCGCCTCGTCGTCGTCGGGCATGCTCCACGTGTCCCGCGTCCTCAAGGACATTGATCCGGCGCGCCCCATGCGCTTCATCCTCGTCGAAGGCCCCGAGCAGTTCAAGCCCGAGTACTGGAACCGCGTCGTGGCCGTCTTCACGACGGGCCAGACGTGGCAGTTTAAAAACTACAAGTGGAACCAGCCCCAGGAGCTCTTCCGCCACGTCCAGGGCATCTTTGTCGGGTGGCGCGGCGAGACGCCGCCCGAGAACGTGCGCAACTGGGGCCACCGCGTTATGCAGCTGGGCGTCGACAGGCCGCGGCACGCCGTGGGCGCCGTCCCCGGCGCCGGCGACGCCGCGCGCTTCCGCGACAAGGAGGTCGTCGAGGCCATCTGGAAGCAGGTCGAGGCCCAGATGCGGGCCAAGGGGTGGTCCAAGAACACGGCACCGACGCTCATCTAGGCCATGCCGCGTCTGTCTCCCTGTTTCGGTGACGCGTCACGAGAGGCGTCAACTTGACACTCTCGACTGGCGAAGGAAACCTGCGTCCCCATTACTCTTGCGCCCACCCGCCCCCGCCCCCGTCCGCGGCGACCGGGAAGCAGGTTGAGCACGGAAGGAGAAAAGGGAGGGCTCTAGGATGGCATGGGGCGCATGGAGGACATGTACGAGTACGAGTGTGAAAGGGGGTGTTCAGAATGGAGGAAGCAGCAAGACAAGGAGTCATCAGCGCAGGCGTTTCTGGGAGGCCGGATGCCTTTCCGCGGCGGGCGAGGGTAGATGGGAATGACCTGGGCAGATCCAAATCTGATCCTGGGAGACCGAAGAGGCATTGTTCCCGAAGACCAAGTACGGGGGTTCCCCCCCCCCCCTTTTCCTCCCCCCTACTTTGCACGTTCACGACTCCTCCTCAGCAATAGACATAGGTACAGCCGAAAATGCCAAAACCTGGTATCGTCGAATGGGCCAGTGTACGCGTCTCGATGGCCGTAGAGTGCTGCCCACCCCGGCCCCTGTTCCTCCATCACCATTCCTCCCGGTCTGGTGGTGCCCAACACGGTGAGTGGGCAGAGAGAGACGACGCCCAAGATGAAATAAAAATATAACAAAACATGAAAAGATGTACTGCCGGGTAGGCAGTACTTCGCTTCCCACCCCCCGATAATCCGAACCCCTGCCGCCGCCGCCGCGGATCGAAAATAATGAAAAAACAAGGCAGCGTACGGGCCGCTCTAGAGATCGATGGCGTGTTCTTTCCGAAAAGCCGGGTATGCATGTAGGATCTCTCGTCGTAAATTATACCACTGGTCCATCTCCTCCTTTCCTCGTTGGTGCATCCCCTGGCCGCTGGCTTGCTCGGGACGCACCACGTCCGTCCCGCCCGTTGTCCTTGGCTCCCCATACCCCCCATGCTGCGACAAACATATACTTTGGAGCTGCAGGGCCCTCCAGTAACGTGGCAAACAAAGGCATCACCCGAGATCCAGAGGGCCAGCCTACTCCCCCAGATCGAACGGACGTACTCCCCTACCTCCCTACCTACCTGCGTTACCTACCCGAGCTTCCCAGGCAGGCGGCAGCACAGCTCCAAGCTCTGCCGAGCTTTCAAGGGTCCTCCCCCTTTGGGACGTGTCGAACGTACCGAAGCAGCCCCAGTCGACGTCGACGTGTATGACACCACCCTGTCGAGCCACTGTATCGCAGACGACGTCGAGGCCCATCGGCAGAGTCTGTTTCAAACATGTTGACTTTGACTACTGCCGTCCGACGAAGTAAACTGCTGTCGCCTCCGCCATATCCCTCTCTCTCTCTCTCTCTGCCGGGACAAGCAACGACTATCCATGCCCCCGCCCTTCTGCCCCTCCTCTCGACCCCTTCCTACTCCTGGCATGCGCCAGCCCATCAACCATTGCCGAAAATCAGGCCATATATCGACGCCAGGCCCCACCTCGCCCGGCCGAGCCGTTCGTGAGACCGGGACCTATCTTTGGAGCAGGGGCTCGGGCCCCCGGTACTGGAAGATCGATGCCGACAAACTGGGCATACTTGGCAAGTCTCCAGCTCCTTCCTCCTCACCTCTTCCGGGGACGCCTTGCGAGATGGAAAGGGGCAAAAGGTGCCGTCTACATGCCACCGCCGCCACCTGGGGAAATAAAAAAAAATTAAAAAAAAAGGAGGAGGCGGGGGGAGCGGCTCAAAGCAAATGAACCCCCAGATGCCGAGAGTGTCCTGTTGCTGTACCGGGCAAGGTCCCGGACATGAGGGGAGGGGGGCTATCTGGCGTGTAGCCACTAAACCGGGATGAGCAACAGATCGCCGGCCACAGCCACGGAGGTCAGCTCATCTGTGGCGGGCAGAATAGGTACTGTAGTTGGCATCTCAGCAAGGGGGGGGGCTTGGCATTTGCTGTCTTTTCATGTTCAACGCGAGAGCATATGTTCACTCTGGCCGCTTGACATCATGAGCGCCGCCATGCATGCTTGTCCCGCTGCCCTGGCTGTCTTGCCCTACCGTTCAAACGGCGCGGGCTGCTATGATTCAATGCGAGGCCTGCGCAGCGCAAAACAACGGCCAGCGTGGGTGGCCAAGACAGGTTCCTGCACCCTACCCCACGGTACTGTGTACATGGTCTCAGTTGTGCGTGGATGGGGCCGCGGCTGGCTCACAGACAGACTTGTCGATCACTTCATCCAGAGCTGAAGACATGTCCCATGGGCGCAGCGGGCCAGGCAACAGACAAGCATCGGTAGGTGGACCACGGGCTCGGCACGGCCAAGAAGGGGAGCACGCGCGCGCACACACAAACACGACACAAGCACACCTCCCCCGCCGCCCCCTACCCCCTAAAAGCCTTAGGCTTTCCAGTAGCCAGGGTTCAGGGCGGAAACCCACAACAGCCGGGCAGAAAAATAGGCAAACAAGATGATGCCTTGATAACCTTGCCAAGAGGTCGATGGCTCAGACAATGCTTGTTGTGCTAGCATACAACAAAAACCATGCTCTCAGCATTCCGTGGCAGACGGACTCGGCTGGTCAGCCGCCGCTAAGCAGGGGCATAAAGCTAACTGGTACGCCTACTACGTTACACGCACCCATGGCGCGGAGCGGGGATAATCCCGAACGCCGATGAAGGAAGGGTGTACATGTAGGTGATCACCACGAGGCTTTGATCTTTGCGTCCACGTTGGCCAAGGCTCACAAGTACCCGGCTGGCGGTGACATGGAGATATCGCCGAGAGACATCGGGGAAAAGCTTCGCATTGCGCTTGCAGCGAATAAGGTCGAAAAGTGGATGAAGGCGGGAGGGTGAAAACAAAGAGACAAGGGGTTCATATGGCTCTCCAGAACCGTTTTCGGACATGGGCTGAATGTACCTGGGTACCGCGTCCGAATCACACACCCTCAAGGTTCCTGGTGACAATGGAACGGACCAGAGAACGCATGAAAAGAGGCTTGTGTAGTCTCAAGTCTCAAGCAGACCAGCCTCGTCACCAATCGTCGAGCATGGTCCCCGTCTTTGGCCAAGCGACATCCATGAAGGGCCGCCGGCCGCCAGCCAGATGGGGAAACCACCACCAGATGGAAGCTTCAACCACCAAGTACATATCGAAGCTGCATGGAAGCATGACGAAGCAGCCGCCAAGCGAGTCTAGTCGACTACGAAAGATGCTGCAGAGAGGAACCCACCGGGGCTCCGAATCCCGCCCAGGGCCCGGCGGCGAGTCGGCAGCGGGGTTCGATATGACTCGGGGGATCGTCAGCGCCGAAGAGTTGGCTCGGTGGCTCTTGGCTCTCGCCGGCCGCGCCCTGAGGTGTGTCGTGTCGTTCGGAGGTGGTGGACTGGTTTGCTGGCAGCAGATGTGGGCAATGATGCCATCAACGGTCTCGGCGTCCATTTCTAGGCCGGAAGCCGAGGCACAGCGGGTGGCAGCTGGGCAGAATTTCCCCATCACCAGAGGGCTACAGCGTAACGATCGCTGGGGTTTGCTGGTAAGGTTTCGTCTCGCAGGCCACCAGCCCAGGCGCCGTCGGTGATCGCGTGCGACGAGTCGTCGGTGTGGCCGGCGGAAGGGCGGGATGGGCGCCCTTACACCGGGGCATGGGACAACAGGCCCACGGCATTAGAGGGCACTTTTGGGGGGCGCCCCGAGAGCCACCCCCACGGCGGAGGTGCCAGATATGCGCTGGTCGTTGGACAGACACGCGCCGCTGGTGTTGGTGGCAGCGTGCTAAAAGCCAAGTGACGGTCCTCCCGCTGCTTAGGCGCGTCTTGGTAAAACTCGCATCAGCTCCCGCCTTGCGAGGCGGCGGAGATCGCCGACTGGGGAAACGCAGCAAGGAGAGTGCGAAAAAAAAAAAAGATGAAAAAAGACATCAGGCCAAACGTCATCATCACTCGCCGTCATCTGTACCTTTGTGTCCCTCCTCAGCTTCAGCTCAAAGGGGAACTATGACCGCTGCCTGGGGTTGTTCGACTGGCGGAGGCAGCACACCGCGGCGGCCTAGACGCTATCCGCCCTTTTTCTCACGCGAACCGTCACGGGCGCGAGAGTGCGCAGTCTCGGTCCTAAATCCCAACTGCCGTGCTGAACTGAAACAAGGTGACTCCCGGGGGACGTGGTGGGAGAATATCACGGCTTTCATGGGCATATCGCAGACGACACAAGGGAGGGGGGTGTAAATGTCGGGTCCATGCATCCGTTCGGGCGTGCTCCCTCCTCCATCTCCCTCTCTTCGTGTGTCCCTTCTAATCCTCTCGTAATCTCCTTCGCGAAGACGCACAGGCGCACATTTGATAGACCAGTCTTGACTTGGCTAGCCACCAAGACACCTAGCAACCCAGTCTGTCCACAAGAAGGCATCTTGAGCTGGCGATCCCCCATGTGCATGCAGCCAATGAGCGATACTTCTGCCTGAGCTTTCCTGCAGGCATCGGTTTTCCAGCAAGTCGCCTGTTATAAGCTCACAATGCGTCCCCACCTGTGCTGCCGCCCGGGTTGAACTGAGACCACTAACAAGAAATGGTGGGCGAATAGACTGGGAAATGTCCGTGTCTCGCGATCCTCTGGCTGCCCACTCAAATGTGGCACTTGATGAAATGATTGAAATTGGTGTAGACTCACTGGCCTCGGGGTGGTCAGGGCTGAGTGTGGCTGATAGTTGCCATCAGATATGGATCAGCGACCCTCAGACCACAAACTTTTCGTGTCGTCGCTGTTGGCGTTGTGTTCCAAGAGTCGCAGTCTATGCTGACCGTGTCGAGACTTGCCGGAGATGACTTCCGGCTTGACCACCATGACCCCGACGCGGCTGAGGCTGCGTGTGTCAGGGGAGAAGCATCGACCGGATGTCGGGGCCGATTGCCCACCATTGCATTGTAGCCTTATCATCGAAGCCTTTAGTGCAGTCGACGTGGATAGTCTCCTGGTTTTTTTTTCTTTTGTTTTTTTTCTCTCGCGTTGACCGTGATCGATGGACGCGTCTACATGAGGCTTGCTGTAGGGGTTCAGCAGCTGAATACACTTTGGGGGCTTTCTTGTGCAGATGCAGATAGGATGTTATTCCCCGTAGTACGAGTGAGTCTGATCTCGCGAAAGAGAACCGGGGTTTCGCTTCCTTGCACGAACCATCAGGGCGTCTCGCGTGGCCGTAGGTGACTTAAATTAGCAACAGTTGCATGAACTCGAGGCGTTCACCTGAACCCACACGATGGTCTCGTGCTTGCAGTGCACGCAAAAGGATGTCATGACACACAATGTGAGCTGCCTGGGAATGGCAAGCCGGCTGACACATGGCAATGAATTGAGTACTTGGTACATGGCCGCGCGCCTCTCGTTCGCGAGGCCTGTCCTACGTCGCTTTGTGCTGATTTCGGAAGAAAGGGAGCCCCGTTCCACACCGAACATGGAAGCCCAGGCCGGCTGTCTGGCCCAAACTAGTTGCGACCACGGCATCAAATGCCGACAAAGTCGTCTGCTGTGAAAGGAAGGAATGAGGTTGTGATGCTATGCAGCAGATCAGTCGCAATACGGCCCGGAGATCAGGGCGACCCAAAATGGTGCAGAATTGCGAAGCAAGACAGTGCAGGTCCCTCTATCCAGGGCAGCCGGCGGTGTTTGTGACCTAGCTGCTGTGTCCTCGTCTTGTGAGGTGGACGACGACTGTGGGCCAGCCAGCCAGTGAACAAGTCTTCGAACTCGGCTCATTTCAGGCGATGCGCAGAGTCAGAAGCCTATCCCTGTCCTTGCGTGCCCGACTCGTGACACAAGTTGAGAGGCCAGGGGGCTCATCACTTCTCTGTTTCACAGGTCTACTTATGATCAACCACGCCCTACGGCTCCGCCAGCGCTTCGCGTGACTGGTATCTCTTTCGCAAGGGCGAGCTGAGCTTTGCGTACTGTACACTAACAAAAGTTGTGCGTACATGGTAAGCGCTGGGAGCGACAGCAGGATTAAGACTCCAAATCAATATGACCCAGAATATCACGGAAACTCTGCACGCCTTGCGCAGTACCACGTGGCTCTCCCCTACAATCAGTACGACCTAGGCAGGGGACGATGCGGGTCTGCTGTGTAGACATGGTAAACCCCTCCTTTGGTCAGGTTTTTGCGGGCCGGTTCGGAAGATAGAGGGACGTTCGTCGATACTTCAGTTCACAGGGTAAGCGTCGACCCTCTCGCATGGTCGGCCACTTTCTGCCGTACCAGACATGCTCCAGACCAAAACCATCAAGGCCTGGACCTCATGGTGGCGAAAGCCCACATGAAATGTGACATTGTGTTTGGCAGCGCGTGGTGCGCCATAATTCGTCATGCGGCATCGGGATCAACCTTCAGGAACGCTTCTCATGGGCCTGGAATACATGTAGACCGCATACGAGAACATCCTAGAATGAGTGACCTGGACTCCAGTCGTAGAGAGAGGCAAAAGCCCACCAGTGAGAAGATGATGTGAGATCCCGATGTAGGTGCCCTGCAGCAGCTTTGACTCCATGCTGACAACCTCTGCGCGCGATAATGTGTCGAGGCATGCCCGGTACGTCGGCAGCTTGGAGGCTCGGAGTATGGACTCCGGGGCACACCAGTAAGGTGGTACCACCCCCAACCCACGTGGGAGTGAGGGGCGGAGTCACACAAGCAAAACATGCTCCGTACTCTTAGGTAGGTGTATCAGTGAAACGCTGACAGGCTTCAGTGACGACGTGACCACGGTGCCACTCACTCTCAGCGCGCGTAGTAGCTGCATGGTGGACACACCAGCACAGCATGCATTGTACTACGCAGCGCGCCCTTGCAACGTATTAACAGACGTACCATGTACACCAGCAAGCAATGTAATGTATGGGCTGTCAGTCTCCGCTGCTGGCTGTCCCCTGAATACCTTCACCGCCTGTGGTGTTGAGGAGGAAGCGAATGGTCAAAACAAGCAACTTGACCTGTCGGCACCTGGGTCAACCACCATTGTCCAACACTGGATCGCCTCCGCTCCCAGATGTTGAGGCAGCATGCAGAGCCGTCCCATGGTTCGTGAGACTTTCGTGTGGAAGCCTTAACACACTGTGCCCGCGATTCCTGGTTCTGTTGCCATGCGAGACCACCAGGCTGTCCCAGGTCCCTGTCGTGGGAAGCTGCGAGCGAACAGGTCACTGTGAAGCTGGCTGGGCCGAGAAACTGGCGTCAAGCGTTTCGTGTATGCTCAGTGTATTATTGCGTCAAGCTGGCCCATTCGTCGAAAACACATTCAGATTCCATAGCAGTGCAACTTTGGCTGATTTCAGTGATTGGTCCGGAATGTCGAATAGCCAGCACGTCCACAGCGATGCGTTCATTCTCGAAGTGCTTTGCGGGGCCTAGCCCCGAATTGCATAGGTGGCAAGACCCTTTGTCCATCTCTTCGTGATTTGATCGACAAATGATGATCACTCAAGCATGCTCCGCCCCCATGACTCTGGAGCTCATCTCGCTTGAAATCACACATCAATCAAACTTCAAAGCCCCTGGGTGTTCAGGCTCGTGTTCTTCAGTCTTCCGACATGTTCTACGAGCCTTCTAGAAGGGGTCCGATCTGGGGACACTGAGGTGATCGGAGAAGAGCGAGATTTGATCAATGAAACAGGGCACTGTAGGGCCCCCTGTGCCAGGACCCAGGGCCACTCCAGGAAGACTGAGCGGCTAGTTTGCGGGAATCATGGGATTTTAGTGTTCGTCCCTGTGGCACGATGCCGCCGCGGGCTCGGCGACGCATTGGATGCTGAAGGCTTCGTCCTCTGACCAAATTCCGGTGTGAATGTGTGATGTATTGCGGGGATCAAGGGTTCCCTTTTTGGTCCCAAGCCCAGGCAAGCCTCATATTGTCTTGTCTTGTCTGAAGGTCGGCGTCGCGACCGACTTGACCCCCCCCCACAACGCCCCCTTCCCATCCAGCTCCAGAAACCAGTTCGAAATCGACCTGTCAAAGGGTCAGCAGTGGGCGAGGCACGGCAACGCGGGAATTGCGTATTAGGGCGGTGCTTGTTCCCGCAGCCTATTGCGGGCGCTGATTGGGGTTTCAGTCGGCGATCGATCTCCATCTCTAACCACTTAGCAACCGCGGCTCACAACGAAAGTCTTCGCCGCGCGCTGTTCTGTCAGAGAACGTGTCAGTGGCGTACGGACGGGGAAACGAAGCTCCCTGGCCGCCGTTGTGATTTGTTTAGCTGTCCCCCTAGCATGACGCGCTGCGTCTTTCAGTGTTTTACTTTCGTTGATTCTCCTGCCCGCGCCCGTACGGGAACAAGATTCACGCGGCGACGCCGAAGACCGTGCTTCTGAAGATTCGAATGGTAAGGATGCTGCACTGAATCTCCCAGGTAGGTCCCGGGTTTCTCATCTCCGTCGTTCCTTTTCTAAGCCCTCAGTTCACTTGGTGGGGGCGTCATGGCCTGCGCGTCTTGTCCCATGCCCATCGAACGATTGCCTGATCCCCAGACCTTGTACTGAGCAGTCGATTCAGTGTATCGGATCGTCATCATGCGCGTA
>NW_003315038.1:3543255-3564785 GCF_000150825.1 Verticillium alfalfae VaMs.102
CCCTCCAGTGGATCCAACTCCGTGCACGGAAAAGTCGTGGCGAGAAGTGGCAATGATTCGGCGTTAAACTTGTCAGTACTGGTCGAGTCGACGGGGCGAGGGAGGAGCATGGCTCGTGTCCCCAAATTAGCCATGTAGCCTGCGCGCGCTTACCCTGGTGCAGAGATCCATCATGCAAGCGCAGTGGAAGCAAGGCATTCATTCGGTTGGCGTGGTGAAGAAAACGTCCTTTTGCAGCATGACAAGCGTGATGATGGAGTTGGGCATGCAAACCGATGGAACCAGAGAAAGCAAATGTCAAGATTATGGTCTTCTATCCGTCTGTGGACAAGATCGCAGCAATGGGTTGGCCAGAGGAGTGGAGTGGAGTGGGCCAGCCTGTGGTAAAACGGGGACAGTGAGGGACGCTGAGAGGGACTACCATGTACACTGGTACACGCTAGACGCTGGTCGCTGGGAGATGGGAGAGGGGAAGACAAAGTACAGTACCTACCACTGAGAGAGTTCCGCCCCCTGGTCTGCTCGCAGCGAGAAAAAAAATTGATGGCAGGGGCCAGGGTCAATGTTCTGGCAGGGGCCTGTCGGGAGTGACTGCGCGTGGCAGCAACGTGACGAGGAACACCTTCTTCTCCTCCCCCCTTCACCCCACCTCACAGGAAGCACGAAAAGGCGGTCGCACAGCGTGGCTTACAGGGAAGTGAACGGAGCCCAGAGGGTGTTGGAAGGGGGGAGGAGGGGGCTAGGTGCTACATGTACAAGGAGGGGTGCACCTGGGGGGCAGTGAGGGTGGGTAGCATCCCTGGAGCCACGCGCCGATCTGTCTCTTTGCTGGTGGTGAGACGACGCAATTCTTTCCGCTCTCCACCTAATGCGTGATGACAGGGGGTTCTTGGCGAATGGGAGATGATTGTCATATTGCCCTTTCCCCCTCATGCTGCCTACCCTCCGCAGCTCTTCTGTGCCTGATGCCCACGCGCCATTGCCAGCCTGGAGGGTTGCGGGCAGGCAGGGAGGCAGGCAGGGGCCAAGGCAAAAGAGCGTGTCCGTCGCTTGCATTCACCCGTCAGTCTGTTTTGAGGTACATGTATGTCCCCCCCCCCTTCCCATCGATACATATCTGACAGATGTATGGATGTACCACGCTCGCAGAGGCGGTGTCGACCCAACAGGTGTGAGCATCTCCAAAGAGATGACGAAGAGCTACCTAGGCAACAATCGTGTCATCAGGCTGAAACAAGTTGTAGGGAAAGCTCCGTGTTCATTGATGATGTGTAGCACAAAGAGGCCCCGCCCAAGGAGCCGACGCGTCAGAGGGGGTGCAGAGCAAATTCCTTTTTGTAGCCCACATTGGCCACATGGCATTTCAGCACATCATGGCGGCCGGATGGGCTGTCACAAAAGGCACCCTCCTTCGCCAGCCTGTGTGATAAGTGATACTTTTACGTCTCATCACCGCCTATCAAACCCTCCCCCTCAGCAGCTGCCTGCCATCCGGAATGATGGAAGGCCCCATTGACGGATGTGCCAGGGTCAGCGCGTCAGCAATACGCAGCCAGAAAGCGCCGGGCTACCTAGGGTACCATACAGATACTTGATCAAAGGCCGTCCGAAGATCTCCCCTCTAGCCATCGCACACAGACTAGGTAGGCATGGTACATGAGCTGATGAGGTATGTAATGCTACCAGAACAAACCAACCGGTTGAAACACAAGGGCACATGGTCAAATATGTCCAGCAGGTGCGTGCCTTGGCTCGGTCGGTGCCAGCCATCGACAATGTCCCAAGGCCACTTGGGCCAACGGTCGAAGCGAGATGCCACTAATATTGAAATGGCCAGCATGAGCGCCAATGCCGGCTTCCAGATTGCCTTTTGAACCTTGTCTTGCCAACATCGAAGGCCTTGCCGACGCAGCCAAAGTTTCTAGTAATCCATGAGCTACGGCCTGCCAAGCGGCTACGTCAGCCGCCAGTGGCCAACCCTTCAATGTGCCGGCGCGCAATGTCATTGACAACTGTCCGAACCTATGGTCTTGCGAATCCCAAACCTACCTGCAGGGGACGATCTCGCAGCCAGTCGTAGGGCAGATGGGGGGGGGAATCGGGCAAAATGTCCGCTGTCACACCGGACAGCGCATATACCGGCCTCTACTTGCACTACAGCCCCATTGTTCTAGACTTGGCACCTGGATGACGGCCGCCATATATGTATGGGATGGGGAAAGGGGGGCGTGGCGATCGATGGGCATGCCCGCACCGTCGAAGACAACATGTCTGGGGCTCCGCCGACATGTCTGATCTGTGTGCTGCAGGCGTTGGGAGTGAAATCCCCTTCGGTGGTTGGACACAGAACGCCGCACGGCAAGCTCGCATGCTTTTCTGAAGGTCCAATGAAGCGCCCACAGAGAAGAATGTCCCGGGATTTTGGTAATCGTCTTAGTTTGGTTGGCTTCCGAGGGTAGCGGCACGCCTCTATATCATTGTCGTGCAAGAAAATCACAATTCTTCACGTCCCCCAACATGCGTATGCGGCACACACAAGCACATCCAGAGAGAGAGAGCGCTCGCGCCTTTCGGTCTCTCGGTCTCCGTGAGCCCTCCCGGGGGTGACGTAGCCGCTGTCGCAGAAACGAAGACGCGAGGGAGCGAAAGTGGATGAGAAAGTGGTCCCCAAGTGCTGACAAGTCAAAAGAGGGGGCCTACACGCAGATGAGCGACCTCGGCCATCGCGGCGGACAAAGAAGATCACTCAGCCATGCGGCCGTCTACCGACGATTGTCGGATCTAACCCTCCTCACCAGGAGGGCATGAGCGAATCTGATGGTTAGTTTTGCTATCTGAGAGCGTGGCGTCTGTTCTTTGACCACGTTTTGGGCTGTCAGGAAACAGACTACCTGTTGAGATTTGCGGCTACCTATGCTCTAGCTGCTGATTGACTGGGGCGGCTTTACCCAGGCCAGCCAAGGAACGAATACCCTAGCCTAGCAAAGTAGGGGACTGTCCCTCGTTTGCATCAGCGTCGCCGTGTAAAATTGGCCCTGCAGAATCCACACGGGACGAGAACACAATGGTCGCGTTCTACATGCGATTGAAAAGACCTCACAAAATGTGGCCCATCAGATAACCGGCGGTGTGGTCAGCGGGGAAAATATTAGGGGCCTTTCTTCCCTTGAGTCTTTATCGCTCAACTCCCGTATCTCGAAGCACAGTCCTGGTCTGCTTTGTTTGAATGCCGGCTTCCATGCTTCGACACGTGTTGCACGGGGGACCCCCTGCCCCAAGTTCGACATTGGGAGGAGGCTAGGTGCGGATGGGGGAGTGCTGGTGGATTCAAGGGGGGGTGCCTTGAGCAGGGGTCTGTCAGCAGGTGAATTGTCCATACAATTTCGTACCCCAATGTCACTTCTCCATAGATTTTGGGTGAGCAGATACCAAAATGGAAATAATAGACGGACAAGATGAAGGAGGACGGAAAGGGGAGGAAGAAGGGGGGGGGTTCTAATGACTCCTGGACTGCCGCCTAGTGCAAGCTGCCCCCCCGGTGCCTACCCTCAACCTTCGCATAGGACAACCCTCCGTCGCATGTACTTCGACCAAGTACCCGCAACTTACAGGGATCAGACCCGCTCAGGACCCAGGACCCACCCGTCCGCTCGTGGCCGTGGTGGACCTCAGGTGCGCAGGTGGGTGCATAGGCAAGTGCGCGCAAGTGCACCCACAGCGGCCTCGCATCGCTTCTCACCAGGTTTACCAGGTCAGGGAATACTCTAGTACCGAAATCCGACAGTCCAGGTCCTGGTCCAGGTCCGGGTCCAGTCCTGTGGAGGCACGGTACAACAAGGTAAGGCAAGGCAGGGTAACCTGGGAAAAAGGTGCTGCTTGCTGTTGCTAGAGCCCTGGCAGTCCACATGGTACATTAGCACCGTCGCTGCCTTTTCCCCCTCCGTCTTATTCCACCCGTTCTCTGAAGGGTCACGTTCTTTTTTATCTCGAAGAACCCCCCCTCTCCTTCCTCTGTTCTCGTTGCCGCCCCCTTCCACATACTCTTATTTTACTTCTCGTGCTCTCCGTTAGATGGCCGTCATCTCCCATTCCAACCGCTCCTCAATCCGAGATCAACTACCGCAGTCGATATCGACCTCACGATCTTCCACCAGAGTTGCTAGTCGCCGCTCTTCACTCGCCTCGCCTTCGGCTCCCTCCTCACCCGCCGTTGACCCTTTCTCCCACGAGGGCCAAGCCGCCTCCACCTCGACGGGCTACCGCCAGATCGGCCACTTCAGCTCTCCTTCCACGAGCAAGATCCAGCGATCCGGAGGCTTGCTCGGCCTTGCAGCTGCTGCAATCGACAAGACGCAGTCTGCGCTGTCCACCCTGCAGTCACAGTCACAGTCACAACCCGACTACTCCATACGTCAGCGTTCCTCCAATTCCGCTTTGGGCAGAGTCGCCTCCAGTGCCGATTCCGCTTTCAGCCCCACCGACTTGGACAAGAACGCACACGCACGATACCGAAGGTCCAACAACCATTCTCCCGCTTCTTCTTCGACAGGCACATTCGCCGCCGAGGGCAAACACCCGAGTCAGGTGTCGCTGGCCAACGAAGTGCCCTCCTCACCCTATTCCGACACTGATCCCAACCGCCCTCTTCAATCCGCATCCCAGCCGTCGAGAACAAGATGCACCAAACTTCTTCGCGGTTGCTCCGCATGACGGACGACGACAAGCCATTCACAAAGGTAGGCATCGCCAGCTGTTGCCCTTGTTCAATTGATGTGTGGTACTATTGTGCGCGAGAACGCATGTCTCGAAGGACAATCGACCTCGCCTCGTGTTGAGCATTCCGCCGCACTCAACCCCGCCATCCCCATGCCCCCTCTTCCCTGCCCTCTTCCACCCAGATCTTTCTTGTAAAAAGGCTCACACACCACATAGGATTTCAAAGATCTCTTCGCAACCCTTGTTGTCAGCCTACTGTCCCTATCTGCGCATCGCGTCCGCCTTACTCGGGTTGAGAACACTTTCCTCTCAGAAGATGCCATCAACAATCTTGGTTCCCTGAAATTCTCTCAGTCGAACCGCATGCCGGATCCGAAAGACCCCTCCCGCATCGTAACAACGACAACGACGACAACCTTTTCCATGGCCAAAGACATGGCTCGTTCTATTTGCCAAAGGTTCCTCGAGGCACGATTCATTGAATCCGCCGACGGAAAGTATCAGCAGGTCTACAACATGAAGGGCTCTGTCTGGCAACTGACGCCAAAAGGCGTCACTGTTCTCGATCGATTCTGCTCTCGCAACGGCATTCAGCAGAAGCAAACATCCGACCTTATCGGGTCTACCCTTTCACAGCTCGTTATTCTGGAGCGTGATGGCCAAACCGACAAGCTCATTACCGACCGTGGCACAGTCGAAGTTGTCTTCCGTCGATTCGTCGGCACACATGGTCCTAACATCAAGTCTAGCGTCACATCGGCAGATTCCGATTCGCTCAGTGACTACCGGGATGGCCTCACGGGTGTCAAGATGGCTAGCGAGCGTAAGATCAATGGCAAGACGTACCGCGACACCTTCACAGGCAAGGGTGCGACAGACTGGCTCATGGACTGCTGTACAACCGTGGACAGGAGGGAGGCTGTGGACATTGCGACGCTCTTTGTGCAGTGTGACCTGATGGAAGCAATCGTGCAAGACCGAGCACACATGTCGCAGTACGCCGGCCACAACGTCTTCCAGCCCACCAAGAATGCTATTTACCAGCTCACCGCCAAGGGCAAGGATCTGATTAACAACGTGGGCTCCAGGGGGCGAGCTTCTGAAAGCGAAGGTACCAACCCAAGCCGCAATGCGATCGCGCGCGACTCAAACACGCAGAGGCTGGACAAGATTCTTAACGACGCCGCACTCCGCTTGCTGTTCCGCGAGAACCTCAGGGAAACTCATTGTGAAGAGAATCTGTCGTTCTACCTTGACGTCGACGACTTCGTCAGGAGCTGCAAGGTCGCCATCCGTTCTGCTCAGAAGAACCCGAATTCCACTTCTATGGACGGGATCAAAGAAATCATGGCACAAGCTTATGGCATCTACAACGCCTTCCTAGCCCCAGGATCCCCCTGCGAGCTGAATATTGACCATCAGCTGCGCAACAACCTGGCAACTCGCATGACGAAGGCTGTTGGTCAAGACGTCGCCATGATAGACACGCTGCAAGAGGTTACGGCTCTGTTTGAAGACGCCCAGAACGCCGTCTTCAAGCTTATGGCTAGTGTGAGTCTTCGCCGCATCCTTATTCCAACGGAGCCATGTACTAACAATTGACCCTAGGATTCTGTGCCAAAGTTTCTTCGCAGTCCGAAGTACGAGCACACATTGAAGCACTACGACTTTGACTCCCTCACCAACATTCGCCCTGGCTTGGAGCGCAGCCAGAGTAGGTCGAACCGGCCATGACGAGAACAAAGAAAATGAAACAAATGCTCGACCGATACCCGATATTCTGTTGAATCTCACGCTCGCGACAAAAATAGGAGTTTCCATACTCCCCGCATTTTCCCCATGAAACCCTTTTGCATGAGGGCCGGCTCGACGCAATTGGCTATAATTGCTTCTCGCCCTCTGCCCCGGCGTTATTGGGGCCACTTATCTAATATCGTGCATATCTACGACGGATCGCGGCCACGATCCACAAGGGTCGGCCTGCTTCCCCGGACTGGTCCAATCTCCACTGCCATCTGGGTCTGATTTATATCTTGGAAACGGGGAGGGGCGTTCGAGGGATTGACCATCTTAGACACATCATGAATCGGTCGGAGATGTGGGTGGAGCATTGCTTTTCCCCGAAATCTTTGCATGCTCCTTTTTTATCTCCCCCCCCCCTGAGAGCGTTCCCACTCTCCGACATTGTACGCTCTTTCAATTCTGTCTTGGATTCCATTGGGTGGAGGACCGGCAGGAAATAGGAAGGGAGGATGCTCCCCTTCTCCTCGCATCGGGACGAATTAACGACGGCCACCAAATGACGGCCGATGGTATGAGGGAAGCAAAAAGTCTATCACGCACAACGCCCAACCTGCCAGCCCTTGTCTCTGTTCAACGACATGTGGAGGGAAACTTCAAATGTCGCCGACGAACAGGAAGGTGCGATACCGATTGGTCCGTTCGGAACAACCCACAAAGGCAGGCGATGTGATGGATGTATGGTTACTGAGGCAGATGAGGAATTTACTCCAGAACGCGTCTCGCGTTCCATGTGTACATATGCACTCGCACGCGTGCGCAGAGAGCATCATCAGATAACTTTGTGGCTCCGCCCTTCCTTTCGATAGAGCATTAGGGAGAATGGAAGAGGAGCACGGCATTCGCCAATTTACCAGCATGACCATGACATGTTTGGATTTTCAGCAGGCTTGTAGTATGCAGGATGGCGGCGTGTCCCTTGGCTTGAGATGTTCCAGCCATACCAGAACCATTGGACACAAGGTGTGAAGCACCGACCCATGGATGCCCTGTTTCCAGAGACAATGACGGAGGTTAGGCCACAAGACGAACCGAGCTGATTGTTTTTCGCAGTATCCTGGAATGCTGGTCTACTCGATCGGGCGCTCCCGCCATTCCTGCACCCCAACATCGGCCAAATAAGCGTTCGATGAGTTCGATGGCCGCTCAGTATTCAGCCGAAACGATGTCTCTGCGAGGGCCCGCCGCTGTGGTTGGCGCCCCTTGATGGATTCCTTCCTGTGTTGTTGTGCCTGAATCTGGGCAGCCCAGCCCTGCAGATGGTTGTGGTAGGTGTTCTGGAGCCGACACTGGTGAGGGTTTGTTTGTCGTCGTTCGTCCATAAATGTTGAGGCATCCTCGATGTTGTGCTTTTCCCCTTCTGCCTCATCATCCTCATCTCGCAATCAGTCACTCTTTTGACAGTCGCTCTTTAGCATTTTTGTTCGATCTTTTGCAACCAACCCCAGTCATTCTCTTGGACCCTCAGCAACCGCCCTCTCACCCAACACAACAGAGCAGCCTTATTCTTCAACGCCCCTTCCCGCTCGATTCGTCAAGATGTACACCAACACTGTCCTCAGCACCCTCGCCGCCGCCGGCATGGCCTCGGCCTACGTGCCTGCACGCCGCCAGGAGACCAACGGCACCGTCACGACCACCACGGTCACCGAGGTCGTCTCCGAGCTCGCCACCTGGTGCCCTGAGCCTACCAACTATGTCACCTGGGAGGAGAAGGTGTACACCGTCGAGGGCCCCACCTGGTTCACAATCACGGACTGCCCCTGCACTGTGACTCGCGTATGTCTCTCCCTTGGACCTGACGATCGCCTTGCGGCGTTATTGACATGATGATGACAGACCACCGAGTGCGCCGGAAAGCCCACCCCTCACCCCTGGACTCCTGAGCACCCCGGCCACGGCGGCCACTACCCCCACGGAGAGTGCCACGACGGTCACTACCCCGACGGCAAGCCTTGCCACGACGGCCACTACCCTCACGGTCACGGAGAGTGCCACGACGGCCACTACCCCGACGGCAAGCCTTGCCACGACGGTCACTTCCCTCACGGTCACGGAGAGTGCCACGATGGTCACTACCCCGACGGCCAGCCCTGCCACGGTCACGTCAAGCCCGTCCACCCTCACTACCCCGGCCACCACGAAGAGTGCCACGGCGGCAAGTACCCTGACGGCAGCCCCTGCGACGACGGTCACTACCCTCACGGAGAGTGCCACGACGGCCACTACCCTGACGGCAAGCCTTGCCACGACAACATGAAGCCGGTTCACCCCGAGTACCCTGCTGGCCCCGGCAAGTACCCCGGTCAGTGCCACGGCGGCAAGTACCCTGACGGCAACACCTGCCACGGCGAGCCCCGCTACCCCGACGGCTGCGTCGACAGCAAGTACCCCGATGGCCGTGAATGCCACCCGCTGTACCCCGTGTACCCTGCCGACTGCCACGAGGGCAAGTACGCCGACGGCCGTGAGTGCCACTCTGCCTACCCGGAGTACCCTGCCGAGTGCAAGTACGCTCTGTACCCCGACGGCAAGCCTTGCGAGCCCATCCACCCCGAGTACCCCGCCGAGTGCCACGGCGGCAAGTACCCCGACGGCCGCGACTGCCTGCCCGTCTACCCCAACGTTCCCCCCCACGGTCCTGAGGTTCCTGAGAAGCCCGTCTGCGACGGCCCCGACTGCGGCAAGCCCCAGCCCCCTCCCCACAACAACAAGCCCGTCTGCGACGGTCCCCACTGCGAGAACGACGGCAACAAGCCCGCCTGCTACGGCCCTGCCTGCGAGGCCAGCGCCACCCTCCCCCACGTCCCATACCCCACCGGCGACCACGTCGAGGTCAACGGCGCCGCCTCGCTCCAGCAGGGCCTGCTGTGCGCCGGCATGGCCATCGCCGCCGTTGCCACCGTCTTCGGCGCCGCCGGCTGCTAAAGCTCCTCCTTTCTTTCGGGGACGACTCTTGTTCTGTTCACTCTCCGGACAGAGCTGGTCAACGGACAAGGGAGCGGGAGGGTGTGGGAATGTTTTGTCTTCTTTCAACAAGAACGAAACGAACGAGAGAGCAAACACTTCCCCCCAGAAAAACACACGCGCCCACCCAACACACAACAACAACAACACAATCTATACTAACTGGAGGTCCCGGCCCCACATCGTCGCTGTCCGTTAGAGGTCCTGGCGGCGGGGAGCATCGGGAGGATGAAGTGGTTATTCCATTTGTCTCAACACCTGCATCCTGGTAATGAGTCTGTGGTCCTGGGGTCCTGGATTTTTCGGTGCTTGCAATTCTACGTCTGTCTCTTCCATCCCTGCCCCCTTTTGTCCCTTCCAGCACCTTTTCTGAAGGTGTGCCAAGGGGGAACAGGGGAGGGGGTAAAAGAGACTGGCCTGCTGTAATTCGAGCGGTGGTTCTGTTTCCACCCTTTCTGCATTTGCTATTCTGTTTTTTTCCCTGGCTAGATACTTGGCAGCAATTGACTTCGCACACGGTATCCCGGAAACATGAGCTCTCAGCCTGCGATCCAATGTGACCTTGCATGTGGTGAACAATCAGTGTTTGATGTTCAATCCCGCGTTCCATCCGACTCACCAAGCACGACAACCGTATCCGAACTATCACATAGTCTGATCGCATTGATCGATTCAAAGCTTTGTTCTAGGGACTTCTCGCTGACAGCCCGAACCCATCAGTCTCCCTTTCACTCGCCATTTCCCACACTTGTGATAGGCCACCGAAGCCTCCAATTTCAAGAGCGATACCGGGATGAGTCTGTACCCGACCAACGATTACATGATCGAACCCGTCTCAAGCCGAAAGATCACGATACCTGGCTGGGCTTCTTCTCACAGACGCTGATGGACCGGAGATGTCTCACAATAGATTTCCTACTACAGCTTAAGCAACGCTAAGGGGTATATATGTCATCTGACCATGTCAACGTCTCTCACTCCCCACAAACGGACATCCTCGTGATCCGAGCTCCTCCAGTTCGCCTCGATGTCACATCGCTTACCCTACAGCAGCCGTCTGGTGCTCGCGACGCGAATACTTATGCCACAGCTTCACGACTCCAGCTCGGCATATGCCTGATTCGCAGGCACCGTCTTCCTCGTCGTCCCTCCGGGTCGCAGCGCTGCCGGATGAGCGTGCTCCCACGACGCCTGCCCGCGCGGAGCGGTTGCGGGGCTCACCCCTTGTGCCTCGGTCGGCGTGGCGTTGGGTGTTGCCTCGTCCCAGGGCGTACGCATTGCCAAGTCCGAGTAGGCGTTGCTGGCAGGATACTCACGATCTGTCCCGGACAACTCAACAGGCTGCTGGTGGTTTTGCGCAGTCAATGACTGCCACGGTACGTCGCCCTTCGCGTCACGGTCGAAGAGCTGGCCGAGGTCGTGACCGACAGAGGCGTGTGACTGGTGGCGGATGCGCAAGGGTGAAGGATAGGCGCTGGGTGAGGTCGTGTCATTCGCCGTGCCGGGGGTTGAGTGTGCCGTCGAGCTTGCCACAGAGGGCGGGGCGGTCGTCTCGGGGGGCGTCGGAGGCTTCAAGTAGGACGGAATGTCGAGAGTAGGTGGGGACGGCGTTTTCCTGTGTCGAGGCGTCGAGTGAACAGAGGAGACGCTGTGCTGGCTCTCTGTCAACTGGTGGTTGTATACCGGCTTGGAGTAGCCGCCCGTCTGGGATTGCCATGACGTTTGATGACGGTGTTGCGGCTGCTGATGCTGCTGATGCTGGTACTGCCCCTGGACATGGCCGGCGTCTTCAACGGCGACGGCGCGGGCCTTCTCGGCGAGCTTGTCGACCAGCTGGCCATGACTCTTCTTAAGCGTCTTCTTGACAAACCCAGTCATGAGTACATTGCAGCGCATGTCGACGTCCTCGCGAAGGTAGAGGCCCTGGGAGGGGGCGTTGAGTCCCAGCTCACGCTTCTCGGGGGCCTCGCCGGGCAGAGTGCCGGCGACAGACCAGCGGTCGCGAATGTCGAGGCCCATGGGTGCGTAGCAGTGGGTCTGCAGGCCGGTGGGCAGGTCGTTGAAGGCGCAGGTATACGAGACGGCGGAGGAGGCGGCTGGAATTCCGGGGAGATAGGATATCTCGTCTGTCAGAGAGTACCAGACGCAGGCTTGTTCGTCGGCGGAGGCGTGCGGAGGCGGGGGGATCGGGTGGCGTTCCTTGATGAGAGGATTGAGATCAATCATCTCCAGGTGATTGTGGAGGAAGGCGAGCACCGCGTCGCGAGAAAGATCGGGGGGAAGCGGCGTGATAGTGGTGAATGTTGTGCGTTTGGCCATGGTGAAGGACGTGCTGGCTGGCTGTTTAATATTGCGTCGTGAGGTACCTATGTAAGGTCAGGGAGGTGAGGGTCAAGGTGAGATGGCTGAGCTGAAGAGTTGAGGAGCTGAGGAGCTGAGGAGCTGAAGAGCTGAAGGTGGGTGCGACAAGACGAGGAGGAGAGAAAGCGCTGGTGGTTGAGGCGGATGTAGCGGTAGAGTTCGTGTATCTCGTGAAGGAGTGGGGGCTGAGCAGCGCAGCTGAGGTGAGAGTTTGACTACCGCTGAGACGGTTGAGTGGCTCGGGGCGAGCAGGCAGGAGGGATGGAGGGAGGTATGACGACGTGCTGGACGTGAGAGCGTGACTGCTCCACAAAGACGAGGATTGGTAGGCCGGCCAAGGTCAGCGCTTCGGATGGCAGGCACAACTGAAACATGTGCTGGTCAATCAGAACGGCAGGAAGGACCAACCGCCTGCCCACCTGTTGTACTGTGCAATGCAACTACAAGAACACAGAAGAAGAGACGACCAGCAGGACCTCATCAATTGAGCCCAGATCGGGAATTGCCTAAATCGGCGTCATCTTGCATTCGAGATCAAGCCGCAGCCTCGACCAGGCCCCCCAAAATAGCAACAGTCTCGAGGGATACCCACTTTGCTTTCCGGACCCCCAGCCGGCTTTCCACGAGCGGCACAAGCACAGCCCACACAGCCAGCCTCCGAACCCTCCTGACAGCGAACTAACATCGGCAGAGTATTTTCCGGTAACCTGGGCGGCGCAGAGCCTCCCAGTCTTGGCGACCCTGTTGGTTGGTTGGTACACTTGTATTCGAGTCGTACACGGGAATCTAAATGGTACATCGTGGGTCGTGCATCAGATCGCCTTGCACCACCCTGTCAGCATCTGGCTGAGCTTCACGCCACCTGGAATCTCCTCGAGAGAAACATCGACCTTCCACATCCGCCCCTCGAGGCCCCCGTGCGTCCCTCCTCCAGATGCTTTGCCGCCGCCCAGGCTTGCGGGCAACAGCAAACCTAACGAGACGAGCCGCTCCCACGATACGCCTGCGACGCCACGACCCCAGACACGGACGCCGCCTCCGAGCGCCATCATGCCCGCGCCTGCCGATTGCACCCGGTGCCGGCCCATCAGCGAGCCATACTCATCATATGCCATGGCGAAATTGACCGTGTCCGTGTGTGCCACGATATCTAACCGTGCCGCCGCGATGAGCAGACCGAGGTCGAGGTCTGACAGCGCCGACAGTAGATGCAGCTTCGAGTTGGGGGCCGCGAGCCGGACCATTGTCGCTGATGCTGATGGAATCTCAAGGGCCAACTCGTCTACTGATAATGACGATAACGGTAGGATGCACTCCGTGAGGAACGCCGCTGCTGACTTGGTTGTGTAGTAGTGGTGCTGGAGGAGCGCCTTGAATGTTTTCTCCTCGTGCAGGTCCTGCTTTTGTCAGGGGTTGTGTCCCAAAATCAAAACCCATTGCGGGCACGCACCTTGACCATGTTGTTCCAGTTACGGTAGAACTCAACATGTCCCTGCACACCCTCGTCAATGCCTTCTGCCTTCATGTCCTCGTCGTCGACCGTCAGTCCCTGCCTGCAGACCTGCCAGTAGGACGTCTGATTCGCTGGCAGTGACAGATATACGTGCCGGTGGCTGAATCGGCTCTTCACTCGCTTCTCCAGCATCTCCACAACGTCCATCCGCGTCGTGCAGCCGAGCACTGCGATGGGCGCCTTGCGCGCCTGCGCTATGTCAAACAGATTGTACAGTAGCGTTTGACGCGCGTGAGACGCAAACATGTCAAACTCGTCAATGATGAAGATGACGGCCTTGGATGTGACCCCCTCCTCTGTCTGCGAGATCTCCGACGGATGGGAAAGGAGAGCTAGCAGAGACGCCATTGTGTCCGCGTAGTTTGACTGCTTCGGTCAGTGATCATAATGGTTTGTCTTGGTGGAAGCTTCATGTATTTACCTTCGCATTAACGTCATCGTCAACCTCCATCTCTTTACCCAACTGACGCCATATCTCCTTCAAAGCTAGCTTGTCATCTGTGTGGATGAAACCGTTGAGCCGGATGACATGAAACTCGCTCTTGTGACTGAGGGATAGTTCGGCAATGATGTTTTCCACAAGCTTCACTTCGTTAGCAGACGGAATCGAAAGCATGAAAATAAAAGACTAAACTTACCGTCGTCTTTCCGCAGCCCCTTGCACCAATCACAAGCATTGAGTTGCCCTCACCAGCCGAGACGGTCTGCTCAACGAGCTGATAGGCCTTCGTATACGCCTCGTCCTGGTTGATCAATTTGATGCGCCGCCGGCCCGCGCATCGGTCCAGCAGCACCCTCTGCAGCGAGCGAAGATGGTGCTCATAGTTGGGCAGCTGGGCGCCTGCCGCAGCCTTGGCCTGCTTCTTGTCGACGCACTCTTTGCAGAACCAGTCGCCCTCCGGAATGTCGTGGACGCCGTAGCATTTCTGATGGACAGCCTTGTCGCAGCCGTCGCAGAAAATAATCTCGTTGGGAGGTCTGGAGTTGCGCTTGTCGCATATCGAGCAGGCTGTATCTTCCTGCTCCTTCTCTTCTTCCTCTTCCTCCTCTACCCCCTCGGGCACTGGTTCCTCTTTCTTCTGTACCGGCTCATCTTGAACCTCATCCTCAACCTCGTCTCCGGATTCCAAGACAGGTTCGACTTGCCTAGGTGTCGACTTAACCGGCTTCGGGGTAGCCTTTGGGTATTTGGGCGGTCTTCCGCGAGGCCTCTTCTCCGACGACTTATTGGGCAAATCCTCAAAGAACACCGGCTCGCCCTTCTGACTTTGCGCAGCGCCAAACGCAACGCTCTTCCGGCGTTTGCCAGTATCCCCCGCACGCTTCGAGGGTGTCAGGATCCCCTTCAGCGGCACCGGCGCATCCCGCCTCAGGGGCTCGTGATGCCTCTGCGCGCTGGGCGTCGTGTTCAGCGCCGAGTTGGATCGCGACCGGCTCGCGGCGGGGCCACCGAGCTTGCGGGCGCTGGCCGTGTTGTCCTGCACTTTGGCCGTCGGGACTCTGCGCCGTCCGCTCGATCGAACGTGGATCGTTTCCTCTATATTCTCTGCCGTTCCCGGCGTCGCTTCGACCGGCTTCTCAATAGTTGCGGAGACTTCCTTGAGTGCTCGCGGTTTCGAGGCGCTGGTCTTCGCGGGTGCGGTGCCGTTGCGAGCTGTGCCGTTTGACCGGGGCGTCTTGCCTGGTGTATTCCTGGGCCGCGTGGGCGTCGGAGGAAATTCGTCCTCATTGTTGCCGTCTTCATCTGGGCTGTGCTCGCCCTTGTCTGACTCGGACACTTCGTAGGGGTCTTTGCGAGGCGTTGATGTCTTCTTTGCGCTACGGTTGGGCCCGGAGGGGAGTCGAGTTCGTGCTGGCGGCGGCGGCGCCTCACCGTCAGAGTCGGGTACGTCGTAAATGTCAGCCTCAGCCGTCTTGCTCGGGCGATGGCCATTGGTGTCGTGGAGGGATGTGCGCTTGGAGGTTGTCGATGTGCTCAGCTTTCGTCGCTTGGAAGCTGTGGCAGGCGCAGCATCGTCGTTGGTTCCCGAACGGGCTCGCTTGACGGGCTTCGAAGGCGCATCTTCGCTCATGGTCAATGTCGGCGACGGCCCGCGATGTTGTTACAGACGGTCTAGAGCAGCAATCCTGGTGGAGCGCAGATGGCATTTGGTCACAACATGACATTTCTGACAGGGAGCTGGGACCCCTTGCCGCTATGCTGTGGGGGATTCGTAGCGCCGAACGTCCTGGAGAGACGCGTTACACGCGTCGAGATTGAGATTACCTAAGCACATTGTCTAGTGCATCTTCACTTCGACTACCGTTTGAGCTTCAGGTGCCATTTCTGCTTTGTCTTGACGATTCAGGATTTCCATGTTGGCTTCATTTTACTCAAGGTCCAGAACCCCGCGACGATGGTTGCCACAGGACAGCCTAGCACAGCGCAGGGCAAACATCATGTGCCATCAACCGCACGCACTCAGTCGGACGCGCAGTTGCATTGACCAGAGGACGTCGTTGACCTTCAAGATGAAATATCTCCAATCTGGAGAACCGTTATCCAAGTAAACCCAACTGTCTCCATCCCCAGCGGTCACTGCTTAGCAACAGCGTCGAACAAAGTTGCCAGACCCATCACGAGTGCCCCTGTCGTGATGATGAAGCTTGCGACCGCCGCGCCAGTCTGTACGCTCGACTGAACATCCGCACCAAACTTGAGTACCGCAACCATGGGCCAAAACGCAGCAATAGCGATACTTATCACTGCAGGAACACCGACAACGTAGGAAACCGGATGCGCGTCCCACGCTACGACGAACCTCAGAGCCTGCTGAGGAGTATCCGAGATTGTCGGACGAAACACATGGTGTAGAAGCAACTGTTCCACGCGTCGTCTGTGTCCAGCAGGTATTTCGGCTACCATGCCGTCTTCGATCGCCCGGCAGATATTGGGGGACACGTCGAGCGTCGTTACATGGGCTCCTATGCTGACTCCATCCTTCACCTGAAAAATGCCGATCACACATCAGTCAGCTATTATGAACGATGACTTTGAAGTGTCAACCGACATCGCACTTCGGGTGCATGCCCGCCCGGATTTTACTTCATGTCCTGCGGCTCCGACCATGCAGGCAAGATCTGACTGTACCCAAGATAACCCTTCAGAGGGTGATTGGTGTGCAGGACGTACCTGCACGACTTCGATCCTCTTGAGTGACTTAGGGAGCAAAGCCTGTAACAGCCCATCGTGTATCCTCGACATGCGATAAAAAATCGACAAATGCTTGAAGACCCATGCGTCGTCCACTTCCGGTGCGTCAAACGCCGGACAGGGCAGAAGGACGTTGTCTGATCGGTCGAAGAAGACAGAGATGTGATGCTCGGAATGTTGGAGCCTCCAAGCTTCCAAGTAGTTCAGCGCAAAATTCGTTTTGGGAATCGCAAAGGTGAAGTACGCTGTCCAGTATATCCGCCAGGGTGACAGTCGCGGCACCCTGTCTTCAAGCCTTGCCGCCAGCCGTAGGAGGAATGCCGACTAGGTATCAGCTAGATGTGAGCGCTGCTCTAGAGTATTTGAACACAGCTGTATGTAATCATGACTACTCACTTCAAATATGGTGTTGTGTACCCAATGCAGAATGATCGATGTCGGTGCTATTCGTGCGACGTAAATTTGCAGGATTGAGCTTGCGCTGAGCAACACGAAGTCAATGACAAGTAAATAGTATAAATACACACCCATGAATAACAGGTTCGCATAGGTGGTACATAGTGTGATGAGCAACGTCATGGAACGCCAATATGGAAATGGAAACCAAATGTAAGGGTGCGGAATCAGGCGTGGAACTCCTTTGGCCACAAAGGCATCAGAAGAAAACCCATGAGGCTCTACGTCTTCGATAGTGGCTAGCGCCTCCAGGCGGGTGACCAACATTTCTCGCAGAGCAGCAAGACCTCTGCGTCCGCGAGATGGCACATGGTCCACGGCAATACCTTGCTCTGCGGCGCTCATGGCTGTTGATGTGAGGAAATGAAGAACGCGGTTAGGGCGGGAGGCGATGGGGATGTTTCGAAGACCGGTAGTGGCGGAAACTGGTATGAAAGAGTAACCGAATCACACGATTCATTAGTGCGGATATCGCAGCAGGCTGCGCAGAACAACGATTGTTCAGCTGCGTGGGCAAGGCTGGTGGCGTTTTCGAGCAGGCTTCACTTTCAGGCATGTGTGCAGGTGCAGGTGCAGGTGCAGGATAAGCGCTCACATGCTTCAGCTGAATTGACGATCATGAGACAAAATCGTCTCGACGAGGGTGGCTTTGTCGATCATGCACATGGCAAGGTTGTGAATCGATAGGCTGCACATTGTGTGTGTTTGGTTTGAAGATGTTGCTTGGCGCAACTCAGCAAACACCTCCTTCAGATCTCTGGCCCTTCGTGGCAGAGCAATGACACGCGACATTACCATACCACAAAGACGGACTTTTGGTACTGTAAGTCGAGCTTGACGTCTTCATGGTAGCGTATCGCAATACTACGTAATTGCCCCAAGCCAGACTGTTGGATGTGTGTACCCCAAGGCAAGGCTCTGGGCCCTGCTTGCATTGAACGACCCATCCATAGTATCGGGGAATCACTTTGGCGCTGAGCTACGAAGTGAAGCTGAGCCGCAATTCCGCGCACTTTCTCCAACCCCGAGGACGGCAATGATACCATGCAGGGCCCAGCATCAGTCAATAGCGTTCGTTTTTCAGAATGGTGTGGTAGCACAAACCAAGCACATCACAGAGCTGGTCTGCTGTAACTAACTCGGCTTCCAATGCCCAGGAATCACGTCGCCTTATCAGCTCGGTAATCCACTACGGCATACTGCTCACACACCACCATGGGAGAAGAGGGAGGCCAGTTTGAGTCAGCCGTCAACCCATTCCGGCCTAGAATCCAGACGAGGGAGCGAGGATGATCCGTCTTCACAGCACTTGGTGGGTGGATCACTGTCGAGTTGGTGTGATCGCGTTCGCGATTCTGCAGTTGTCTCCGTTGCGGATAGGCCGCGAGAAGCAGGGTTCGGGTCGGTGGCCGAGCGGGCACGCCATGTCTATTTTCTTCATGCACTTTGATCGCATCCTAAATATCCATCGAGGGTCCGGGCCTGAATGAGACTACCGAGCTCGTTGCCGGATGCTGATGAGAGCTCGCAGGGTAGAGCAAAGACCTGGAAAAGTGTGTGTGGGTGGTGTTGTAGTGAGTAGGTAAGGCAGGCAGGTATGTCATCCGAGAATAATCACGATCAAAGTCGCACAAAGCTCGAGCTGAGGCTGCCGATCTTGGTCACCCTCTTGGTCTTCGGGGGCTGAACTTTGGACTGGCCCGTCATGGGTTCCATATCACCCCTCCATGTGCCTCGGATGCTTGCTTGCTGGTGTTCTGCGACGCTTGAATTATCCTGACCCAAAGCTTGTTTCGACAGCAGCGGCATCGCAAGAGGAAGCGCGATACCATGGCTGACAAGGACGGACTGCAATACAAGCCGCTCAACGTGAAGCTTCACTTACTGAAAAGCCCTCTCAAGGAGGACGACGCCAGCTCGGACACCTTGTCAGTCGGGCTGCAAACCCTCATCCCAACAGTTGTCAAACCTTGGAGTTACCGGTATCAGCTGAAAGAGGAGCCTGTTTTTTCGAGAAACAATGAAGCGACAAACTTGGAAGTGTTTTACGACCTGTTTCTGGCTGTAAGTGGCCACCTCTTGAAATGGACTTCTGTTACTGACGGCACACGACATAGGCTGTGAGCCCTGTCTTTCCAGTGTCGACGATCCTACACGGCTACTGATGCAAACGTTGAAGTGCTTGAACTTGTTCAACAAAAATCAACAAGTCACGAGCTTACGAGGCCTAGTCGCATACGCCGGCTTCTTCTCGTACGTTGACCGCGCCACGGCTTCACCCTCACGTTGCTTACATGGTTCACCCGTACAGCCTGATGTGGACGACCTGGTTCCAGACCGGTTGTTTCGACGTTCGCTTCATCACAGATAGCGTCTTGAACGATGCGCCAGGGCAGTTCATCTGGGCGTCCTGGTTGGTTTCGCTGTTGTTTCGCCCAACTTTGACCCCAGCGAGCAGGATCCGCAGGTGTTCAAGACGTTTTGTATGTTTGAACAATGACAACCTCTCCTCCTGCGTGTCTGACAGGCCGCAGCGTTCATCCTGATGGTGTCCAGGCTGTGTCTGGCGCTCGAGTACGGCATGGTCCTTCTCCATGTCCGTCACTACACCAAAGCAAGAGTTCCGCTGCTTGTTCTGGTGGTCTCCAGCTCAGTGGCCGCATTTATTTACTTTGGACTTGCGTTCCTTTTCGACAGAGCGCATAGTAGCATCTTTTACATGTGGTACGGTATTGCATTTTTCGAAGTGGCCTCAAATGCCGTGCTCTCGACCTTCTACTCGATCCTGAGCTTCCAGGACACACACCTCATTCGTCGCATCAGTCTTCTCACCCTCATCATTTTTGGCGAGGGTGTTGCTATTGCATGCGACTCGGTCACCTCTGTTGTCGAGAGTGGGCACAATGCCTGGAGTGCGTCTCGTCTACCACGGATGACTCCGTATTCCATTAGAGCCCAGCTGACGAGTGGTGCAGCCCCCAAGACGATTGGCGTCGTGACTGCGGCTGTCAGCACTATTTACCTCGTCTTCATGGTCTACTTTGACTGGATGTGTCGATTCCATCTCCCGCGATGGCGGCAGCTGGCTTGGACGCTGCTGCATTTCCCGCTTCACTTGTGCATGACTCTTTTCATGGAGGGCGCCGCCCAATTCATCGTGGTTTGGAAGATTGCAGAGGGTGAATTGAGCCTGCTGACGGGCTTCAACCACATGGTCAAGACCTCGGCGGTTGTCGAGTTAACAGACAGCCTGTGGAATTTCACCAGCAACTTTACGAAACAGTACCCAGTCACGCACTGCTGGTCACAGATCGCCATCAATTCATCTTTCGATGCCATGCGTGACATTGACCTCGTACAGCTCCAGGAGCATCTGCAGACCGCAAGCCAGGAAGAGATTGACACGGATCCAAACCTTGCGGCATGGGGCCAGGCCGCGGCGGAAGTAATCCGAACGCTCGACAATCTTCTTCTCCAGGCATTCGACATTGACTTTACGAAAGAAGCGACCAGAGAACACGCGGGAATCAAGGCGCGATACATTGGCGACACGACAGCGCTGAACATGGAGGTGGGGAAACGCGCATCCAAGCGGTTCCGCACTCTCTTCCAGTACACCTTTGTGTGCGCCGGCGCCTTTCTCGCGCTGTCCAACGTCCTCTACTGCATCGCGTACATGGGGCGATGGACCCGTTGGGCCAAGGTGAGGGTGACGCTCAACTTTGTCATCGCGGCGGGCATCGCCCTCGTGGCGTGTGTGTCGCAAGACGCGGAGTACTTCAACAACTACAACAAGAAACCGTTCGTCTTGATGACGATGCTCATGCCGTACGTTGTCGTCCTCGTGCTGAACCATCTGCCGCACTCTCTGTCCGTGTTTGGGCTGCCGGGGTTCCCCTGGTGGAAGCGGCTGGGCAGAGATGTCGAGGTGACGCCGCCGATGGAGCTGATTCAGACTACCCATTATGACCCCCGCGAGCACTTTTTGGGGCCGCCCGACTCGGTCGTCGTCCTGGGCCAGCCGTACGCCGTGCCGCAGCAGCCGCGGTCGGTGTCGGCGGCACAGGGGCCGTACGAGGCTGTGGAGCAGACTGAAGAGGATGAGCAGTTCTACCGGGGGTATCGGCAGGAGCAGTAGTAGCAGCAGCAATAGACGGAGAACTGGAGTTTTCTGGTAGGAAGGCAGTGGTGAAGGCAGGGTAAGCTGAAAGGTGTGGACGGTAAGGTCAGCATGCTTGTCTCTACTTCAAGTATCGTTTGCTTTCTTTCTTTCCTTTTTTCCCTTTTTTCCCTTTTTTCCCTTTATTTCCTTTTCTAAAATATATGTATAATTTCGAATCTGGCAGGATGTTTCTTGCAGAATAGGATTCCTGCGCCATAACGAATTCCGTGTACATGTTAGCAAGAATCAGGAATCAAGAATCAAGAACCAATCCATGGCCCAACCGTGACATGTCCGTTTTGGCGGGGTTCCGTTTGTCGAGACGGTGCCCTATGAAAACGGTCACTGCTCGTGGGGTAGTT
>NW_003315038.1:3564885-3565755 GCF_000150825.1 Verticillium alfalfae VaMs.102
GGTACATGCCTCCTCCCAAGTCTAGGCCCTGTGTCGACACATTGGGGGGCTCGTCACGCAAGTACCACCACTTGTCCTTCCAGAGATGCATGGCCCCCACCCAATTCAATGGCGGGGGAAAACCGTCACGGCCGAAACTTTGGAGACGGACATTTTTTTTCTGGCGGCTGCCGATTTCCCAACCTCATCCCAGAAGAGAGCTCTGCTGCGCGTGCGACACAAGCTTTCCTTTGCATGCTCATTCCCAGGCCCGCCGCCGCCCCATCCTCGCCCACGTCCACGACAGTGAGAATCATCATCCGTTCAATTGGCAATCTCGCCCGCTTCGCGCCCGATTCCTTCCATCATCAGTCGCAATGGGTCGCGGCAAGAGGAGAAACGCTGTATGTTCTAGCGCCGTGAACGAGCCCCCCCTCCCTTCCTCCTCCCTCATGCTGACCGACGTCGCCAGAACAAGCAGGGTCGCCACAGCGGTCCCCGGTCCGAGAGCTGGAAGTCCTACGCCCAGGTCGAGAAGAAGCACGAGAAGCTGCAGGCCTACTACGATGGCCTGCTCCAGCTGCCCGAGGAGGAGAGGGAACAGTTCTGGGACGCCCTGAAGAGGGAACTGCCCAACAGCTTCCGCTTTGCCGGCTCCAAGGGGTAATTGACGCGCGCCCCGTCGCTCTGCTCTGCTCTGCTCTGCTCTGCTCTGAACTGAAGAAAATGCTGACACTGGCCCCAGCCACGCCATTGCCGTTCGCGACCTCCTCGTCAACAGGTACATGCCCGAGATTGTCAAGATTGAGCACGCAGACGGCCGTACCGTCGAGCCGCCCAAGCCCATCCCCTGGTACCCGAACGAGCTCGCCTGGGACATGACGACGCCCA
>NW_003315038.1:3566563-3569647 GCF_000150825.1 Verticillium alfalfae VaMs.102
GGGGCCCGACAAAGGTCGAAGATTTTCGACTGCCGCAAAGAACTTCTTGGGCTCCCAGAGGGGCCCGGGGCTTCAAGGACTGGGCAGGGTCCATGGACAAAGGCCGGCCGCCTTTGGAAGTCGATGCAGGAGGGTTCAAACGACTTTCATGGACGGCCAAAGGACGCCGTTTCCGTTCCCGGGCCGCGTTTGTCGAATTCATGTTTCCCGCAGCCCCCCGACGAGCGACAGCGCCCGACCTGCCCGCTCGAACGCGGGTCTACGCTCACCTGCACCTGCAGGACACGGGCGGGTTTTTCATCACCGTGCTGCACAAAGAAGGCCGAGGTCAAGATCAAGCCCGAGCCGGTCCCCGTCAAGTCGCAGACCACGACGGCGGCCGCCACGCCTGCTGCTGCCGCCGCCGCCGCCGCCGAGGCCACCCCTGAGGCTGAGAAGCCTGTCGAGAAGGAGCCTGTCGAGGCTGCGCCCGAGGCTGATGCCATGCTGATTGACCAGGACGCGTCGAGCAACGGTACGAAACGGGCGCGTGAGGATGAAGCCGTCGACACAGAGTCGCAGGCTTCGAAGAAGCCCAAGGTCGACGAGAGCAACAGCGGAGAGGCCAAGACAGAGGAGGCCGAGCCTGAGGCGGTCAAGACGGAGGAGGTCAAGACGGAGGAGGCCAAGACGGAGGAGACCAAGACCGAGGAGGCCACGCCTGCCGTGGCGGCGCCGAAGCCGACCAACACAAAGCCGATCCGCAAACCAGCACGGGCCAGATCGAGGAGCCGTTCAAGTACCTGACGCCGGACACGAGGTGCTGCAGAACATCAAGACGTTCTACTCGGTGTCGGCGCGGTTCCCGCAGGACCGGTTCATGGTGCGCAACGCGACGGGCGAGCCGGCCAAGGCCATCTACTACACGTCGTCGCTGGCCAAGGACGTGCTGACGGAGAACGAGGGCCGCGGCGTCAAGTTTGTGCACGGCGGCGTCAAGATGTTCATGCGGCAGGACGCGCCGTCGGCCGAGGTGTGCCGGTGGCGGATCCAGTCGGAGGGCATGCCGATCGTGCAGGGCTACGTCGGCGAGGAGCGCATCGTGCGGCTCACGAACAAGGAGACGCTGCGGCGGCTGCTTATTGAGATGTTCCCCAAGATTGCCGACGGCGCGTGGCGCGCGCTCGGCGAGGTGGGCGAGCGCGTGCGCGACATTGGCATGGGCTGCCTCGTGCTGCGGCTCGAGCCCGACGGCACGCCCGACGGCTTCACCGAGCGCATGGCGCTGCCGCTGTGGAAGAGCCTGCACTCGCTCAACCTCATGCTGCCCAAGGAGGACCGCTCGGCCATGCTGCTGCGCCTCTTCAACGACACGACGCCGCTCGTCAACCTGGCGCTCACCAAGGAGAAGCAGGCGCAGGTGCAGCAGCAGCAGCAGCAGCAGCAGCAGCAGCAGCAGCAGAACGAGACGCAGGAGACGGAGACGCAGGAGAACGGAGACGAGGCGGCGATGGATGAGGCGATTGAGGATGCGCCCACGCCGGGCAGCGACTAGGCTCAGTCGTTTCTGGGTTCCAAACTACAATAAAATCTGGTGTTTTCGGGGGTTCTCTTTTGACATACCTGGCAAGATGTATATAGCAGGGAAATGAGCAGTCGGCGTTCTCACATGGTAGTTTTGGCCGCCGATGATGAACCCGTGACAATATGGAGTGCTCATGTTCGATGCTTGGCGGGGAGAGGGGATGGGTGCTCTCTCTGTTCGCGACAGCTGGGAGAAGTGCTCCTTTGCTCTTCCAACTCTGGTTCATTGCTGAGCGTTTGATGCATTCATCATCTCCTTCGCTCTCATCGTCCACATCACATGTCATGAATGTGCTGTGGTGGTACTGTGTGCAGTCACCGTGCTCTACCAGTCCATACACTGTCACCGGAGCCCTCAGAATCGCTCTCACTCTCAACGACCAACTCCAACGACACACCCATCTTCCTCATGACAGCCTCCTCACGAACTTACCACCACACCATCCGTTCAGGGCAGCATCCCATACGGCAGAGCCCTCGCCGCTACACAGACATGAGCGTTCATGTTCGTTCAAAAGACCCTTGTCTCCGAACTCCCGGAGCTGACAAATAAATGATAGTGACATCCCCGCTCGTTCTTTCGAAATCCTCGCCTGGCGCTGTTCCCCCCCCATCTACGACGAGAACCAGAACCAGAACCAGAACCAGGACCAGGACCGGGACTTGACGATGGAGGACGCCCCAGAGGATGATCGCGACGTCAAGCTCCAAAAGGCATCCAGTGATCTCATAGCCGACTTTGATCGCTCGCTGACGCCCTTTCTGCGCAAACCCAACGGCGAGCTGCGCACCCGCGTCCGCATCAGCGAGACGGCGAGGCTCACATCCACCGTGCGTGAGCCTGAGCTGCCTCCTTGTTCCGATCAAGATTGTTTCCCCTCCCTTCCAGCCTTCCAGCCTTCCAGGTGACAGGAGACTGGAACCCGAGAACTGACCAAACGCGCGCCCATAGCTTCTCGACCCCTTTCAAGAACTACCGCAGCTCCTCGATCCCCATCTGCCGAAATGGCTGCCCGTCCTCGCCGCCTCGTACCTCGAGAACCTCTACACGCAGGCCGGCCGCCTGACGAGGCCGTCGTCAGCCGCGCCCAGCGCACGAGCCCAGCTGCTCGAGCCCCTGCCCGCCGCCATTGCCCGCCTCGTCTACACCCTGACCAAGATCCGCGGCGCCGCCGTTATCCTGCGCTTCCTGCCCGTCGAGGCCCGCCACCTCGAGCCCCTGCTGGCGGCCCTCGAGTCTGCCGAGCGCAGGGCCGCCAGGCCCTCGCTCCTCGCCCTGACCGACTCTGTCCGCGCCCACGCCGCCGCCGCCGAGCCCTCCCAGCGCGACTGGGATCTGGGAGGAGCGCTATCTCGTGCTCTCTGGCTCGCCCAGCTGCTGCTCGCCCCCTTTGACCTGTCGACCATCTCCTCGGCGACCCGCCGACGACCCGCGCCGCCGCCCTCATGCGCTGCCCGGCTTTACTGCCCCGGGCCTGCCCGCCATCACACGCGCGTGCTGCCCTGCTGTCAAGTATCTCG
>NW_003315038.1:3570258-3577835 GCF_000150825.1 Verticillium alfalfae VaMs.102
GTCTCGCCGACAACGACACGCCCGTCCGCCTCGCGCTTCCAAGGCCCTCAGCGTCATCACGCTCAAGCTCAACCCCGACATGGCCGACGAGGTGGTCGATGCCGTCCTCGATGCCCTCAACCGCAACGTCCTCTGGGCCGTCTCCGCCATCGGCACCGCCGAGCCCGTCCGCGACCTGTCCGCCGTCGACCCCCTCGAGTGGCACGGCCTCACCCTGACCTTGTCCCACCTCCTCTACCGCCGGTCCCCGCCCGCCCGCCAGCTGCCCGCCATCATCGCCGCGCTCTTGCTGGCCCTCGCCTTTGAGAAGCGCAGCACCTCCGGCAGCTCCGTTGGCGCCAACGTCCGCGACGCCGCCTGCTTCGGCATCTGGGCCCTCGCGCGCCGCTACACCACCGCCGAGCTGCTGGCCGTCCCCACCGGCGAAACGACTTCTTTTTCTTCTTCTTCTTCTTCTTCTTCTTTCCCCCCCTCCATCCTCCAGCGTCTCGCCACCGAGCTGACCGTGACGGCGTCCCTCGACCCCGCCGGCAATATCCGCCGCGGCGCCTCCGCCGCCCTCCAGGAGCTCATCGGCCGCCACCCCGACACCGTCGACAAGGGCATCTGGCTCGTCCAGACCGTCGACTACCACGCCGTCGCCCTGCGCGCCCGCGCCCTCCACGAAGGCGCCCTCAAGGCTGCCAAGCTGAGTCCCGTCTACGGCCGCGCCCTCCTGCGGGGCCTCCTCGACTGGCGCGGCGTCGGCGATCCGGACGCCGGTGCCAGGCGCGTTGCCGGCGCCTCCTTTGGCACGCTGACGCGCGAGCTGTCGAGCGGCCAAGAGAAGAAACGCACGCAGTTCCAAGTCTCGGCCAAGATGGTGCTCGAGCGACTCAGCGGCCTGCAGAACAGACAGGTCGAGGAGCGGCATGGCCTGCTCCTCTGCCTGGCATCCGTGCTCGACAAGTTTCCGAGCCTCGTCGGCGCGCCGGAGGACGGGCTTTCTGCCGACGATGTGTCCGTCGCGCAGCGCGTCGTGCGCGAGGGGACCGACATACTTCAGGGCGGTCAACCAGGGCGACCTACCGTCGTCCAGAACTCGTTGCTGGAGGCCGCGAACCGCTCATCATCGCTTCGCTGCCGTGCTGCAGGCGCGGGCCTCGGCGCTGCTGCTAACACGACGCCGACCGGCCTGCAGCTGCTCCGCCCGGCTTCGAGATCGTGTCACCGGACAGCACGCAAGATTTGCTCCAAATCGTCGCCGCCGTTGACGCCCTGCCAGAGATCCCGAGTCAAGTGAAAGCACTCGTCCGCCATTTCGAAGCCACCATCTCGGCAGGTCTCAGCCGCCCCGAAAAGTCTGCCATCGCCGCCGCCGCGGAAGCGGCCCTCGTGCTCCTTGCCTTCTCAGAACCCGCAGAGCGAAACCGCATCGTCACGCAGTGGGCCGCGACGACTCGCCAGAAGCCAACATCCCGGACAACCTCGGACCACGGCTACTTTGCAGCCCTGACCATGGCCCACCCCCTGACAACAACGGCGACCAGGGGTTGCACTTCCGACACTGCCGACACTCCCGAAAGCGATATGACCACGGACGCCATCCTGTCGCGCTGGGCGAGCGACAAGGACATTGACACGAGGGTGGCCATCCTGCAGAGCCTCACAGAGAGCGTCGTGCTGCAAGACGGCGCCCCGGCATTCCTTGACCTGCTGGCTCAGGGCCTCAACGACTACACAACTACTGCGCGGGGCGATGTAGGCTCGCATGTGCGATTGGGCGCTTTGCGCGCAACAAGGTGCATCTGGCGTTCGCTGCAGTCGGGCGGCTCTACGCGACAGCAAGAGTGCTTAAGGGCTGCCGTGTCGAAGCTCTACCTCAACGTTCTGCGCCTGGCCACGGAGAAACTGGATCGCGTCCGAACCGAGGCACAAGCCGTGCTGTCGCTTACCTTGACGCCCAGGTCCGTCATATCTCACCATCCTTATCTCATGGTCACTGACACATTCTATAGCTACGCTGTGTGGTTCAATAAGCTTACGTTTTCATCACGCACCTATCTCCTTGCACTGTTGACTCTCTACGCGCAAGATGAATACATCCACCCTTTGATCATGGAACAAGCCAGGGCCGACCCCGGTGCGTGGATGGCAGAGCTCCTCGCGGGCTATGTCACTTCTGCGGACACGGGCAACGAGGACCTTGTCATCGCGGCGCGTGCCGCTCTCACCGAGTACTGCAGCATCGCGCCAGCTAATCGAGATGATGTGTGCATAGCTCTTGTTCGTAACCTATCGTCGCGGCAAGGCCAGGACAGGGTATTAGTGCCGACACTGGAAATCGTCGCGTTTCTATACCGTGCGGGTTTATTTGCCGGGTGCCGGGGCGTCGATCCCAAGAGGCTTTGTCTCCTGGTGCAGAAGGCAGGGTATAAGACGGGGAGCATCCGGAAGCTGGAGGCCTGTATACACGTGTACGGCTGTGTTGCCATGTTCGAGGATCACGCAGAGGCTGCGGCGCGAGAAGCGCGGAAGCGGCTGGGAGCCCTTATGTTCCATCCCTGGCCGCGAGTCCGGAGTCTGGTCGTTGACGAATTATGGCAGCTGTTTTGTAACGATGAGGCTGGGTCCAGGCTCAAGAGTGTAGACTGGGGCCGGGCGGACAAGGGGGCCATCAGAAGCGTCGTGTCAGTGCTTGGTCTCGCCTAACAATGTTGTCGCAGTAAGACTTCGAAACCGACAGGGAGAAGATGCATCGAGAAAGCATGGAAGAAGCCAAATCAGTGATACAAATTGTCAAGTGGCGTCACTCCCGCGTGCTGGCGCAGCCTCTTGTCTCGTCTTGTTGCTGAAGCGCATTGTGTGGCGCCCCGTCTAGACATGCCTCTCCCTCGTTAGTTGGCTTACTACAACATCTGCGACAATCGTAGAAAGTTTTGCTGTCGATCCTTCGAGCTAGCTGTCTGCTCATTCACAGCCAAAGATGGGGTGAGGATGCTCGGTCCCGATGGCGAGCTCTGTCGCGACACCTAGCTGCAGCATGTCGTCGTTGGCCTTCCCATACAGGAAGGTCATCAGCAGCGATGGCCCACGACCCCCACTAGGGGACGGGAAGATCAGCAGGGTCTCCTCATGGTGGTGAGGAGGCTAGGAACAATACAGAAAAAAGCAAGCGGATGATGCTTCAGTCACTTGGGGGTGGGACCGAAGGACGGGATGTGAGAGTGCGAAGTCGCCCCCGACTTGCAGGATGGTTGTGATGCCACATCGCGCTCTGATAGTCAGAGTTAAAGCGACACCCAAGGGAGGTTTAAAGGGTGATCAAAGAGCTCGGCATCCAGCGGCTGCTCAGCATTTGAGAGTGCCGTGTGCTGAACTTGAAGCAACAGTGACGCAGACGACAGTAGAGCGCTCATCCTCGGAATGGGGCATCAGAGATCGTCGATGTGCCGAAGTTTCCATTCCACCAGCTGCCACCACCACCGGGGCGTTGAAGCTGCTCCAACAACCTTTTCGATGTTGCCTCACATAGCGCCGCCGTACAATGCGAATGATGCCATGGCGCACCTCATGCAGGGGGGGAGCAGGACACGGCAAGTTCTTGGCGGATGCAGGGCGATAGAGGCATTTGCCGGCAGAGAGTATTGCATTCACAACGAGGCTGATCGTGATGCAGGAGGTGGCTGGTTCACAGGGCCAGGGTACCGGGACCTTTTGCTGGCTCATGCTCAGAAGCTCGTTGCTGTTTCTTATGAACGTCTGCCTGTCAGCCAATCTGGCAGCCTGTCACCTGGGACGCAGTAGATGCGACTGCGTGGTGTGACTGGACCTCGAATGTCACCGGCGGCTTTGGGCTCTCATTCGGCTACTGGTGTTTGGGCTTCGCGAGGCTCGAGCGGCAGCATAAGGTTCAGGAATCGACCTGGTGCGTGATGGGTGTCTTGAGGCGCCTCGTTCTCGGAAGGCAGTTGAGCTCGACTTGGGTGCGGCGATCGGACTCTGTCGAACGTGAACTTAAATCAATTCAAAAAATTCCACGGAGATGCCATGTTTTGGGGACGAGATGGGATTCATCAAGTGTGTCACTTCGCAGCAGAGACATTGCGGATGGCGAGATGGCATTCAACAGGTACGACGAGGTACTTTGGTGGTCGGCTGTGGTGCCGCTAATGGAGAGGCAGGGGTACCTCGATTGAGGGGAAAGGGTGGCCCAACCAGCGTGGTCTTGCCGTAAATTTTTGGGGGCTGTACGGGAAGAAGGGACTACCCGGCGGCCAATCCAGGCAGGCGCGACACTCAATTGGCAGGCTGTCAGACACTCTTTGGGCAGTCAGCTTCCGAGGACGTGAGTCTTTTTGGTGGGGAGAGAGGGCGTTGAGCCAGCGCACAGGTGCGAACGGGAAAGAGCTGCCGCTTGTTTGCCTGGCAGGTGCTCCCATGGCATCTCTCGCTCAAGACTCAACACAGTCCAACAGTCAGCCACCCAGATAACAGGTATGGGCCTTTCCCAGGTTCCCCCTCCCCCTTGGCGTGTGGGCATCACCCAGGTAGAGAAATCATGGCGTGCTCACGTTGCACTGCAAGCCACCGTCTCCAGGAAATGAATCGGACAAGCTTCTGTCTGGGGGAGCCTCTCACATGCAAGCGAGAGACAGATGCGCGCTTTTCCCCTTCTTGCCAAACCCAAACGACCCAAGCGAACGAAGGAGCATGTCGCGTGATCACAGCGGTGTGTGTGGCAGGTAGGCAGGCAGGCAAGGCAGGCAGCACCAAAGGAGCAGGCAGGAAGATAGACAGGCGGACGCAGGCAGGAACAGGGGACCAGGAGTGGAGGCAAGCGCGACGACATCGGCAGCGAAATGAACAGAGCACCAGCTGGTCCTTGTTCCCCCCAAACCAAAGCACGACACCGCCCAGAGCTCGTGTTTTCCCTGCTATGACTGGTCAGATAGATCAGAGGAGGTGGAGACACAGTCTGCAGTCGTCTGCACATGGCTGGGGTAACAGTAGGAGGAGGTCCCCTGCCCCATCGCCTGCGGTGCCATTCGCTGACGCCTCCATGGCAGTTCTCGACAGAGGCCCGAGGCTGGCTCCAGCGCCTCTGGCGTCCTGCCAAGTTGGCGGGGGATGGTCTTGTGCTCAGCCCGTCTTCAACAGCGTGTGACTGGCAACGATGAATGCACTGTACGAAAGACCCTGCCGTTTATCCCCCCTGCCGCTCCTCCCCTCTCCGCCATGCCACGCCATATGCCTCCATCCCCATCTTCTGCACGCCGTCCACCCACCAACACCCATCGTCCTACGAAAGTCCTTCCCTCCTAGTCTTCCTCCCTGCTGAGACACTGGGAGTCCCTGACGCTACTGTCGATTCATCTCCAAGCTGTGTGTTCTTCATCATCGCCTTCGCAGGCCAATCGACTCTGCTGGTCTTCAGTCAGATACATGCACCGACTGTTGCCCTCAGCGAGCCGTCGGCAAACTGAACGAATCTCATAGTGGTTCGCAGCAACTAACTGCTCCTGGGCGCTACGCTGCAGACCGACCCCCAAACTAGGATCAACGCAGCCAACCCAATCTTCCCCCTTCGAACCGCCGGATCACCTTGCATGGTAGCAGAGTCTAAAAGCAGGTCGCGCAGCTTGGCTTTTCACCTTCGCTAGTCCCTTAGTGTTATGTGCCGCTTGGTCGGGCTTCATTGGCAAGCATCGAGCGTCGCCTCACCACCAAAGTCACGGACCTGACACGATGGTCCGTGAAGTGTCAGCGTGGCAAGGCGTGCTGGAAACACGAAGCAGTACAGCATGGTCGTAAGGAAAACTTGCAGCTCAGCCTTTGGGTGTTCCCCTTCCTTCTCGTCCTCCCCCACGGTCATCGTCGCCGCGTGAACCGACATCGGATCCCACTCAGCTCTAGAACGGGGGGTTCCCCTGTCAGATCCTCGCTGCCATTCTGCTACCTGTTGGCCAGTGTGCCCGCCCACCTCGGTCTATGTATCCTCGGCGCCGTCTTCGTCAGTACCCGTCAGTCATCTCGGGCAACTTGCCATCTCATCGCGGTAACCACAGTACTGTTTCCCACTCTTGTCACAGTTGATTGCTTTCAAGAGCTTTTCCGCCGGTTCCTCGGCACATAGCCTCACCCACAAGGCAGACGACGTACATGCCTCACAGCATCTCCCTTTCTGCCCGACCGTCTTTCGCACACTGTTCACTGTCGCCCGCAGTGATTCGGACCCGTCCTTCGACCTGAAAGAGGCAAAGTTCCCTCTCTGCACTGCACAGATACGGGGACCCTAGTACCCAAGTGATCAAGCCTAGGTCGGCGGGGACACCACGCGCAGACAGGTGAGGCAGATGGCCAAGTGGATATCGAGGGGGGCAGGGGGGTGTCTCCAGTCGGTCGTCAACGGGCGCTCCACCAATCTTGTCAACGCTGGCCTGTCTCCTTCCGCCACCTTATCTGTGGTCGTTGAGGTCCTGGCCCTGGTCCTGGTTCTGGTTGGGCCCGCCGCCGAAGGGTTAGTTGACGGCTCTGCCTCGGGCTCGACACCAAGCAAAGAGAGGACCGACGGAGAAACGAGATGTCGAGTCCCTGTCAGTAAAATCGACTCGTCGGAGAAGAGGGGTCAATCGAGCAGCACTGGGCATCATCCGCTTCTGAGCTCGACGAATCGCGTCTGGTCGAATTCCCAGAATTCCTTAAGGGCCAAGACGTCCGCCTCCACTGATACGCATCGCTGGGAATGAGGACGTGCGGTGTTTGCCTGCCTAGCATATCTTACCTCTGGCACCAAGGCGACGCCTACAGCGGATCGGCCACTACCTATCTGCCTTGCCGTAGATACCGCAGACATAGACGCACAGAGAGAGGACCACCAACACACAGACTGCCTGACCAACCGCCCACTTTCTTATCTGTCATCCGGTCTCTGCCGTTTGACATGCCAGCACCAAAATAAAGGTTCCGCCCGTCACTAACTCCTAGCCCGCCTTCTGAGATGTGGTTGATTTCTCGAGATGGACTGGACTGGCCGCATTTGAGACTGAGCCCTCGTGGGTGGTGGTTCTTGTCGGCGGGCCTGGGCCTGGGCCTAGAATCTGCAGTCAGTCTCGTCATGCATGGTTGCTGTGCCCTCCATCTTTGCCTCTTCACGATACCTGTGTGTCGACCAAGACAATGTCGCGGGAAATGAGGCATGCAAAGCAGCCACATCGCGAGACAGCCTCGAAGAAGGTGTCTGTCGTCTACCGAATCTTATCGCACGCTGTGAAACACTCTGGCATTTGCTACTTCTACTGCCCACTGCTGCGGCATGTTGCTTCCTTATCGTCTCATCTTTCGAGTGCGCGGTCCGAATCCTTCGGGGCTTTATCTTGTTACTCTCGCACCGACGGCTGTTCATTTGCAATTGCCCACAGGTCGCGCTGAAAGATGCGCTCGTTGCGCACCAGGGAATTCCACGCGCACACCCTACCACCCAGATCCCACACACCCCTCTACTGACCCCCCTTCTTCTCGCCTCGGGGCCAATGGCTCGAGCTCCCCCCCCCGTCCCAAGTGACAGGGGTTTTTTTTGATGCCACAATCCTGCTGGA
>NW_003315038.1:3577982-3584865 GCF_000150825.1 Verticillium alfalfae VaMs.102
CACCCGCTCGCCCGCTCTCCTCCACTCGGCTGCAATATCTCGACCAGCCTGGCTGGCTCTTTCCCACCCATCTCTCCTTCACTCACATCTTCCCACCCACCACTGCCATTCGATCCTCACGATCACGAACGGAAAGCTGTCTACGACGCTTTGCTGCCGGTGCCGCCGTGTCTTGACGATTGCGCTCTCCGCCTCTCGCGACTCCGCCGAACCCACCTCAGTCTTTGTCTAATGTCGCACTGTTCCCTCCTCCACAACCATCGGGATTACGAATCGGACACTTGCGCGATACCACGGACCACGCCAACGTCATAGTATCGACCCTCGAAACGACTGGCTCTCCAGCGCCGCCACGCTGTTGCAAAAATCTTTTTGTCGTATACCAAGATCATCACCAATAGCCGTCCCACGATATTTGAGGCCCGACAGACCTCGCCGACAGTCGGCACAGTAGTGACATCCTCGCTCGTCGTGACCTCCGCGGAGGACGACGGGCGTGGACAACAATAACCACGATGCCTCTCTACTCGGACCCCCCGACACTGCGCACCTTCAACCAGGACAAACCGACGCTCCTTGTGTGTTGGTGGATCACCATTTTTTGCACCGTCATCATCGTTCTGCGCGTTGTCGGTCGATTCATTCGAACCGAGAAGCTGTTTAGGGAAGACAAGGTCGTTTCGCTGGCTCTGATCCCCATGTATTTGAGGATGGGATGTGTGCACTTTATCCTGCTCTACGGAACCAACAATGCAGACTTTACGGGCGTCACGCTGTCCGAGAAACAACATCGCCAACGACAGATCGCCAGCGGTCTCGTGCTCGCCAGTCGACTGTTATATGCAGCAACGTAAGTGTCTGCGCCTTGATCTGGCGCTCGCCTCCTCGTTCCTTTTCGTCCGCCTCCACACAAACATGTTCGGACGTGTGTTTCGCTAACCACCCGTCTCTACAGATTGTGGATTCTTAAAGACACCATTCTAGAGTATTTCCGGCGCTTGACGGAAACTACCTCTGAGCGCTATGCCAGCCAGACTCTGCTCTTCATTCGAGTCGCCTTGATCGCAACATTCATTGCCATCTTCATAAGCAACTTTGCCGAGTGCCAACCTTTCGCCCATTACTGGCAGGTCTTGCCCGATCCTGGTGGTCAATGTCGCCAGGGCTACGCACAACTCATCACAATGGCCACCTGCAACATCATTACTGATCTACTGCTTGTCGTTTTCCCCATTCCCATGGTCCTTCGCAGCCAATTGGGCCTCAAGAAGAAGGTCCAGCTCACTCTTCTCTTCTCCCTGAGCCTGGCTGTTGTTGTCGTTACGTGCTATCGCGTGCCGAATATTCTGCGCGCTCACGGGAATCAGCAACTGCGATCTTTGATGGCTTCTGTTGAACTTTTGTTCGCCACCACAGCCGCCAACTCACTTGTTCTCGGGTCATTCGTCCGTGACAGGGGTGTCAAGAAGAAGAAGTTCAAGTATGGATCTGTGGCTGTCGACTCCCTTGAGCGGACGATCACGTCGCGGTCCCGTCGTCCGACGCTGCACCGTCATTGGGGCAGTGACGAGGACCTCGTCCGCGACATCGGGCTGGGCGTTGACGCCGACCTGCAGAACATACCCGAATACGGTGATGGCGTCGTCAGAAGAGGTGCATACACCCCAGCACCCATGGCTCGGAGATTTGCCGAAGACTTGAAACACTGGAACTTTCCTGAACGGCAGAGGAGTCACGCAGAGAGAAGTGAGCGAAGCGATGATCCTCTCATCAACCGTGACCTGCATTCTTCCAGAAGCAACTCGACAACAACACCTCGAAGAGTCTCCTTTTACGATGTCGGAGGGCTCCTTTCGGAAGAGGGCCAGGACCCGGCGAGCTCCAGCTACGGACGCGACAGCTTCAGGCGCGACAGCTTCATATCGAGCGTGGATCCTCTATCACCAAACACCTCGCATAGCCTGCCGTCGCCTGCACTGCCGGCCCCTTCTACTGGCCAACGGCGTGGCTCAACCGCACTCCTTCAGGACATGGGGGTTCTCTTTGGGCCTTCAAGCGCCAAACCCCCTCGGCACAAGCCCAGAAGCGGCACTGAATTGCAGCCCATACCGCAATCCCGTCATTCTGACATGGTCATATTTGATCCGGCTTCTACCTCGGGTCCACAGCTCATGGATCCTGGCGGCCTTTTGAGATGAGTCCCCCTCGGACGTATCTTGGCATGAAAACATATAGTCTCGTCGTGCGCAACACGAAGGCGCACACACGAACACACCAGCATATGAACACACGCACACACACATCAGAAAGAACATACTTATCCCAGGTATATCAATTATGCCCATGTATCATGACGGCTCAGCAGGACACCTTGGAAATATCCGGGCTTTGGAAGGAGTTTAGATGCTAGAACCCTCGAAACGGCGTTATGAAGCCAGGTGGCGGTCGTGATTATTGACTCTTTTTTCACGACATGGGTTTCTGGGTCCTGGCGGGGGGGTGGGCAAGGTGTCGAGGGAGTTGCAGGCTGGATCGGAGGCCCAGATGAACCGCCAGCCATTCACTGTCGGGGTGTGATTTTGGTTCTGAAGGGTTCACGGCTGGGCCTCGTCCGGCCCCATCACTGCATTTTGTTGTTCTTTTTATCATTCGTCATTTCACAGCATATACCCCGGCGCACGGTTGCGACGCCACATGTTTGTACAGCGCTGGCTACGGCAGTAGCTGGCTACCCCTATTTTTACTAGCTCGGTCGGCGGTGGTGCGTTCGCTGCCGCTGTTGCCTCACTTTAATGAACAAAGTGCCTCTGAGCGATGCAATGTGGACTGCCACGATGACCCGAGTGTGCTGCCCAGCCGGGGCACTCTTGAAGGAGAACCAGTTGGGCACAATTTGTGCCGTTGTTTGCCGTGTCTACTTCCGTGAGGGGTTGGTTGGGTTGGGTGGTGTCGCTCTAGCCTGGCCATGTCAGAAAGTGCTGGGTCAGTCGTCAAACTTGAGCTGAACGGGCAGGTAGTTTGGCGCCTTGTCTAGGGATCACTGGTATTGTGCCGTGATGGGTGTAGTCTAGGAAGATGGTGGCTACAGCAGGACCTGCAGCCGCTTCGCCGCCTCGCCGTGCCAACTCGAATTGTCTCCAAGTCTGAGTTTGCGTTCAGGCTGACTCGTCAGGTCAAGACGAGCATTCCTGCGCCTGCGCATTGAGGTCCCCAGAAGTCGGTTGCCGGTCGTTCTGACGTGGCGGTACGGGCGTCAGCTTGGAGAGCCAGGCATGCGCCTCTACTGTCCAACAGGACAAGTCACTTCCGGCGCGCGTCGTTCCAGCGAGGCGTGCGTGTTCGTTTTGCCGACACGGCAGCGCTGGCCCTGCGAGCCCGAGAGTGAGGGCTCGACCGCGGGCGTGTTCTTTCTCGATGGCCCGCACTCTTGCCAGCCAGTGACATGTACATAGCACGAGACGACGGTGACGCCGAGAAGCGATCCGCAGAGCGATTTCAAGTTTATACTTTGTTTCGAAAAATCGAGGTAGCTTTCCTACACACATGGAGTCTAAGTCCCCCTGAACGCCGAACCCAAACAGCACACAAACGCCGCCATTTCTTTTTCTGTCCTTTCTTTCATGGGGAGGTCGGGGCCGCACGACGTCTCTCTCTCTCTCTCTCTCTCTCTCTCTCTCTCTCTCTCTCTTTTCTCTCTCACTCTCACTTCTTGCCTATCGGTCGACCTGGCGATAATGGCGGTTCGCGGCCATGGTCCTCTTCCTTCTTGTCTTGCCCCGAGTCTTTCGGCAGAATGCTTGCCGCTTCCCCCGCGCAGCAACCCCCCACGGCAGCAGCACAACGCCAGCCAGCCTACGTGCAGTACCTGTAGCTGGCATAACGCCCCGCCGTCTCGGAGTTGCGGATAATTTTGACAACGTTGCCCCTCTTGAGGCCGAGGTAGCGGGCGACGGGGTCCTCACGCTTGATGCGCGGCAGCTGGGTCTCCTTGAGGCGGTAGCGCTTGAGCAGGGCGGCCTTTTCGTCAGTGGAGAGGAGGATGTGCTTGGGGACGAGCTCGTGGTGGGTAATGTTGACGAGCAGGTCCTCCTCGAGGAAGCACTCGATGCGGGCGAAGCTCTCGAGGGACAGCAGCTGCTTGCGGCCGGCCGAGGTCAGCGGGCTCGAGGTGACCATGATGCCGGCCTTGAAGTGGCCCTCGAGCACGTGCTGGACGAAGCGGCGCAGGTGCTGCACGCCGAGGGAGCCCTGCTCGGCGATGAACTCGATGTAGATGGGACCGCAGTCCGGGTCCGGGTTGGGGTTGGCGGCGGACGGGGCGGGCGTGTGGCGGCTGAGCATGTCGCTCGAGGGGCGCGCGGAGAAGGTGAGCTTGCTTCGGCTGGGGGGGAAGGCTGCGTGTCAGTTCACGTGCTTTCCTTTCACTTGTTCCTTCCTGTGCATGCGAAAAGAATCGGGGGTGTATGAAGGGAAGGGCAGGGGAGGGGAGGGAAGGCGTACTTGACGCTGCCGTCGGCGGCGAGATATTCGTGGCGGAAGCGGTCGAGAGATATCTGGATTTCTGACTCGGCGAGTTCGTAGCCCTGGGCATGCCATGTCAGTACCGTCATGCAGGCACATGGAGGTCGTAGCGTTGAGAGAACGCGGGACCGGGGGCCATACTCTATCGGCACACATCTCGTGAACCGTCCTCCAGGCGCGCCAGGCGCGAACCACCTCCTTGCTCTGGCCGTCGTTGCCCTCCATTTTGAGTTGTGCGATTCGAGGGCAGGGAATTGATCAGGGAAAAGTCGGGCGCGCGAGGGACAGCTGACAAGTGGTCGTGGTGACGGGATAGGGTAGATGCAGAGAGTGACGGGTGTCTGCTGGTGTCGCAACCTTCGCAACGTCAAGATTCGCATTCAGCCTTGCCCAAAAAAAACCAGGGCCCGTCAGTCCCTCCATGTTCATGCTCAGACGAAAGAACAATGACAAAAGCGGGTCGCGGACATGCATGTATCCGAGGTTGCTCCGATTATGTAACGTCTTCTCACCGAGCGCACGTGCCCAGCGGTCAAGGAAATCGGTGGGGGGTCTGGAAGCTCTCGTGCCCCACCCAACGACACGGCGCACAGGCCATGGAGGGGCCTTCCATCAACCAACAGTAGGTAGGTACCTACCTACGTACTAGGTAGGACCTGGGACCTAGGCCCAGGACCTAGGACCTAGGCACAAGCAGCACTGGGCACTGGACTAGGTAGGTACTGGCAGCACCAGCTCCAGCAGAGTGTCCGGTGCGTGCTCAGCGCTCGCAGGAATAGGAGACGAAAAGGTGCCACGAGGCACTGAGGCACCGCTACTGCTTCTTGACCTTGGCCCAAAAGGGTGAATTTCATCAAAATCCTGGGGACCCTGGAAATTTATCCTACCACGTCCACGTCCACGTTCACCTGACGAGACAACTTTCTCCCCCTGCTTGTGACCTCCTCCTTCCACATCTCTACCCTTACAATCTCTTTTTTTTTCTTGCCCTCTCGAGATTTGTGAGACGGTTCGGCCAGCTTGCTTAATTGCACAGACAGCCCACCCCCCCTCACTCCCCCTCCCCTCCAATTGACTCGTCTTTCGTGCTCCAACATCCCTCTACAATGGCCGACACCAAGAAGACGGCGCCCGCGCCCGCTGCTGAGACCAAGGACACCACTGGTCGTCCTCAGCTGCCCGATGAGGCCGTGTACCAGAAGAACCTGAAGGCGGCCGAGGCCGACCACAAGGCCTCCATGGACAAGCTCGTACGTGTCTTCTTTCTCTCTCTCTGTCTCTCTCTCTCTCTCTCCGAAACGGACAAACAGGCCGGGAAAGTGCTGACAGAAAGTGCACATGCAGGCCAACATCAAGTCTAAGATTGACCTCGCCCTGCCCAACAAGGACAAGGAGAAGCAGAGCCCCGCCCAGAAGCGCCGCCAGGAGCTCATCGCCCAGGCCAACGAGATCCGCCAGAAGCAGGGTGCCGGCAAGAACGCCCGCGGCGCCAAGCTCGACCAGATCAAGCGCCTCGACGAGCAGATGCGCAGCCGCATCAACGAGCAGAAGCTCGCCCGCGGCAAGGTGGCCTTCAAGACGGTCGACGAGCTGGACCGCCAGATCGCCCACCTCGACAGCCAGGTCAACGCCGGCACCATGAAGATTGTCGACGAGAAGAAGGCCCTCGCCGAGATCTCGTCGCTCAAGAAGACGCGCAAGAACTTTTCCCAGTTCGAGGACGGCCAGAAGCAGATTGACGATCTCAAGGCCAAGATCAAGGAGATCAAGGACTCGATGGACGACCCCGAGGCCCGCGCCATGAGCGACCAGTACACCAAGATCCAGACCGAGCTCGACGCCCTCAAGGCCGAGTCGGACGAGGCCTACAAGGGCCTGTCCTCGCTGCGCGACGAGCGCACCAGGCTCCAGGCCGAGCAGCAGGACAAGTTCCAGGTCATCCGCAAGATCAAGGACGACTACTGGCAGCAGAAGAAGGCCGCCCAGGCCTACGAGCGCGAGGCCCGCAACAAGGCCCGCGAGCGCCGCCAGGCCGAGAACGAGCGCTACCACCTCGAGCGCAAGAAGGCCGACGCCGAGCGTCTCCTCGCCGAGGCCAGCGACCCGGCCTACCTCGAGGAGATCCGCCGCGCCCAGGGCCTGCTGCGCTACCTCGATCCCGCCGCCGCCCAGGAGGAGAAGGCGCCCCTGCTCGCCGATCGCGGCCTCGGCGCCCAGGCCGACCGCAAGGTCGACGACGCCGGCATCAAGGGCACCAAGATCCTCAGCAAGAAGGACCGCGAGGAGGACTTCTTCCCCGCCACCAAGAAGGGCAAGAAGGGCAAGAAGGGCGCCGCCGCCGCCGCCGCGTCCCCCGCCGGTG
>NW_003315038.1:3585394-3594982 GCF_000150825.1 Verticillium alfalfae VaMs.102
AAGGAGATCCCAACCCTTCTTTTTTTCTTCTTTATTTTTGAAATATGGCGGCACATGACGGGTGTGGGGACGCGCTTTTGTAGGGAGAGAATGAAAATTATTACCTTCATCCTCTCTCCTTTTCTTTCTCTTTTCTACACTCTAGATTCTTTCTTCCCCCACGTCCTGTCCTCGGATCATGGGTTTGCCGCACTCTACTCTCTCACACAAAATGATCTCACCTTTTCCTGTTTTTTTTTTTCATTCACAACTTTTTACAAAATTTTCCTTTGTGTTCTCTTTTGATCTCACCAAAAAAGCGTGGCGGGTGGCAGTGGTTTGGTTCGTCTTGTTGTACTTAGGGTGGCTGGGGCCGCATCGAGCGACAATGACATTTTTCAAGATCAAGCCTTGCGACGTCCACATGCTGCCGACTGAGCTGAAGCAGGCACATCATCGCCTACGAGGTGTGGTACTGACTCGCGATACTTCAAATCAGGTCTTGGAGCATGAGCGAATGGCTTTAGAACTGTGGATTCAGGTCACATCCATCTATCAAATTTCTGCCAGCTGATGACTGAATGCCAACCCTAGATGCATCCGTGCCAACGTCGAAACCTTCAACACTCTGCTGAGAAGAATATGCTCGCTACCCATATGCAGCTCCGTACTCCATCGACCCGTCCAAACGCGAAACAAGGAACTGTCTAACTCTGCAAGTTGAGAATTACCGCAGCATCATAAATCGTAAGCTTCATAAATCTTAGCCGGATCTCAAAATATCAAAACATTTTCTTCTGCGCCAACTATGGCTTAAACGCCCCAGCCTGGGGGTGGCCCGTAGTAGGACGACATGGGCGGTGGCGGCGGGGGTCGGAACGATGACCTTCGGCTTTCCCTTGGTGCCGGCGTCCGGCGATCCATCCTCGGTTCGAGCGGTGGCGGCGTCCGTCTTGGAAGCGGCAGCGGCAGCTCTCTCTCATGGTGGCTTGCACCGGCTATAGCGTGGCTGACTGATCGGCGTGTCGCCTTCCTCGATCCATTGAGAGCGCTGAGTGGCGGGTCTTTGACGGCGGGGTCATCATCGGGGGGGAGATTCAGCTCGACGAGACTGTAGAAATACTCAAGAACCTCGGGATACCGCTGGACGCTGGCCTGCCAATCCTCATCAATGCCGCGTTTGAGGGCACCCTGAGCAGCAGCAATGTCGTTAGGATGGGGCTGCTGCTGGTAGTAATAGGAAGCATGGGCGGTGATACGCTCGAGGTTCATGTTGTGCTGTGTCTTACGACGATCGGTGAGGAGGCGGTAATACTCAAGAATGTAGTCCTGGGCGCGCCCACGGACCCAGGAACTGTAACATGTCGTCAGAATACAGGAGACACGGGAGAGCGAAATATGTGTTCCAACGAACCGTATATCGCTGTAGATGGACTGCATCATCCTATTCTCGGCCTGCTTGATGGCTACCTCTAGGCCCTTGGCTTCGCAGTCGCATGCCATAGTGGCTGGTGCATGACAGATGGCGCAGTCGGGGTCCATCCTGACGACTGCCTTTCGCGTCTTGAGCTCTCTGGAACGCATCTTAGCACGAGGGATAGAAGTAAAGGTAGCGAGAAAGTGAGCGTCGGGGAAGCTGGTGGTGGCATCAACAGCAGCAGGTCATGTACACGGCAACCGATATCTCAAGGTGGCTCCGATACAAGTACACGGGGCATCTTCTTCAAAATGCTGACCTGAAGTCGCGTGCAAGGAAGTGGCCGGGTGATGGTGGAGGTGGAAGACAGCTCAAAGGCGGGGTGGAGGGACGCAAAGTCTCGACTAAGGACTGACCTGGTTTTTGATTATGAATGCAGCTGCGCCTAGCGATGTACAGCTGGCGGTAGAAGAGGGGAATGGGAACCGAAAGGGGGGAGCGATGCTAGCGGTATCTGCTATGTATCCTGCAGGATGAAAGCACGGAAGAAGCGGTGGCAGCAGCAATAGCAGCACCAGCAGCACCAGCATCAGCGGTGCAGGACGTTGGGACGAGTGCTCGCTCGCTCGGTGGCCGTGTCTGGTCTGGTGTGCGGTCCTTGTGTCGTGGGGATGACGGGGTCGGACGGTCGTTCAATGGGAGTGAGTGGGGGAGAGGGACAAAGAGGATCTGCGAGGAGGTTCGCGGGTTCAAGAAGGGCGAAAGTGCAGACAGTCTGCTGGTTGGAGGGTCGGTGCAGGAGTGTCGTGGCTCGAATGCCAGCTTGTTGTTGCTGCAGCAGGTCGACGAGGTAGGTCCAATGATGAGGGGAAGAGGTTGAATGCCCGATGGGCTCCCAATGGGCCAAGGTGGCCGTCGTCTGGTCGGAAGTTGTGTGGCCTGGACTCGCCTGGCTAGACCAGTGAGAAAAGCGGAGGGAGGTGAGGAGAAGTTGAAGCAGAAGCAGACATCTGACCGATCAGCCGGACCAGGGAGGGGGAAAAAGAGAAGACCAGAAGTGAATTGGGCCTCAAGGCGGTCTGCAGTCTGCAGCTGTTGCAGTAGACCAGAGGCGTGACCGCTGCAGCTTGGAGGGGCCGCTACTCCCGTCTGTCCAACAGAAACCGTCCGAGCTGCGAGGGTTCAACCGCGGCGGTTCGTCCGATGCGGAGGCCCGATCATAGCAATGGGCTGGTGGGCGACACGCGCGAGTTGATGGGGTATTTTGACAGGAGGGCCAGCCATCTTTTTCGCTTGCCGTGGCTGGTAGCTATCCACTGACGCCAATTTGATATGTTGGGTACCTTCGGGGATATCTCCGGGGAGGGAGGCTTGGAAGTATCCAGAGTCATTGAATTCATCCTTGGATGCAATGCAAGTAAGCCGAGGGCAAAAAGAAGCGAATCGTCAATCGTCGAGCTCTGGGGTCGTTCGTGCTGTCGTCGCTAAGAAGAGGGCTGCAATCATCATCATGCATGCTCGTCATGGCCGCCATACCTCATCGTACTGGTGCCACCATGAGGAGACGGCTATCAGTCGCTGCTGTTCCTTTTTCCATCCCATCCATCCATCGATTTCCTGTCGGGATGGTCTTGACCAGCGCACTGTGACGAGTGATGGAGCAATAAGGTACGGCGATGCAGATGCAAAGAGCGGCATTTCCTGCGAGCGTCGAGAGAGTGTAGATGTAGGTCGGAAGAAGGTATACAATCCTCCTGTGCACGAGATGTTGGCCAAGGCCTTCGATTGGAGGCAGGTCCTGCTGCCTGCGCGTCTGGGGCGCGCCCTCCTCTGTCTTCCCATCCTGCCTGCCCCTTCTCGACGTGAACCAGATGACTAAGTCAACCCATCATCAATCAGATCAGCCTTGTCTTCTTACTACTGATGATGTGCTCAGTGGACCATATTCGAGGACGATTCAATTCAGTTTTCACATGTACATAAGATAACATAACCCGTCGCTCACAACCCCCCCAAACTCCCCGTCTTACCAATGGCGGCCGAAGCGCCACCACCATGAATAGCATCAACTAGCCCCCTTTCCCGTCCTTCAGGGAGCTGCCCCCTTCTGACCTCGCGCCCTCTTGCGCCTGTTGCACCTGCTGCAGCTGCGCCTGAACGCTCCCTCTTCTCAGGAAGCTCACGCCCGTCAGCACGGGACTGCTCATCATCCCCATAGCCGTCGTCGCTGTCGTCGACGCCCTCAGTGCGCCGGGACCAGGGCTCGGACTGCTGAAGTCCCGCATCTCGCCAAGCATTCGCTCCGGCAGGCCAAGGCTCGGGATGCTGGCCTCCGGCACGGCCTCGAGCCCGCCAGCACCCTGGTGGCCGAGCACGTTGGCCGGCGTCGTCATGGGCGAGCGCGAATCGCGTGACTTCTCCAGCACCTCCTTGTAGAAGGCCTCGAGGGCCGACGCATCACCGCAGAACGACTCAAAGTCGTCCTTGACGAGCGAGGGTTCGCTGAGGTGGAAGGGCTTCGGCATGCTGGGGTTCAGACTGCCAGGGAACGTGCTGTGTGCAGATGACGAGTAATCCGCGGCTCTCATCGTCGGGGACGGCGCGAAGAGGGCTGGTTTGACCTGCGGGGAGGCCGTCGGACCTGGTTCCGGAACGCCAAAGGGTGTGTACGACCCCATCGACACAAAACGACCGCTGCCGCCGCCGCCTCGCTCCATCGGAACGGGGAGGGAGGTGCCGCCGCTGCCGCCGGACGAATCGCGAGCGTCCTTGATCTCCTTTTCGCGAGCCGCCGTGGCCCGCTCACTGAACAAGCGGTTGGCCAGGATGATAAAGTGTCCCTCGTCTGTGACTTCGGCAAGCAGGACGCCGGAGCGGTGGATGTACTGCGTATACTTGAAATCGGGCTTGCCCCAGGAGTAGCTCACGTCAACATTAGGAGGGTAGTTTGACGCCGCCTCGACGTCGAGCACAAAGTCGAACTTCTTCAGAATGGCCGCATGGTACGGGTGCTTGCCAGGAGACGTCTGGGCCGTGAACGACGTGGGATCGTAAAACGTCGAAGGCTGCTGCGCCGGCGGTGGTATGGCGAGCTTGATGGTGTACGGCCGGCGGAAGGGATTCGTGTCGGTGATCGTGCAAGCCTCCCTGATGGGGACCTCGACGAGCCGCAGACCGTAGTTTGCTGCCTCCCTGGCCCAGCCCTCCACCGCGTCCTCGATCAGCTTGGCCGTGACGTTCAGCCAGTCCAGGCGAATGTGATAGCAGTTGTCTGGGTTGTGAAGTCGATCATAGTGCAGATCGATCCTCTCCGGCCGATATGAGCGCTTGCGGTGGTCCACGTCATACTTCACGACCTTGCTCAAAACCACTCTCGGCCTCTTCTTGGAATTGAAGAGATTTGCCATGGTCGGCGTAGTGGCGCCCGAAACGGGCGAATGCTCTTCGTGCAGCGACGTCGGACGAGAGTAGCCTGCGCGGGGCGAATCCTTGGGCGTATACTCGGCCATGGGCGTTGCGGGCACCGGGCCGTCTCGTTTGCGCGAGTTGAACCAGCTCGGCGGTAGGGGTTTAGCATGATCGCCCGAGATCTGGTAAAAGTACTGCCCATCTCTGAACGGATGGCGCTTCTCCACGTGGATGAAAAGCCCTCTGTTCTTCTCCTTCCTAAACTCGTCCTTCTCTTTGTCTTCGGTTCTGTCATACTTTGTCACCATGAGCATGTTTCCCAGCTGCTCCGCCTCGTCTCGATTTTCGAGATCTTCAAAGTTGTCGAGCAGCCAGGTCGTCATGTCGGACCCGATGAAGCAGTTGTAATGCAGTCGCAAGTGCCAGCGCCGGTTCTGGAGTTTGACGCCTCCATTTTCCTCTGGCTGCTGGATCGCTTCCGCAAGAGCAGCGATGTTCAGATTCGATTTGCGGAATCGCTCTCGATTGGATATCAGTTGGCCCTTTCGATTTCCTTCCAAGCCCTCGAGAAGAGGGAGCGAATCCACCTCGGCGGCGATGACCGCAGAGGCGTCTTCCGTTTTGTAGACAATGTCCAAAGGGTTCGGGTCGCGCTGCTTCCTGGGACCTGTCTGAAATCGGCGCTCGGAAGGCGAGATGTATCGGTACTTTTGCCATTGGAGGGACAGTCGCCTGATGCCTTCGAGCCGGACCTCTTCCGGGTTGTCGCCGGACTGGTTCCTGGGCACGGACGTGTTGCGCGGCAACATGGGGATCAACACGAACCTCGCCCGCCAGAACCGCAGGCTCTCCGTGAGCTCGTCATTGTGGCCGGCGAGGAACGAGTCAATGTAGTTCCAGTTTCTCTCGGGCTTGGGCGTCAGAATATCAATCTCCTGCGTCCGGTAGTTGACATCCAGCAGTGTGCGGATCGCCGGCTTGTACATGGCGCCGAGCGCGAATGGGAGCAAGGCCGATTCGGTCGGCTTGCGCACGAAGATGTTGATCTCGACTTCTGCCCCGTTGACGCACGAGAGCTGATGAATGGTGTTCCCGACAGACATGAATACGCTCGTGCCGTCCTCCATGGCCTGGTCGCGCGAGAAGATATCCGCAATCTTCATCTGCTTCTGGCCAAACGCCCGGGCGACGGCAGGTCCAATGACCAGTTGAAAGCCTTGCGAGAACCTCAGGCTGATGAGCTCTCGGATGAACTCTTCGCGCGACTTTGGCTCTTCGGCAAGCTCATCATCCGCGTTTTGGGCAATATTGTACGGCTGGCGCTGGTATTCGGCATCGAACTGCGCCTTGGTGGGGAAATACTCGGTCGTCAGTGGCACCGCAGCGGGACAGCAGAGCGCCTTCCACTTCATCACTTTCATCTCCGACGTTTTCGGGAAGACGTGCTGCCAGCGACTGTAGAGAACGGTGTCATCCACCTTCTTTGTGTCCGGGTTGGAAGGGTTCAGCAACGTCAGCCAGGGCGTGACAGCGGTGGTAGGGGAGAGCGTGGTCGGCGACTCAGGGACCCGGAGCTTGTTGTTGAACCTCCTGTCGTTGTCTTCCTGTCTCAACGCCGACGAGAACTGCTGGTCTCGATCTTCCTGCAGCAGATCCCTGCGGGCGAGGGATGGAACACCTGGAGCCATGAAAGCCCCCATCTTTTGAAGATTGGTCGAGCTGCCCCACTGTGATGATCTCACGCCGATTGGTATGCTTGGTGTCGAAGGTAGATCTGTCAGCGTGTCTCTCGAATCGGACCTAAACAGCTGGGGTGCCAGGGAAGAGATCGAAGGTTTGATAGACTGGGGCGACGCCGGACGCGGAAGGGTCGACTTGATCAAAGGTGTGGCTAGATCTTCGCCGCCCGCCTTCTTCTGCTTGCTCTGTTCTCCGTTGGATGCGTTGACGGTTTCGAAGCTCGCTTCCGCTTGTACGACCTTGGGAGCAGCAATGCCAAATCCCCGGATACCAAGACTGATCTGGCGCATAAACTTGGGCGTCTTCGGGGCAGCCAGCTTGGCGGCCGTGTCTGTGATGGTAGCTGTCGACGGTTTGCGGAGAACAGGGGGCAGTTCCGGCCTCTCCCCGTCTTCGATATTCATCGACATCTTGCGCGCCGTGCTGGCAGATCCGTGACTGTGCGCTCCGACGAGTTTCTTTTCTGGCAGCGAGGTTCCAAACAACCCTGTATCTTCCATCAGTTGGCGTCTCGTTGTTTCGTCCAGTTCCCTTGAGTGTCTGGCCGGCGTGATCCGCCGAGTTTTGGGGAGCTTCGCCCTCGTCTCGTCGTACGCCTGCAGCTGCTTCCACAACGACTTTTCTCCGGGCTTGGAGAGCCTTTCCGGGATGAACTTTTGGAAGCCATAGACATGATCGAAGAGAGCGTCGACCGGTCGTTTGTAGGGAACGAATGCAACCTCGTCCTGGGCCCCGTGGCGCACCTTGGGCAGAGTCTTGGAATCAGAGTTGTTGATGGGATACAGAGGGTCAGCCTGCAACGGCGTCGTCTCAATCTCGTTGGTCTCCAGCCCGCTCCGCATCTGCAAGGCATACATCCTTGCACGAATAATAAACTCCTCATGCGTCTCTTTCTCATTCTCGGCCACAGACAGGGCGATGCCCTGGTACGACAAGGCCTCTTCGGATGTGCCGGTCCAGTAGGAGACATGCAGCCACTGAGGCAAGGCATAGCACCAATCATCCTGCGCGTGGGCAAGCGAGTCGATGCGACGCGCCAGCTCCAGGCCCTTCGTGGGCGACAGCGAGTCGGCGATGGACTGGTAGCTCCCGAAAATGGGCGTGGCCTGTTGCTTCGGCGTGCTCTCGCGACTGCGCATGGATTTGTTCCGGTGGTGGTGGCGCCCATCGGACGGCTGGGGGTTGCGGTAGCGGAACAGGGGGACCGAGTGAAGAGGCATCTTAGGCACGCAAATCAGGTCGATGCCGATGCCGTTACCGACGAGGGCCTCGGTCGTCCGTCGCAACGTCTCGTACTCCACTTCAAAGACGCCGGGGCCGGGTGTGATGACAACGATGGAGATGCCGGTGCGCATGAGATCCCGGTCGATGTAGTCGTGGGCAAACTGCGACGAAGCCATGTTGATAGCCTCGAGGAAGTTGCCGAACATGGAAAGCGATGACTCGGCCTTGACCCTGTTGGGCGTCGTCTTGCCGTCGGCATCCTCGGCAAGCTGAACGAAGGCGCTGCTGGCCTTTTGGTGGTGCAGGCTGATGTCGCGACGAAAGAAGTTGAAGTCCTTCTTGAGCTGGTACAAGATGGTGGTCCACTCGTTGCTCGCCATCTCACTCACGACGACGCGGTAAAAGTCTTTGTACGGCCTGCGCTCGCCCGACTGCTGCGTGCCCGTGTAATAATCGCCCTGGAGCGCACTGCTCGCGAGCTCGGCATTGAGGCCGGTGTCGTACTCGACCCGCGCAAAGAGGACAATGGTGACGAGGTGCTTGACCTTCATCTTGGCCCACTTCTTGAACAGGGCGGGCAGGAAGCCGTTGACAACCTTGTTGAAGACGATTTCGCCCGACCCCTCGGCGTCGAAATCCCACATCTCGCGGGCCATCTGGATGAAGAGGACATAGCGCGCCGACTCGCTGCGGAAGATGGGACGCGTGTCCCGCGTGAAAAAGGCCGAATGCGCCTTCTGCCCTTCGACGTAGACGGCGGTGACCTGGGACTTGATGGTGCCCATGAAGAGAATGGATTGTCCCTTGTAGACGGTCCGCTCGGCGAGTTCGCCAATGGCCATGCGCCACATGTCCGAGCGAGAGAGATACTGGTCTTTGAAGGAGAGCTCCACGTGGGAGGCGGCGGTGGCGGGGCTGTTGGCGTCGACGTGGCTCAGCAGGACCTGCGAGCCCTTCTTCATGCCAAAGGCGTCGGCAATGTGCTTCATGACGAAGATTTCGAGGCCCGCATTGCGGCTCTTCTGCTCCTTCGACGCGTCCTTGACGACGAATAGGTAGCGCCGTCCCACAGTCTCCCCGTCGCAGAGACCGGGCGCCGGGCTTCGGGCATGGTCACGCCCGGACGACCCATGGCTTGCGCTCTTGTCATTGTCGGGCTTCAGCACGGTGATTGCCATGAGGCAGCCGGACCGGACCTCGCCGCCAAAGACGTCGAGATTCAAGAGGACCTCATCGCGGCTGTAGCCCTCATTGACGGTGACGGTGCATCGCCTCTCGAGGCGGCGCGTCTTCTGCGACGATGACGACTGATCGCCACGGATCGTCGAGGCACTGGATACGGTGTCGGGCGAACGAGGGGAATCGGCCGAGGACGCGTTGCGATCGAGACTCCCGCGACTGAACTGGCGAAGGTGGGAGGGCCAGTTGGGTCCTTTGCGGACGGTCGGCATGTTGCCTACATGGCGCGACATGAGAGGCAGTCGTTCGACACAGATGCTTGTCAGAGGCCGTTCGTAGAGCAACGCAAGGGCATCATGTCTGGTTGGTGATGTTCCCCTTCAGGCTCAATGCCCGCTGGAGGGTATCCGATAGGCTTCGGGTGACTGACGGCTGATGATGGCTGCCTCGTGGTCGTCGGATGGCCGATGGTCGGTGGTCGGTGGTCGGTGGTCGGTGGTCGGTGGTCGGTCGTCAGTCGTCAGTCGTCAGTCGCGATGCAGTAGCCAGCTATCGAACCGTCGTTGGACACTGGAGCTCGATGCGACTCTTGGTGGCAGAATCAACCACCCACCTTGGCCTGGGGGAGCTCGGCCGGGAAT
>NW_003315038.1:3595082-3596015 GCF_000150825.1 Verticillium alfalfae VaMs.102
TGGAGGAAAAAATACCTTTGAGAAAAGATCCGCCATGCCAACGAAAAATAACTTTCGCATGGGCCCCCCCTTCCCGTGCCCCTTGGCAAGACGATTCCACCCTCTTAGTATGTCCTTCCCCCGACGTGAAGGTAAAGAGTCCCATTGTAGCACACCGATAGTCCAGTCGACATGGCCTGCAACACTTCCGCGAGTCCGGACCTCGATTGGCTCTTCGTGCCAACGTCACTCGGCCCCAACGTGGCCTCATAGATGTTTGTGTCACCCGAGCTCACAGGCAAGGCGTTCACGTAAAGAAGACGTGGGGGCTGCTGCCTTGGTGGATGCTCGGTGGATGTTTAGTGACCTACATGGTGCAACGTGGGCAGCCTGGTCATGACAAGCGAGACATGGCACGTTGTCCACGGCGTCGCGCTCGCCAGAAGAACATTCCCACATGTGAGCAGCATGGTGGCCGACTCGACCTCGACCGTATGCCGGCTGACCAGATACGGCGTCGCGAGGTCGGAACCCACTCCCCCGGCTGCCGCCTTGGGCCGGCCGGAGGCCTTCGCGGGACTGCACCCCCATGACGTGCGAAACCATGCAATTTCCAAGTCAGATAAGCTCCTTATGATGCTGGACACAAGTCTCTCCCCCAGCACCTAGGTTCTGCTGGCCAGCAAAAAGGATCCTCTCACATGCCTTGTAGCATTGGTACATTTGATTGTAACACGACCACCCTGGAGGTCACTAGCCCAGATGTTGAGACCGGTGAACAGTCAGTACGGGAGGGACCGGGTTCCAATGTGCGCAGTGCCAGGGGGGCTGTTAGATTCATCATTTCTCATCGTTGGAGCATTCCGGGGGGAACGAGCCGCGGATAAGCATGTTCCTACCGCCCCTGGGCTTCGTGGGCGCAATTAGTCTTGGGTTGAACAGGCGATTTCGTGG
>NW_003315038.1:3601010-3602270 GCF_000150825.1 Verticillium alfalfae VaMs.102
CCTTGTAGCATTGGTACATTTGGATGTACACGGACACCCTGGAGGTCACTAGGCCAGATGTTGAGACCGGTGAACAGTCAGCACGGGATGGACCGGTTTCGGTGTGCGCAGCGCAGGGGGGCTGTTAGATGCATCATTTCTCATCTTGACCATCCCGGGCGGGATCGGGCCGCGGATAAAGCAAGTGCCAACGCACCTGGGCTTCACGGGCGCAAACAAGCCCGGATGAACAGGCTGATTCCGTGTGATCAATTGGGCACCCTCCGTCAACTCCCTGCCGAAGGCCACTAGCCATCACAACTTGTACGTCGGGGGTGCCATCACATCAACACTCGGAAGGCAAATGCTCCTATATGGTCCCGTACCGCGAGGAACTTTCCTGGCGCGCGATGCAGCTACCACTGGCGTTGGCGTCGGGGAACCCGTTCCGCTGGACTCTCGCTCTGCTGTGTCTGTGTGACTTGGGTCTGGCTTGTCATTAGTGTTCGCCTGGTCTAGACGCCGGCAGAAGGGCTGAAGATATGAGATGGCCCGGAAACCACTCCCTCTTTGGAGGGCTGGTATGAACGTCGCTATTCCTCGAGCAGACCATGACGTGGTCGCTTGCCTCGTCTGGCAGGGTCGGAGACGGGAGAAAGAGGGTATCTGGGGTGGTACAGGTGGACATGTCGCACTCGAGCACAGCAGATGCAATTTGCCAGGTCATGGCGCTGAATCCCATTGTCGCGACCTGTGCGTATGGTATACCAATCTTGAATGATCCTGATGACAATTTTGTCTTGTGCATCGTCCATGTGTTGATCGGCGACACACGATGGACATCATGATGGGACGGGGCAACGTGCCAGCGCTCACGACAATGTTGGGTGAATGTGTACCGAAGAGGTGGCGGTGATCCAAGAAGGCACCAACTGTCTGTCTGGTGGAAGGTAAGGTTCGATTGTCTTGAGTCGCAGGTCTTGATTCAGGGAGCGAGCGGCAAGGGTGGTTGTCAGTCATGAACGTGTCCCGGCCCCGCCGACGAGATGGTTGCGAGTTCTGGCGACGCCCGTCTGCGGGCTTGTGATGTTAGCGGGATTAGGTGGAATCGCTTCGACCCCAAGCATGATGGCGGCTGACAGCCTGGAGGGGCTGCACATTTCGAGCGGGTGGCAGGAAGCAGCCGGACTCGTGACCTTTACGGCAATGGGCAGATGAGGGCCCCGAATCCTCTAGGAAGCGATCTCCAGGAGGGAACCCTGACCAGAGCGATAAAAGCAG
>NW_003315038.1:3607619-3626315 GCF_000150825.1 Verticillium alfalfae VaMs.102
CCCACCCTAGGTCGGTAGGTAGCTTGACTCTGACCTTGGCATGAATCCAGGGAGCCCAAGTGTGTGTGTTTGGCTCGCCGGGGGCGAACCGGTAAAGGCGGCCGTGGCAGAGAGTCAGCGCATAGGGGGGGATGCGCGATGATGAACTGTCGAGGGATGACGGACGTGGAATGAAGTCATACCTACTTTCTGGGAGGGCTGTACACAGCAACATCCTTCAGTGTACCTACCTTACCTAGGTACCTTGGGTACCTGTAGTTAGATACCTTAGGTGGGTAGATACTGTCCCGCTTCGGGTCCAAGGACGTACAGTAGAGCTCGAGCTCGACCTCAAGCTCCACTGCGCTCCCTGTTCCAGCAACTGCAATGGAGTGCATCGCGCCTGCCACCCACCTACAATACCCTACACATACATGTGCACCACACCACAATCTGTTTGGCAGTTGCTCCCGATGGCCGGATCCAGCGTACTGGGGCCACCCTTGCTTGCCTCGCCCTTCATTTTCATAGGGCCAATGACCTGGAAGGCAATCCACTTTGGAGGGGTCGCTCCTGGTCGCTCCAGCACGTCCCGGCGTCGATGATCCACACCTCCTTCCCCACTCCCTCACCGCATTTTGATGCTGAAGATTCCGAGCAAACCGACAGCGATCAAATCCAAATCGAATTGTCCAGCGCATGAACCTCAACAACCTCACCTCACCCTTCGCTCCCCCAAGGCCCTCTCGCAGGTGCCCCCCCCCGGCCAACTGAACCCAGGCTCCATCCGGTCTCTCGACGCCCGTATGCGACCCCGGCCAGCGTCGATAAGCTCTCGCTTGACCTCGACCGCAAGGTGAGGCGAGGCTACAGACGAGTGCCAGACGCGGTACATGCGACCTCACAAACACGCGCATCAACGCACGTACCGACGCAACAACGCATCGTGCCGCACCACCCCTCGTTTACCCCTCCGTTTTCTCCATCCAGTCGCCTCTCCTCGCTGTCCTCGCGACGTCTCGTCTTTTTCTTCTCTCTTTCTCCCCCCCCCCTTCGATGACAAAAATAGGCCTCTGCCGCCTTATGTCCCCCCCCCCCCATTACCCGCCGCCGGCGCCGCCGCCGCCGCCTCCAACTCTTCCAGTCTGCCCACTCACTGCTGGTGGGGCACCCATCGACGCCCACGCGATTACTCGCAGCTCTTTTACGCACACTAATACTGGACAAGCACACCGCGCAGGACCTACATATCTGGGTCACTCAGCCCACCGTCCTGGCTTTGACGCACCTCTGGCTTCCAACGTACAGATCGAAGACGACGCATGCAACAAGTCACAGTACCGAACGACACAGAACTTGAACAACACGAACGGCCACAAACGCAACATCCGCCACTGTGCGCCGCCCCCGCCCGTCCATCGCATCCAGTCACATTCCTACGTCCAAAACAACGCAGAGACTATATCGAGTCGCTCACTGCTTCGCGCAGCCGTATCCCTTTTTGACTGACTCTTTGCCCCACGCCATCCTGAGGGCCCTCATTTCTATTCCTGTGGCTGCCAGTTTGCCTCCGTCGCACATTCCATATCGACCTCAGCACCTGCTCGAGAACTCCACCAACAACAGTGGACCGACCTTCAGTCAGAGACACACAGAAGCGCTAGCTGTGTCCGCCACAGTTCAATCTCACTGTTTCCCACCCCCGCGGATCCGAATCTGGGCCTGGACCTGGATTTAGACCTAGGTCTTGACGCCGCGTCTCTTTCTGACAGCCGCTACGCGACCCAACCTTTCGGTTCCTCTCCCTTTCCCCCTCTCCCTCCCTCAGCACACTATACATCATCTCTTGCCTGTCAGTGCATCGCAAACGCAAAACGACGCACCGCACGTCCAACTCGGTCGACAAAACGGCAGTCGCAATAAATATCTTCCACGCACGGTTTCCTGAGTGCAGGGTTCAACAAACGTGCCCTCATGGCAATCCGCGGCAGCCGGGTCATCCACTCAATGCACTAAGAAGACCCCACGTCAACGGCAACCGACCGCGTGACTATTTTACGACAAGCGACGACCACGCATACGGGCCGAGACCTGTCGACTCTCGACTAGACTTCACCGTCTTGACACACCTCACACGGCCGCTGTCATCGCCAATCCTCCTCCCAGCGAAAAGCACTTCCTAACAACTTAATCACTTGACATCTCCCACTTTCTACCCATGGACGCCGAGGCCGATGCGATGCCCCTGAATTTGGATTCCCTCGCCTCTCGCTGTTGAGCATGGGTTCAGTATTACATCTTTGAGAAGACATACGTTCTGATATAAGATCCCTTTCACCTTCCCCCTTGTGGCCGATCATCTCGCCGCCATGTTGGGGAAACTATTCAACTTGGGGACCGGCAATGGCGCCAGTAGTGGCGGGTCGCCTCAGTCCAATTACACCAAACCCCCCCAGTCGTCTCTGGAGTCTGTGCAAGAGGATATTCACACCCGTCATCTCCTGTTTCCCGATGCCGACGCCCTGTTTCAGCACCAAAACGACCAGGTCTTTCCACTCTCCACGGCCCTACCATCAACAACCCCAGGCAGCCCGTTTGATTATGAAGCAGACATTGAGCTCGACGCACGACATATTAGGGTCCTCATCATGCAGGATGCTGCTGGTCCTTATCCGTTCCAGCTCCTGTTCGACAGCCAGGGGCCGCCCCCGCCAGCACCCATTGCTCCAGATCGATCACCGGGAGGGTTGCCGTCCTTCCAGGACCCTCGGAGGACGCCAGGAACGCCGCGTAAAAGCAGTCTGAACCACGGGTCTAGGCCCCTTGTCATTCAACCGGACAGCCCACAACCGCGTCAGGGCGCCTTTGACCGTCGTGGCTCTCTGCAAGGCCGCACACAAACAACGGCTGAAACAGAATTACAGCGCGCGCGTCGCGAGTACAACGACGAGATCAGCGCATTTTCCAGTTGCACATTTGGCAATTCCGAGTTGATGGCTTACAAGGGCACCTCAACTAAAGTGCACATTGTCCCTAGCTCTAGTGACAGTCGCACGGAGTATGCCGGGTCTTTGCTGGGCGATGGGCGTGGGTCCATTGGAAGATCAAGCATGCGTTCAAGCCGGCTCGCGCAGTCGTACACGTCTGAGACTCTTTCTTCAGCACACCCTTCGGCATCCTTCGCAACGACTTCGACGCCGAGGCAATCTGACAGGAGAAAGATCCTCATCACAAGACTATTTCCGGTCATCATGCCCACTGACGATTCTGAAAACGATACCCCCATGAGCCGATATTCCGACCAAAATGCTGGGTTTCCCTTTCCACCACCAGAAGAGCCAGTTCCTAAGAAGAAGCCGCAGCCAAAGCAGAAGAGGACGCCAATGTACGCCGTGGTGCTCGTCATTCAACTGCCGCCGAGTCCCAACCAGACGATGCCACCCGCTGCTGCTACACGCCTCACGTTCAAGGGGCCTGGGTCTTACACTGACCATGATTTCTTTGCGTCATCCATGAGCTCTGCCCGTCGCTCCGGTTGGGCCATGCCGGGCTCTGGATTCCACAATGAGTCTCTGGAGTCGTCATTTTCCGCTGACGTGGATGATCGCATGGATGTTGTCACCCAGCACTGGGACATCATCATGAGAACGCTGACGCATCTCCAATCTGTAGTGGCCATGTCTTTAGGTGCCATGCTCAAACAGGAAGACATCTCATCTCCGGATCCATCTACGGCGCCCGTCGCCTCTTTTGTTGGACGCACCCCATCCCTGAACAGGAGGGGCGACGATGCGCACATGTTCAAACCCCCGAAAACAAATTCCAAGCTCATTGCGCTACAGTCGCATCGTCTTCAACACGACGACCTCATTGTACAACATGCTGCTATGGCAAGAGTACGAGTCGTCACTGGTCTGCGTGCGCAACGTGTCATCACTGGCCAGGGCAGGTGGGGCATTTGGCGAGACGAGGCGAGGTGGATGGCTCGCAGAGCCAGCGAGAGGGATGATGGGTTCTCATTCTTCTTTCATCTGTTGACCGGCTTTCTTGCTACTCACATGGACTGGCTCCAGGCGCTGAGCCCCATGTCGTACCGAAGGAAGTTTTACGAGCAGCAACGAGCAAAGGGAGAAGAGGATTTGTTCCTACCTGCCCGCACCGTCATCGTTTCTCAGGACAAGATGCTCGCGCGGCGCTTGATTTTCCTGCTGTCCGCCTTCCTCCCAGCCAATCAGCAGGTACCCACTGCACGCCCACACCGGCCGAGCACGTCGACGTCTGTCGGGGCCTTCTCGCAGTCACCGCCTTCCTACATTGTGCCGATCCTGCGCGAAGAGTCTTTACGCCGAAAGATCAACCGCAGAACTGGACCAAGGCGAACATCGCACACACGCAACATGAGCCAAAGCACTCGCATGTCCGGTGTCCCAACTCAACTCGCCCACCTTGCCATGGAAGGACATCATGAGAGACGTTTCTCTGACGTGGGCTCCCTTAGATCCAACCTCCCTATCCCTGGCAATGATGTCGGGAGTAGAAAAAGCAGCGCGGCAACGACGACCACGATCACGCCAGAAACGTCTATTCCCCATTTCTCCACCTTTCATAGGACAGAAAGTCGACGGAGGCCGCGACCTGGCAGCAGTAGTAGCATTGCCGCGGACGACCTCAAACGATCCTTGATACGCGGTGAAACTTCAGGACACATGAGTAGCGCCAGCACCGACTCTCGAGCAGCAAGTTCCCGATGGGGCAGCATGATCAGTGGCCTGTGGAGCACTGCCGCTCGGAGAGGATCATCCAACCTGACAATGCACGAGTCCAGCAGCCCAACCTCGCCTACGAAAGGCAATTTCGGTAGAACCGATAAGCTGGCTGAAATGGTGAGAGAAGCGTCCATTGTGGAGGGCTATCGTCACACGACCGACCCAAGACCGTCCATCGAGGGTAGTGAGCCCCAGACACCTCGCGGTTATGATGATGAGCAAGCCATTGATGATGAACCCGAGAGGTTGGGTTTTGCTGAAAGAACGCCGGATCCCACGAGTGCGTTCCAGTCTCCTGTCAAGACCACGATCAACCCCGAGGATGGTGTAATCGACGTCGACATTCCATTTCCTGACTACATTACATCATTTGAAACTGCTGTCAGCTCTCCCTCAAGCAGTGGCTACCTTTCCACCCCTGGACTGGGCAGCGGACTCGATGGCTTTGAGCAGCTTTCTCGCATAGTCATTGATGGCGATCTACCTATGAATGTCGCCGGGTACCTGCAGCGATTTCATCAAGACTTTGTGCTGCAAGCGATCCCACCACAAGACGATCTGGAAGAGCAGATCAAGCAGTCCATGCGGTCGGAACCGACTCCATTCATCTTCCACAAGCAAGCAAGCGATGACTCTGGGGAGAGATGGGTCGATGTCAGCTCAGTCTTGATAGCAGACACAGCTACACACACGACCAAGCGCATCCGATATCGCCGACTAATCCGTCCAAGACCGTGGGCGGAACGTCCGGCCCCCATGGGCTCTGCTGGTTCCAGCGTGTACGGCACCGCGCTGCTGACTCCTTCAGTCATGCCTTATGAGCACCAATTGGAGGATGAATTCATTGAAGAGAACTTTGCCAGCCTGGACGACGTCCTGACTGAGGCTGTTGAAAGAGTTATCTCACAGGGCCTCGACACGAGCAAGCACAATTCTTCCAGTTCGTCACGATCCACAAGCAAGGGTCGCGGACGCAGCAACAGTGACGCTTCCGAATCTGAAGAGAGCCATACGATACCGCACCTGGTTCAGGAAGTACCGCGAGGTGAATGCAAGTCGGTCGTTCTGTCCGCCTTGCACGACATCATTCGGGACGTTGTAGAGAAGCGAGAGCACGAAGGTGAAGGACGCAATGGAAACGGCTGCAGAGTCGTGAGAGAAGAGCAGGAAAGCGTCCTGCGTGAAGCGGTACGCGGATGGCTTGACAGCATGGATGCAGCGAGTGATGCGCTTTTGGCGCTTGGGCGCCGTGGCCAACATCATTTGTTTGGCACTACATGTCGATCTGAGCGATGTGAGACGATCAGGGAGGGACGAGAAAGCGTTGACATGGATGCTCACATGATACCCGAAGAGAGAGAGAGAGAGAGCGGAGGTTTTGCTTTTCTTTTGCTTTCCATGCTTTTCATGATTCTTTTCAGCGGATGGAGCGACGGTCATCGTCCAGCATCGCTTCGAGCACTGACATTTGGATGGGAAGCGGCATGGCACTGGCGTTTTAGGCTAGAGAGGGTTGGGAATACATTCGTTATCTGCTGTCTTTCTCAAGATGTCTCAAGGGTAGTAGCAGATATGAGCTCCAAGTACTCATTATGAATAATATCGTTTGCACATTCAAGGAAACATCCATCGTCACGGCATACAACTAGATTGATCGCGTCTGCCACATGAGTCATCCTGCAAGTAGAAGCTGAGAAGCAGCAGGCAGCGTTATTGAGCAAACTAACTGCCTTGCCTCGAGCCGAGTGCAGCTCTGATAGTTTCGGCCATGGTTGTATTTTTCTTGCATGAGAAAGGCCAACCACACCAGAAGAGAGGTATCATCGGTAAAGAGAGAGCAAATAAGTAGGAAACGAAAACAAGCCCAACATCTTGAAGATGCCTCCCGAATAAAAGGTATCCCGGACACCCCTTTTCTCCGCAGAGAGTCGCCGTACCACCTCGGAGAAAAACACCTGAACGCCACCCATTTTCAGTTTGCGACTTCACCGCTCCAATTCTCTCGTCTCCCATCGTGGCACGATGCGAAGCCTCATACCTCAATATTGCGGAGCCTCCTTGTCTTTGAATGATGCACCCAGTCCTTCCGGCCCCGTGTCCTCGGTATTAAACAGCCAAAGATGCGTGAAACCCCTCTACTTAGCTCGTGACGTTGCAAGATTGTCATATCGACGCGTGGCGCAAAAACGTGGAACACCAGTAACGCCTCCTCCCCATTCCTGTCCGAGCAGAGCCGCATCGTATCGTGATCACCGTCTCAGAACAAGTCATCAAAGTCTCCGTCAGCATCCTCATCATCGCTGGTCGGCTGGGCTCCCTTTCGTGGTCGTCCGCGCGGCTTTTGGCCGTTCATCCTCGCCTGCTTCTTGCGGCTCCCGGGCGTGCCTGGACCTGCTTTCCTCTTCCGGTTGAGAGTTCCCACTTCGTCTTCGCCACCGCTGGGAGTCGCGGGCTCTTCCTCATCAAGCTCCTCGTCCTCTTTCTGAACCTTGAACTCCTTGTCAACGTTCATGAGCTCTACAAAGGCTCGGCACTTGCGCATGAGGCACTCTTGTGAAGCCAGACCGCTGATATGAGAAGTGACTTCTTCCCAAAACTTGTCACCCGTGATGCCCGGAACCTTGACGGGTGTTTTGCTGAGATCCTTGGCAGCCGCTTTGCTCTTCGACTCCCTGCGGTTACTGTTCATGCCGTAGAGACGCCTGATGTGTGTTCGCGCCTCCCAGAGCGCTAGTAAAATGATGGCGCCGGCTCCGAGCTGCCGCAGCCGCTCAGGGGTGACATTGAGCTTCGCAAGGGGCGGCCCAAACGATTGTTCTTGCACGACTGAATCGTCCTCAACTTGTCCCTCTTTCGGCGCGACAGGTTGCAGGGGCTGTTCAGTATCCATGTCCATGCGGACATTGAACAGCTCCGTCTCAATAACATGCGCGAGATTAGACCCTGTCGAAGAGACGACCTTTTCCATGGCGGCGACAGTCAACTGCACCTCTCCGACGGTCATGTACTCGAAAAAGGCAAGGTTCTCAATGATGAACCGGGAGATGCCCATCTGAGGTGGCATTTCGTCCGTGGTTTCCAGTTTATTCGGGTCGAAATCAACGTGAGCGACGAGTTTGGTCATGAACTTCTGACGATTTTTCGACTTGCTGATCTTTAGAACCTCCATCAACAGATGAAGTTTTGATTGGAAAGGGTTCTCCGTTGCGCCGCGGGGATCCTTTATAATGTCGCGCTGATATTCATAAGCCACTTGGATGGCCTTGACGTACTCACGTTCGACAACGGTCTCGTACTTCTCGTGCAGAGCTCGATGTTCCATGTAAGCAACCTCAGAGATCCTATGAACCGGGCAGGTTTCCAGAGTGATCAGCGTGACACCAACCTCCTTTGGATGCGTGAGGCCTTGTCGATTGATGCTACCGAGAACCTCGACGGCCAAGAAGGCGTGCTCGTCCTTAGACGATAGAGCGATTCTCGTAATGTCTTCCAGGAAGCGCTGCGTAGTTGCGCTGCTGACATCGTCGTGGGTGGTTCCGCCCATCACTGTCAAATTGCGCTTCTTGTCATCTGGGCCCGTGGCGGGTTTGGCGGTAGAGGCCTCGGATCGTCGCTCCTCACTGATGAGGAACTCTTTGAAGGACCTCAAAACAGCATCCTCGAGGACGGGGTTCTTCTCCGAAAAGACAGCCTCGAATCTCGGGATCACGTTGGGGGACACGTAATTGCGAGGGTGCGATTGGCAGATGAGCCCAATCGCCTCCAAAGCGGCCTTCCTTGCCTCCAGAGGCTTCTTTGAGTCAGCCCAAGGAGAGAGTTGATCCACCATGAGCTTCGTAACCGACTTGTCTTTGGAATCGGGCAGAGACGGGCTGCCTGCGGCCTTGAATGAATCCCAATCAGAGTCTAGATTGCAGTGCTTGCCGACGGCGCCAATGATCTGGGAGTAGCGGATGAAGAGCTGGACAGTTTTCTCGTTAGGAGGCGACTGACGAAGCTTGACTGTCCCCGCAAGACTGGATCCGGCAAGACGAGCCAAGTTCATACGATTGCCAAGCAACTGGGCTAAGATCCAGAGACAAGCGACTGAATCATCCAGGAGTGGCTTGATAATCTTGCCGAGACAGTATTGAAGTTGTGTTCGAACATCTTTGAGAAACTCTTCATGTTTGATCGTAAGCTGCGGTAACACCTGGCGGTAAATGACGGCAACAGCTTTGAACACGGCCCGGTCGTCAACGGTGCTATAGCTCGACAGGTGTGGTTTCAGGAGGCGGATCTCCTCAAAGGTGAAGAGCTTGGGATCGGCTTTCGCAAAGACTTGAAGAACTTGTAATGCGTCTCGCCCGTGAGGAATAGATGGGTCGTCCGAATCAAGGTTGTCGATGAGCTCGAACATGCTGGCGACCAGTTTGATGCTCACCTCAAATGGCCCTTTCTGAGCCTTGTTCGTCGTGCCGAGGATTGATTGCAGCACCTTGTCTAGGATAGCGGTAATGTTCCCAGACTTGCTCGTCTGGATCATGAGAGCGACGTGTTCGGTCAGCGAGGACTTGAATGCGGGTGTGTCCTCGGCATGATAGAAAGGCGCGAACCAAACCTCCTCGATCATCTGCCGAGCCAGATCGCGCACACTCTCGTCGGGGTCTTGCACACGGTGCAGTAGGTTGCTGGCGATAGCGCTACGGGCCTGTTTGCTCTGATTACGCAGGTAGATGTCACGCGCGAGTTTCATGGCGCGCTTGCGTACTCCCACACCGCTGTCGACGAAGCGATCCAGAATTTTTTCCATCATCTTCTCCTCGAGATTGCTGCGTAGCTGAATACACTTGCCCATGAGGCCAATAGCCGAGTCGCGGACTTGTGGCGAAGAATCATTAGAACAGTTCAGGATGAGCTCCACGACCAACGAGTTGCCGTCGAGAATTGCCGGGTCGGTCTCCAAAAGCTGATTGATGCTTCTCAGACTCTTGCTTCGGACGGATGCCTGATCGCTAGCCATGGCGTTAAGTAGAGCGTTAAGCATACGAGGGAATAGCTCGCAGAAAGGAGAGCGAAGCAATACAATCGAGTAAGACAGCTTGGCGTGGTTGGGCGCAACTTTTTTGAACGTATACTCACTGGAGAGCCAGCGAGGGTCATCGATCATCATCCGGAGTCGATAGGCGAGACGGCCATACTCGCGATCACGCTCCTCCATATCTTCCTCGACGCCGTGGTAAGCCAAGCTGCAACGCTCGGCCCAATCCGTGATCAGATATGAGATGGCACCCCTGAGGTGAGGGTCATCGGCGCAGCGTTCCTCGAGGTGCTCAAGGGTAGCCCGGAAGGGTCCCGACCAGGAAACCAAGTGCTCCACGCGATTGTTCTGCTCCAGGGCGGCCATGGCAAGGTCTGCGAGAAACCGCCCCAACTGATCACCAGTGCTCGAGTCTTTGCTCTCCGCAACTTTCCTGATATGGGAGCGCAGCCTCGACACCGCTGCACACATGACACCGAGCAGTTCGAGAGCCATGTTCTTTGCAGGAGCCACTGATTTGTCGTTCTCCCACAAGCGAATCATAGAGTAGGTCAATTGTCGGAGAATCAATTCGGCAGCCGGCCAGTCAGGCGAATCCATGCATGTGGTGAAGTCTTCGACGAAAAGATCCAGTAGGTTGCGGAACGGTGCGTCCCCAGACTTGGTTGACTTCAGAGCCCGGTTGACAATGAAGTTGACAACGTGAGAGGCGTTCCGCTGCACGCCGTCGACAAGAGGTTTCGAGACATTCTCCAATTCAGTCATGGCAGTATGGTGTTCATCCGCACCCTGGATCTCCGATTTAATCGTGAAGATCTGCTGATCGGGCCCCGCATGTGTCGCGGTGCCATTTTGGAGCTCGTCCTCTTCACCGTCGGCGTCTTCTGATGTCCTTACACGTTGCTCTTTGTTTTGTATCTTTCCAGAGCTCGACTGAACGAGACGCATCAGGAGTGCAGAGAGAGGCTGGATGTTCCCGCCTTCTGACAACCTGAACTGCCTAGCGCTTTGCTTGCCGACTGGCAACTTCTCAAGAGACGTGAGAAGCTCGTTGAAGATGCCATTACGCTCATCTGGCTTGACAAGGAAGATCTGGCAGAGCATGTCCATCGCCACCAAACGGATCCCGTCGAATTTCTGGACCCCCACCACGGAATCCTTCTCGTAGTGAGCATTGTCGACGAAAATCAGGCTCGAGGCAGAGAATTCGAGAGTGCCGAGAGCAACATCGGAGAGCTGAATGCTTCGGACGAGATTCGTGAGAAGCGCGAATAGGCGTTGGCAATTGACCAGGATTGTGGCGAGTTCCTTCTTGTGTGGTTGGAGAAGTTTGAAAAGGTCGCTGGTCGGCCCGCTGCCCTTGAGCTCGACCACCGGAACCACAATGCCATCTATGACATTCTTGTACAGCTCAATGCCCTGCTTAATGGCATCCTCCGAATACAGCAGCTTTTCTTCACGCCCGCCGCACATGATACGCATCATGGTCCGGCCCGCCCTCAAGCCGATCTCCACCTGCTGAAGCTGGTCTAGCCATCTATTGACATCGGACTCGCCCCAACTGTCATCAAGTTTAAGATCCAACTCAAGGGTCTGCTTGACACTCACTTCGCTGAGCTTCTGGATCCGCATGAGCACATCCAGGGGGACTTCAGCATAGCTTCCCAGACTGATGACCTTCTCGACGGCTTTCTGCAATCGTTGATGAGCGTCGCTCGCAAGTGCCGGATCACCGTTATTAGTGATGGTCACGATGTGAGCGTAGCCAGGATCGCGCTGCAAAGCATGACCAACAGCGTCGAACACACTGCGAGCTAGTCGATCCAGGTCGAGCAGTGCCGTCTCAGCCCTTTGTCGCTGGTCTAGACTTGCCCCGAGCGCGTCCTGGCTATCGTGGTAGGCTTCTCGTCTGACCGACAGTTGCAGGGGCTCATCCATCTCATCTGGTACGTGAGCGTACTCTGCCTTGTTGAACGTAGTATGTGGAAGCTCAACAGCGAAAGCGGCGTTCCTAGTCTCTGACTCTCTTTTGACTGGCGCAGCGGTAGACTGAGCGGAGGAAACTTCACTCGTGCCAGTGGGTTCAAGCTTGACAACTCCTTGGGGAAGGGCTTGCTGAGGAGCCGTGGGTGCTGTGCTTTGATCGATGGGCGAAGGCTGGTCAGAATAAGCAACGTAGGCAGTCGGGTCGAACTGTTTGGCGGGAATGGCAATCTCTATGCGAGCTGCATTCTGGCGATGCGCCTCTGCGTTGGAAATGGCCCGTTTCGCGTCCTGTGGCGAGCCTGACTTCTTCGGCGGTCGCTGTTGGTCGTGAACGCCAGATTCGCCATTTGGCGTAGTTCGAGTCGGGCCATCGCCTGGTCGTCGAATGAAGGTGGGCGCCCTTTCAAGGACCATGGTGCTCAGTGGCGTCAGACCTTTTGTGAGGCCTTCGGGTCTGTGTTTTGATGACTCGAGGTCGGTGAGCGGCTTCGTGATTTGCTTGAACTTGCTGATGATTGTCAGCAATCTGGTTGACTGGCTGGGGGCAGGATGGGCGCATACTAAAATGTTCGCTGGTTTGGTCTCAGCTCCTGAAGCAAGTGGTCTACAGCATGTTTCAATTGTTTGCTGTTCGGATCCTGCGAAGCTTGTCTGTTGAGTTGGTCGAAATCCTTGTTGCTAAAGAGATGAGCGATGCTCGAGGCAGGTAGGCCGGACCCAACCGTGGGATCAGGAATCAGGTCTAAGTGGAAAGAGCGGCAAGGTCAGATCAATTCGACATATGAAAGCATCAGCAAAGAACAATGGGTGCGTACCTGCAGTAAATGGCACGACCGATGTTTGAGGCGAATAGGGCAGTGCCTCTTGCAGCGTGAACGGCCGCACGGAATGCTCGTGAAAGGATGGTTGAGGTTGTCCATAGGTCCCGTTCACCGGCCCGGGCGGTGCAGGCCCTTGGCCGCTTGTGTTGTCGGCCATGGTTTCAGCCGTCGGAGGCTCTGCGCTTCATCGCCTATCGAAGTCGGAACGGGTTTGTTGTTAGGCGGATGCGGATGCAAGAACGTTGTCGGGCAGACGTGGGTGGGTGCAAAGGAGCGGACGTCCGAGGACAAGTGCACACGAGACACGATGTCGCTATTGAACCTGTTCGAGCCCAAGGAACGAGAGGGTGCTTTCGAGTGTCCCAGCTGCCAAGGCGTTCGAGTGGTGTGTATATTGTTGAAGTCGACCCCGTCTCGATTCGAGGTTGGAGAAGGTGGAAGTTGCGACAGCCTCGCGAGGACGAACCCCGGTCATCCAACTTGACGGCTCGTGCTTGCTGTTGCTGCCTGGCCAATCGTGGGCTTCCCCACGCGGCGCATGGGGCATAGCCTTGATGCAGTCTGGCAGGGGCTGACAGGGGTCGAAGGATGCCCGCCCCCGGAACTGTACGTACCAGATGACGATAGCGATAAATGCTTTTAGGATCGATAACGATAAGGGAGAAAAATCCCCAGGGACCAGTCTGGAAATTTCACTCCCTCAACTGGTTGCATGTGTGAGATTCATGAGATAGCTGATCCCGGCATCGAGACTTCTCAGAACCATATTCACGCCAAACTTTGCAAACTACTCCACACAATGTCTGCGATAGGAAGTCTTGTCTTCTGCAACGATTGCGGTAACTTGTTGCCGGTGTCGCAAGGTGGAAAAAAGGCAGTCCTCATTTGCGCCTGCTGCAACGCCGAAAATAAAGGTGCGACCACTTCCGAGACTTCCAGCATAGGCCCGTCTTGTGCTTTGCGACTGACGTGAAGGCGGCGGCGGCATCATTAGACACTGGCTCCAAATCGATCTCGACTTCCACCAAACCCACCGACTTTCCCTCCCAGCTGAGGCAGAAGCTGCAATCCAAGGTGCAGACCATCGAGAAGCACAAGGTTAACACCCACGCTCTCATCGACGAGACCTGTCCCAAATGCGGACGCGAGGAGGTCTATTACACCCAACTGCAGCTCCGTGGTGCCGATGAAGGTAGCACGACCTTCTACACGTGCAAGTGCGGCAACAGGTACGAGAAAGCCCAGCGGGACGGTTGGCGTCGAGGCGGAACAATGTGCTAACGACGAATCTAGGTGGTCACAAAACAACTAAGAACCTGTTGCATCGAAAGTGGAATTATTGCTTTTTTTTTTGGCTCAAATCAAATGATACCTCCTTGTCTATATACACGCTGCCCGCCCCCCCTCACCTTACGCTGACACCTTGGTGCCCTCGGGGATGAGCGCATACTCCGTCTGGCCGCTGGCCTCGTATTCGGCCATGTCCAACGCAACAATGACGCTCTCGCGCACCACCTTTTCGTCGTCGTGGAGGAACTTGAGAAGGGTGGCCTCGACGCCCTCCTCCTCGCCGAGCGAACCCAGGGCTTCGGCCGCCTCGTGGCGCACCATGCTCGCCTCGTTGGTGTCGCTCAGCGCGGCAGTCAGGGCGGGAATGGAGGCAGGGTGCGACAGCTGGCCAAAGACGAAGGCGATCTCGTGACGGAAGAGGGCAGAAGGGTCTGCGAGGCCCTTGGCGAGGGCCAGGACGGCAGGCACAGCTGTCGGCAGGTCAGGCGGCGAGGCCAGGTCGCGCAAGGCGAACATGGCGCGGTAGCGCACAAAGAGGGGCTTGGACTGGTCCATGAGGTTCTTCTCGAGGTCGTCGACGGTGCGCTGGGACTCTTCCATCGGCGGTGCGGGGTCGATGGATGTGAAGTCGCTGGATGGGCACAACGTAGTTAGCCGTGATGTTCTGCCTCTGCGCATCAGGAATGTAGGCCGGGAATTCAAGCTCCTCACCTCTTGCGCAGCTTCTCCTGCTTCCTCTGCTCCGAAGTCTCCCACTCCAGACGGTCGATGGCGATCTCGCACGTCTCAGTGACAACAACCTCCTCGCCCTCGCGATCGCGGAACTGCCTCAGAATGTCGAGCTGACTGGCGTCGCCCAGCGCACCCAGCGCCTCGGCAGCCTCGTGCCTGCACATGGGGTCTTCGTTGAGGTCGCTCAGCACGTTGCGAAGGGGCTCCACGGCGTGAAGGTTGCCGGTCTGGCCCAAGCAGTAGGCGAGTTCGTGTTTGAGGAGAGCTGAGGGGGAGGCGAAGGCGGCGGCGATGGCATCGATGGCGGCGTTGGACTCGGCCGTCTCGGAGACGGTGGCGAGGTGCTTGAGGGAGAAGAGAGCGCGAAAACGCAGGGGCAGGGGCGTAGCCTCCGAGGTGATGGACTTGCGGAGCGCGGCGATGGTGGTCTCGGTCGAGATGGGCGAAGGGGGGTCGGCCGAGGGCGACATGATGCAAATGTGTCTTTGGTAGGCGGGGTGAAATGTGTCGAAATGAGCGCCTCGTTGGCTTTGTGGTAGATGTCGCGCGCTGTTGTTGTTTTTGTTGTCGTCTATGGTTGTTGTGTCGAGAGAAAATGGTCTTGTCAAGGGTCACAACAAGCGGCAGGTCACTCACTCCAGTCAGATTGGCTTGGGTGTTGGAGGGGTCATTCTGAAAATTTGCGTGGGGTCGGTCTTTATCAGATCTGATAAGCCCCTCCCTCCCCTGCCCTCCAATGCGGAGGCCAAGCTTTGGCCTTCGGAGACCGAGGACATGGCCTGCGTGCTGGCATTAAGGCACAGACGTGTGTGCCACGATCTCTGGCGAAAGGGGGGATTCATGAAGCATGTGTACCTTCGACTGACATACTCGCCCATGTTCATCAAAAAGACAAGACGCCGATGCGTCACTGCTTATCAGCCATGGCTGCAGGTAGCGGAGATGCGACCTCGGAGGGTCTAGCCAACTGAATTATTAAGCTCCTTCACTTTTGCCCCTCCAGCGGTGCCTCTGGAACACTGAGCACTCACCTTCTCCTCACCTTCTCCTCAACATCACCACAACCTCACCTCACGATTTCTACTCGGTCTCTTACACTCCAAGCACACTGCAGACGCATCGACAACAGCAATGGCGCCCTCTTTGGAGGCGCCCGAGGCCGTGGAAGACGTCATCGCCAACCCGCAAAAGCCGTCGCTCGTGGCCCCCGAACCAGAGCACTGCCCGGGGCCCGAATCAGAGCAAGCCGGCACGGCCGACTCGTGCGCCGGCTGTCCCAACCAGGCCATCTGCGCGTCGGCGCCCAAAGGCCCGGACCCCGAACATCCCCATCATCTCGGCGCGCCTCTCGGGCATCAAGCACAAGATCCTCGTGCTCAGCGGTAAGGGCGGCGTCGGCAAGAGCACGTTCACGGCGCTCCTCGCGCACGCCCTCGCCACGAACCCCGACTCGTCGGTCGGCGTCATGGACACGGACATTTGCGGCCCCAGCATCCCCAAGATGCTCGGCGTCGAGGCCGAGACGATCCACGTGTCCGGCGCCGGCTGGAGCCCCGTCTGGGTCCTCGACAACCTCGGTGTCATGAGCATCCAGTTCCTGCTGCCGTCGCGCGACGACGCCGTCATCTGGCGCGGCCCCAAGAAGAACGGCCTCATCAAGCAGTTCCTCAAGGACGTCGAGTGGGGCGAACTCGACTTCTTGCTCGTCGACACGCCGCCCGGCACGAGCGACGAGCACCTCAGCGTCAACTCGTTCCTCAAGGAGAGCGGCATCGATGGCGCCGTCATGGTCACGACGCCGCAGGAGGTCTCGCTGCTCGACGTCCGCAAGGAGATTGACTTTTGCCGCAAGGCCGGCATCCGTGTCCTCGGCCTCGCCGAGAACATGAGCGGCTTCGTGTGCCCCAAGTGCACCGGCCAGAGCGACATCTTTCGCGCGACGACGGGCGGCGGCCGCGGGCTGGCCGCCGAGATGGGCATTCCCTTCCTGGGCAGCGTGCCGCTGGACCCGAGGATAGGCATGGCGTGCGACTACGGCGAGAGCTACTTCGACAGCTTCCCCGACAGCCCGGCGTGTCTTGCTTTCAAGGAGGTCGTCAGGAACGTGAGCAGGCAGATTGGACTGGATCCGAAGGACGTTTTGCCTGAATAGGCGTCTTGGGATGTTATATTTGTGATGGAGGATGACCGATGGATGACCAAAACAAGATCTGATACCCTGCCTGCTCTGAATGCCAAAACTTTCTCTTCCCTAGATGCTCCTGTCCCACGTGCTTCGTCATCCTCCCTCCTTGCGACCCGCTCACTTTCCACCGCTAGTCGGCGCCCAAACTCGAGGGGATCTCCTCAATCTCGTCAATGCTCTCGACGTCCAGCACCCCGGCCGGCCTCGGCCGTGTTCCGCATCAGCTCTTTGGCGCCGGCGTACAGCATCTTGAGTTCGTTGTTGGCCGTCACGGGAATGTAGTAGAGCAGGACATAAGGGACCGATGTTCGGCCGGACTGCCCATCAATTGTCAGTTTCCGAAAACTATTCTGCGGGGTTGTCGGCGTCGCGAGACAAAGACTCACCACAGTCATGGGGTAGCTCAGCAGCACAAAGCGCGGGCTGTGGTCGGGCAGGTCATCGGCAATGGCGTCGAGGGATTTGTAGACCATCTGATCCTCATCTTGGCGGATCTCGTGCGTAGTCTTATCAATGAGGTCTATCGAATATATCAGCCGAGGGGAACATGAACGCCTTGCAAGCCCGCATTCCGTACGGACGAAAAGACACGATCGCGGTGCACATAATTCGCAGCCATCTCATGTGCTCTCTGCCGACAGCGAGACGTACATACAAATGACTGCTTGAGGATCGTTGGACCTTGACGTTCCCAGACGGAACTTGCGCAGGTGGTCCTTGGAGTCCTGGGAGAAAGTGTAGAGACGCGATTCGGAAGCCTGGCGGGGGAGGGGGTGCGGGGTCAGTCGCTGTCAGGACACGGGAGCATGCATGGCAGGCGGCATACCATGTTGAAGCGATCAGTCGCAGAACAAGGTGTTGGTGGTCGATGAGCCGTCTCTTGGAAGCTTGGGGCGTGAGATGGTCGGGTCGCTGGGAGCTTGGGGAGATCGAAAAGACAGCAGCGTTTGTCAAGGGACCTGAACAGTCGATGTGCAGGGGACAGCCCAGCCGCGAGCCCCGCCATTCCTCGAGGCACCTACCTAACGTACCCAAGCTCAAGCGCAAGCGGGTCTCCACTGGTGACCTCACCGTTTGGCTGCTCGTCGCCAGAGCTACGAAGCACAACTCGACTGATGACTTCTCCAGACTGCGTCCTCACTTCGTCGGCCTGCTTGGACGTTGCATCGGATTTCTAACAGCGATCTGTTTTTGTCTCTTTCGTCGTTGCCTCTCGCCATTTCTCATTATCTTCCGACCACTCTCATGTTTTCACGTCTCTCCCAAATCGCGAGACACCTCCCCGTAGCCTCAACATTTACCCGTCCGACTTCGGCGACAAGACTCACCAACAGAATCATGGCTTCAGCCGATGAACGTAATTCGAGGACCATTCACACGGCAGCGTGCTTGATCATCGGCGATGAGGTCCTCGGCGGCAAGGTGCGACTGTTGCGCGCGGCCTCTGCGAAGCGAATGTGCTGACACTCGATAGACTGTGGATGTACGTTCGGCGGAATCGACGGAGCCCACATATCTCCACGGAAGGAGCGTCACACTGACAGGCGCAGACAAAATTCTGCCTACATGGCGAAGTGGTGCTTCTCTCTCGGTCTCGTAAGGCTAAGCGCGCCCTGTGCCTACCCAACCCACCAAATCCAGCCAGCTCACAAAATCTAGAAGCCTGAAGCGGCGTCGAAGTCATCGAGGACGACGAATCCGAGATAATCGAAGCTGTCCGCCGCATGAGCGATCGTTATGATTTCGTGGTCACCAGCGGCGGCATCGGCCCGACGGTGAGCCTCTCTTTTCTCTCGTCCCATCTTGTCTCGCCTTGTCGTTCGTATCGTGTGAGAGATCTGACAAGACGTTCAGTCACGACGACATCACTTACGAGTCCATCGCAAAGCCTTCAGCCTCCCTCTGATCCTGAACGAG
>NW_003315038.1:3626821-3631253 GCF_000150825.1 Verticillium alfalfae VaMs.102
TTCGGGACCAAAGGCGTCAAGGTCGGCAGCTATCCGCGCTGGGAGCGGAATGGCACCGTGACACTCGTCGGCAGGTGAGCCTTTCCCGCATTTTCTTGCATCTCCGGTCCGCCGTTTGATAAGGAGCGCTCGTGGCGTGGGGGCCAAAAGACTTGTATCTGCCGATATGGAGGGGGGAGGGGGGTGGGAGGGACTAAGGCTAATCGTGCATGCAGGGACCAAGCATACATCGAGAGCCTCGTGGCTGAGGTCGAGGAGGGCGTGCAGGGCAAACCCGTCGCGCTGGAGAGGGAGGATGACGTCGCGGGAGGCAAGAAACCTCTCGAATAGGAGACGAGCAGTCGTGAGCATGCGAGGTTGGCATCACGATATTGGCGGATTTTGTAGCTCCGTGGCCATGCGCTGGCAGCGACTTGATACGAGTTTGGGAATGGGGGAGGGGGGAGGGGGGGACAAACATCTAACACTAGAACAAATGACCGTTCCGTTAACTGTCAATGTGATACGAGGACCCTGGTTTGTGGTGCTCCGTCACGTCTTGCGGCTCGTCTTTGCCCTTGCGGAAGCCAAGACTATATTAGCCTTCCAGATACATTGCGACGAATCCGGAGAAGACCAAAGCTGCGACGGGGCCCTCTCATCAGGGAAGACAGGCCGTCCTCTGTCATCTCCAATCGTCCGACTGCAACCCCGTCATCTCAGCTGCATGGCACCGTTCGTGATGTTTCTTCGGAGAAATGGACCAGGGCACGGCACCAAATTGGCGGAGCTTCTCTTTGGAGAGATCCGAAGAAAAAAGAAGATTACCATCCCCCCCCCCCCCACTGAGACGAGCTGCGACGAGAACCCGTGTCGGCGCCGCCGCCCCCCACCTCCCCTCTTACACACGCAACTTTCTCGCGGTCTGTCACCATCCGTGACATTGTCACACGCGCGGCCCCTATCATCTTGAGGAGTATCAGCAGACAGAGAAGCAATAAGGAGAAAAAAAGAAGGCGAAGACACCCCCCCGCGCGCGCGTGGTGGTTTTCTCTCAGGTGGCCGCTTATCACAACACACGTGGAGTGCGTGATTCGTCTTTCTCAGGACATCATTCATGGACCCCACGTTCGCGATTAGCAAGATGAGATGTCGTCAAAGCTCGGACATTGCTTCTCGCCCACCACAACAACGCAACCCAACTGGCCCCCCCTGGTCGATGCAGGCATTGACGATCCCCTGAGGGAGCCATTCAGCAGGCAGGTTTCGATTTCCACAACTTCTAGAAAAGACGAGGCAGTCCAGAAACGTCCCTAGCGGAGGTGATAAGCCATCGATCTGCAGATTGGAAGCGTTTCAGAAATGGCTAGCAGCGTGGGCGATGGTGTGGCATGCCTTGGACATTTTGCTGGCCCCCTCCGTCTACTACCCACCCCTCCCTTCCTGGTCATCTTCCCTTTTGAGATGAGATCAACCTTCGTGGTACCTTGGCCGTCCTTCGTGCGCGAAAAGCAAAACACACTGTGGGCTTGGAGCTTTGCTTGATTTGGGGCCTCGATCATTGCCATCAAGACTGGAACCTCGTTTCCCGTTTCCGCCCGACTGGCGACTGGAGGCTGGCAACCTCATGCCAGGACGGGGCGAGTTTTGAATTGCGCAAATGCAAATCATGGCGAGGATCAGTTCATGCCCCACCCTGGATGGTAGCATTGAATGGGGTCTCTAAGCGAGCCTCAGGCTCTGGGGTTGTGTTTCCATCGCAGTACCCATCACGGTCGTCTGGACGTCTTGAGATCGGTCTTGATAATGACACTCTGCCCTCAAGATGGGGTAACGAGCCTTTTGAGCGCATTCTGGAGCTGTCTTTGGCCGGCTCGTGCGACCTCGAAGCAGTTGTGTGCGAAAGCTACCGTGTTGGGTGTAAGGTGCGGTAAACATTCAAAGCTTGGTTAACAGGTGGGACCGCAACTTTGATCGCTACCATGGTCTCCAGCGCGGGGTTACATCCGGGTTAGTCGTCAAAACTCTGGGCTATATGTGGTCAGAAACACACAAATACCAACTGTTGTTGTGCCATACGCACTGTCGCATCAAGCGGAGCAAAGCCCTGACGTGCGCTCTCCTGCTTGTGACATGTGCTAGGATCCAGGGTGCAGCAAAGGGCGACGGTTCATGTCAGGAAGGATGATGCCGTCGTCTACCGCGTCGCAACTTTTTGTCGCGCCGCTACGGCGCTGTCTTCCCATGGGCTTTTCGCGGCGTCTTGCATATAGCGATGCTGGCTTGACTTTGATCCTCTTAAATTGTTTCTCTCCTTGTTGAGGTGACGGATTTAACCAAGATAACATGGCTCTCCGCCGCGCGTCATGGCGGTGATGCGGCGAACCTCAGAGCCTGCATCATTCAATCTCAGGCATGATAGACCGCGAAGCTTACTGCATATGACGAGGCAGCAACTGGTCATCGTCGGGCACTTGTGAAAGAAACTTTCGGCACCGTCAACAAGATACGATGGGTTCCACCAGTACTCAGCCGTACGGGGCTGTGCGTTAAGGGTTACCATCAAAGTGGTTGAGAGCTGCCTCGTTACGTCTCCCTCCACCATCTAGGAACTGTTCCAGCCCCCGAGACACCATAATGCAGACGTTTGTTCCGCTTCATCCGCCAAAAACGTCAAAATTCATAGCTGAAACATCCAGTTCTTCATATCAAAACTTAAAGACTTGGACATTGAGCGAAGAATGAACGTCTTCTGCATCCTGTCAGACCCTTCATCTTCTTGCCTGTTCATATCCCTTACTTCCAGAAGGAGCATGCGGCATGGTCTTATGCCCTTGACCTTTGATGACGGCCAGAACAGACACTCAAAAATTGAAGGGCATCCGTTCTCGAAAGCACAAAGCATCGCGCAGTCTGTGCCGCCTGGCCCGCTGTGATGGACTGAGCCGGGTCGTACCGAAGCCACAACTCGAGAACACATTGGCCCCTGCGATGGGAAACCTAAACATAAACCGAGATCAACTACCGGGCTGACAGTTGTAGCGCGGGGATGGTGCCTCAAAGCCCGAGCGGGTGTCAGCATCATCCTGCTTCAGCACACTAGTGGCGCCAGTTGCGCAATTGAGAAAAGGCAGCGGCGGTGGGGAGTAAGAAGAAACACAATTCTGGCGCCGCAGTTACAGGGCGATCCTGCACCTTGCGCCAGCATGGTGTCGTGCGTGCATCACCATCCACCCCGCCCGATTGTTAAGTCAGCTCAGGGTTGCTGTCATCTGGTGGTTGGCAAGATACGCTCGTCCCTCCCGGCAAGCTGACCACGATCCTGCTGGCTTGGCTGAAAGGAGGGGAGAGAGGAGAGACCAAAGCGCAAGACAGGCCGTAGATCGAACAAAAAAGTGTCACTACCAATGACCGGACCCGATGTGATCGGCGTGGAAGTTGCGGAAAAGAACGATAATGAGCGACGCAGAGGTTAAGACGTACGGCAAGGTGTAAGATGATGAACAGGGGGGAAGTCTCAGGGTCTGTTGTCCCGCGAATCATGCCACAGATTTCGGAAACAGAGTCTGAACTGGTGGTGATGAATAGCCGCGCCGAGGAGTGACGCGTGAGGCGACTTTCTTCACTGATCAGAATTTTGGCCTGGCCTCCTGTCACAGTCCCAGATAGACGACCACAGCTGGCTTGAGTTACATTGACGGGCGTGTCTAGCTCTAAACCTGTCGTGTCGGTACTTTTGAACATTGGCACATCTGGAGATCCCGCCAAAAGGGCCTGAGAACTGTATTGGGCTTCGGCCCCGGCGGAGTCGCAGCGTGCATGTAATGAGGGCCCCGTCAACGTGCAGGCCCGCCGCCTGGGCGACCTGGGGTACATGATGAGTGCATGTGCGAAATTACGACCGGACAAGCCAAACGGTCGTTGGCGTTTGATGCCAAACGTCAGCCAGGCCAATGAATAGGACCGGCGGGAGACCAGGGCCGTGTAAAGCACGTTTCCCCTTCGCCTCTTCTCTTTGTATTTGAGCCAGTATGATGCTCAGGCCATCCAGAGCAAACATGGTTGACGCTCGACGCAGCTACCAGGTTGATTGTTAAGTTTCTGGGGACCAGGCAGATAGAATAAAGAAAAAAAGCCTGGGATGGTATCAGCTTTACAAGCAAGCATGTGGCCTAGGTCTGGATCTGGCTTTGGAGGTTTCCAGGACCTTGGTTTGTGTGGCGGCTCTGTGTGATTTTTTTTTGGGCGTTTGCGCCAGACGAGATAACACGTTGGGGTGGATTTGTGATTTTTCATGGGACAGGTTTTTCCCCCCTGGTACAGATCAAGGTCTGCTGTCGGCTTGTTCACCTCGCCGTTGACTTCACAGTGGAAGGTCGAAGATTCAAAGCCGCAGGACCTCGGCTACTGAGTTTGACATTGGCAACGACGCGGACAATGTGCTGGTCATGCC
>NW_003315038.1:3631524-3632810 GCF_000150825.1 Verticillium alfalfae VaMs.102
TGTACCGCGTCAATGCCTCGGTGTTGTGTTTGGCGTGGTGATCGTGTGTCACGGCAGTTCGGTTCCGATTTCCCCTACATTGGCTGTGTATAGAAGTGATACCTACCTTGGGTACCCCAACAAGCCTAGGTAGGTAGGTACCTAGGTAGCGCAGAGGCAGGTGCAGGTCCACGGAGGTGTACCGTGCAGAAAACAGTGTGTAGAAATGCGCTCGACCCTGAGCACGGGTGGTCAGAGCTCTCTGCATTAGTCCTCTCCTCGCCAGACAGAAAAAAATGAGAGGACCTGCCCAGGGTGCATCAGTGTTCATCCAGTTGCTCCTGACTCCTTGATCCTACTGGTAGGACGGCTCGGAAAGAATCTGGAGACTAGAGGATGCCATTTCCCACGCGAGATGCCAGGAGCACAACAGGAAGGGGGCGGTTAACGACAGGCCAGAAACTCGTGTTGTGGCTGGAGGGTCTGATGGATATTTCGGCGGTACAACGCGCTCACCGTCGCACAGCCGAGACATTACCAGCGGGCGAAACCTGCGTTAGACAAGTTCATCAGCGCTGGGTGTAGGTGACTTTCAACACCCACCTCAGACAGGTACCTACCCTCTGGTATTGCGGTTGTTTGCTGAACGCTTCAATGGGCTGCACCCAACCCGAACTCGTGTCGGTCGAGGCAGGCAGGACGGCAGGGCCACTACAGGGACAGGACATGAGGGCGCAACCACTGCTCAACATGAGGTACCTACCTTCAATGTGGGCCATTGCGGAAATGGAGGGCGCACTGCCAACCAATGGCGATGTCGCACAGGCCTTTACAGAGTCGGTGGGTCCACACTGTGCCCCCATGGCGGACATGCAGGGCCTCGACGGGTGGTCTTGCCACGAACGAACTGCGGTCGTGCTGTAGCGCTGCACGAGCCAACGTCCTCGCTGTGATGAACATTAACCTACCTGCATTGCATCTGCATACTGGCCATCGAGCATCCATCTCTGCTGACAGAGCCGACATGAACGGCGTGCTGGGAGCTTGTTCAGACAGCCAGCAAAACTGGGGGACTACCAGAACTGGCCAAGGCTAAAATAGTCGCCATGGCCAGGAAAGTGCTTGCATCGCCAATTAGACTCGTTCGAGCCTTCCTAGCTCGTCGCTGTCGATCGCGCATCTCGGCGCTAATCCCTTCATGGCACGCAGAAACAGAACCTCAGCCAGCAACCAAAATCAGCCAAGGTAGGGGGAGGTCCAGCCCGAAGCACAGCACACTACCTAAGAGTGGATCCTCTAGAGCGCCC
>NW_003315038.1:3632910-3637503 GCF_000150825.1 Verticillium alfalfae VaMs.102
GATTCACGCCCGAGCACATGCCCGCTTTCCACTCCTACTATCACTACCACTCCCACACCCAAAAGCCCAAGCCCCAAGCCCAAGCCAGGAGCGACCCGTTCCATTTACCCCATCCCATCCCCACTCTTTTTGCCCAATCCGCCCCCCTCCCCTTTTTCCCACTGTTGCTGGCCGGGTCCTGCCTGGGTGCTTCGACCGCTTGCCGTTGCTCCTGGTTGCTGGTTGCTGGTTGCTGGCTTCTGCTCTTGGTCTACGCTATCCACCCCTTCCCACCCCCCCCCCATTTCATCTGCACTGTACACTGTAAGGTACCTACCTCGTTTTCCTTCCCCTTCCCATCCATCCCATCCCCACCCCCTACCTACCTTCCTTGTCTCCTAGTCGCCCGTGCTTTTACTGGGTACCTACCTACCTTGCCGAACAAGACAAGCCCGTTCTCCTTCCTCTCCTCTCCTCTTCTTGGTCTGGTCTGATCTCCCTTTACCTTACCAACACTCGACTTCACATTGACACGACACCTTGTCCTGCCCTCTGTTGTCGTATCCTCTCGAATTCCATCCATTCGAATCGAATCGACTCGGCTCCGAGAACGCCCCTCTCTGTCGTCACGATCTCGACCAATTCTGCCTTTCGACGAGAAGAGCGATTCATTCCCCTGCCGCCGAGACCCATCACGCACTTCTCGCCCCCCCCCGGGACTCTTCGCCATCCACGTCGTACCTCTCTATTTTTTTCTTCTCTCTCACACTCACGGCAACGAACGTACACTTGACCTCGCCCTCACGCGAGTTCTCTCTCTTCCGCCTCGTCCTGCTGTCTTTGCCCTCCACTGCGACACCGCAAACGCCCTGCATTGTTTCGCGAGTAGTTGTCGCCAATCAGCACAATGGCTTCCAAGGTGCGTCTCCATTGCGTCTGCCTCAACGCAGCCATCCCGCTCGATGACACAACCGCATCGCTAGCTCTCCTCATCCCGGTCCAAGGTTCGCATCACTGACATGCTGTTGTGCACCGCAGTTTCTCAGAGAATACAAGCTGGTCGTAGTTGGTGGTGGCGGCGTCGGTAAATCTTGTTTGACTATCCAGTTGATCCAGAGCCACTTTGTCGACGAATATGACCCGACGATCGAAGGTTCGTTCAATTTACTCGGCCGCCGACGCTTCGCAATGGAGCTCTGTGGGGGAGCGAACCCTATCGTACTGACACGATGAACCACAGATTCCTTACCGCAAGCAGTGCGTCATCGATGAGGAGGTCGCGCTTCCTTGATGTTCTTTGACACGGGTGGGCAGGGAGGAATACTTTGCCATGCGGGAGCAGTATATGCGCACAGGCGAGGGGCTTTCTGCTGGGTTTACTCATCCCCTTCAGGCAGAGCTTGAGGAAATCACGACATTCCAGCAACAGATCCTGCGCGTGAAAGACAAGGACTACTTCCCCATGGTCGTTGTCGGCAACAAGTGCGATCTCGAAGGCGAGCGCGAAGTCACGAGGCAGGGTATGTGGCGTTGTCCGGACAAGACTCGGAGTTGTACTGACGAGGCGTTCAAACAGAGGGCGAGGCACTCGCCAAGTCGTTCGGCTGCAAGTTCATCGAGACATCGGCAAAGTCCCGGATCAATGTCGACAAGGCGTTTTACGACATTGTGCGCGAGATTCGACGATACAACCGCGAGATGCAGGGATACTCAACCGGCAGTGGTGGCAACTCTGGCACCAACGGGCCGCCGAAGCCCATGGATATGGACAATGGCGAACAGGAGGCAGGCTGCTGCGCGAAGTGCGTGCTAATGTAAGAGGGTCTCTGCCTCACCTCGAGGCCACGAAGAGGCCGAGTCGGAGCGCAGTGAGGGGGGCAAGGGAGGAGGGAAGTGGCGAAAGCGCCTGTGCCGAGGAGGGCCCCAGCAGAGGAGGCACGAAAGACGTGGAGCAAGAACGCTTTGTGGTGGATGTTCGGGCCGCTCGGGACTGCCCGCGCGGACCCTGTGCGATCCACCACGGCGGAACCCGAGATACCCTCTTGCCACGGTCGGTGTATGCTCGGGCGCGGTCACGGCAGACAGACGCAGTCGCAGTTGCAAGAAAATATCCGTTTCTTTCTGTTGCATGGGAAGGGGAGTCGGTTTCTGTTCTGACTTGACGCAGATGCGTGTTTGGGCTGGATGGTCTACGCGAGCTACTGGATACAGAGACGCTTTCGTCTTGCTTGGTTGCTTGCTTACTTGCTACATGGACCCGCAAGGGGCAGACGGGACGCAGACACAGACACGGACACGGATACGGACAAAGACATATTTTTTGGACGCAGACACATGACACGCCTGTGTGAGAGATCCCATCGTGGGCCAGGCAGGCAAAGCAAGGACGGGAAGAAGGGATGTTGGCGGGGAAGCGATAGCGTACCTAGACGGGCCATCCTGAGAGAGAGGGGAAGAGGGAGAAGCAGAGGGGGGGGGGAGAGAAAGCTTGACCATGTTGATTCTTTTCTTTTTCATTTCTTCTTCTTTGACGTCTGTTTTCTCTGGGTATGTGAGGTACCTGGCTGTTTTTTTTTTCATTTCTTCCATTCTCTTTTCTTCTTCGTGTTGTGTCCCTCCCTCCCACTCACTTATCACCCACCTTAGCTTCCTGTAATTCTTTTCTTTCTTTTCCACTTCCCCATACCAACCCCCCTCCTCTCGTTCCATTCTTGAAAGATGGCTATCCTCGGTGTTTGTAGTGGAAGTAATGGTGGTGTCGTCGTCGTCCAACAATAGTCAGTCTAGTCGGTCATTTATTAGTCAGGTCAGAAAACCCTCTTGTTTCTTTCTCTCTACTCTAGTGTTGATGTTTCGTGCTATCCCTTCGTCCGGTGTGTCCATCTTTCGACAGTTGCCGCGTGTCCATCCCTTGCGTCTTGCATGTGACCAGTCTCTCTGCTCTCTGCGCCCCCCTTTTCGCGGCACAGTTGTTGATCTTTTTTTTTTGCCCCCGTTCTTAGGTGGCGTGCCACGAGTCGTGTGTTTTTGGTGGCTGAGGAGTCATGTTCCACGAGGAGGGGGGCGTGTTCTCGTGCATGGGATTCGGTTCTTTGGGCATGGACTTTTCTGGATTTTCCAGAAAGGCGATGTGCTGGCAAAAGGGGGGTTGCGGACTTTTGCCACCAGCACCATGATGGGGCTTTTCCAGGCGTCTTTCGCTCTCTCTGTGTCTCTGTCTCTGTCTCTGTCACGCTTCTTTTCCGTTCCGGAAGATTGGGAAAGGACGATCATGGGTTCGTACAGAAGAAGCAACAGCAAGACTTCTGCGCGCGTGGGCTGAATGGTGATTTGCGGCTGTGGCGGCGGCGGCGGCAGAGAAGAACACTGTTCTTGTCTCAGGGGTATGACGTTGCCTTGCGTCGTGGGGCTTGCATGAACGGTGGTCAGCAACGGACGGTACCTGACAGGAACGTGCGACGAGGGGGCGCTCAAGGGGCGGGTTGGACGGAGCTGGGAAAGGGGAGGAAATGCATAATGTAGTCGCCACGGCGGGTGTTCAAGGGTGCCTTTCTGGGTCGACGCAACGACGACAACCGTTCCGCGTGAGGAAGGTGTTCGCGGCAGAGGATGAGTACATGCTCGGATTTATTCATCTCATGTGGCAAACCGCATTGCCCATGACTCGGAATGCCCGCAGCCGCCTGTCCCCTGTCCCGTGCGATGCCTTCGGTTTTCCCGCGACTGGTGAAGCAAGACACGCACCGCTACTGCTACTACAACAAAACCGCGGAACGAGAATCGATAGGACCTTCCACCTCTGCAGGTCTCACCTCGACGCTTTCCGCCGCTTCACCGCATCTATCGACCCGCATCCCGCCCCCCCCCCCCCAACCCCCCAAGCCGGCACCCTCGCCGCCGCCGGGGCCCCTCGTTGGCCCGAAACGCCGCTGTCCCGGGGCCGGCAGCCCAGCCCTCGAACCCCGGAAACAGCGTCGGCATGCGGCCCCCGTCCTCGACGACCCGCGCGCACACGCTGCAGTGGAACACGCTCGGTGTGTCGCGGCCCGGCATAGTGGCCGACGTGCCGCTGCCTCGGGCCTTGCAGAAGACGCACTGGTCCGGCGCAAAGTTGACGACCTGCCACTCGCGCACGAGGGCTGCCTGGATGACGGCGCGCGCGGCGAGGGCGGCGCGGTGGGCGGCGCAGAGCGGGCGCCCAAGGAGCTTGGTGCCGCAGAGGCAGCCCGTCAGCGGGTGCTGGGCGCCGCGGACGATGGTGGTCGTGTTGCTGCTGTCGGCGATGGCGCCGCCGCCGGTTGGTCTGGACCTCGGCGCTCGTGCAGTGGGAGCAGGCGTAGGTGCGCAGCGAGAGGATGTCGGCTCCCGTGAGGCGGTTCGGGCCGTGGAGCGCGGCGGTCGCGGAGCGCGTGTCGCAGGCTGGGCAGACGGGGCGGGGGCCGGCTGGGTCAAAGAGGTGGTGGCGGGATGCGCAGACGGCGTTCTGGTCAGGGCAGGGCGTTTGGCAGGTCTGCGTCGTGTCGCCGGGCCTCGTGGGCTCGCGGCAAGGAGGACAGGGGTTCTGGAGGTCTGGCGAGAAGACGTCTTGCTCGTCGGGAATGGCGGCGAGGAGAA
>NW_003315038.1:3638573-3641124 GCF_000150825.1 Verticillium alfalfae VaMs.102
GCATCCCCCGACGGGTGTACCGGCTCGTCGCCTGTCGTAGCAGGGCAACCCCCACGTGTGCATCGCACGCATGCGACGTCGCCCAGCCTTCGTATTCGCGACACGTTTGACGGCTGCCACCGCGGCGACACAGCGAGCACGGCACCTTTCGGTTCACAATCTTGGTCGGCAGCACGAGGCTCCCATCGTCCCGCACGTTTTCCATCTCCCGGAGGCACAACGTGTACCCGTCCTCGGCGTCGAAGCACTCGACGACGGCATCCGGCACCTTGAATCTCTCTTTGCTCTGCTCGTCGACGCAGTTCTGGCACTTGAAGCCAATGTTGCGGTAGTCGGCCAGCCACGAGCAGTTGAGGCCCCGCGCCGCGCATCGCCCGCACCGCCGCCGCCACCAGGCCGGGCCAGGATTGCGCTCAAACTCGGCCTTCAGCGGTCGCCGCCACAGCGTCTTAACGTCCTCCGGCTCCCTTCTGTCCGGCATGAAGCGGCACTCGTGGCCGCGCACGGCGCACTCGGTGCAGCCGACTTCAACGCGCGGGTCGACATCGCACCACCGGTACGACCGTCCGCGACACCCCTCGCACCCCCAATGCACGACCTGCGCTATGTTGCTATATGGGGCGCGCGTCCACCGGCTGCGTTTGGGCATGTACACGGCCGTCTCGGCGACGACGCACTTGTGGTCCGGATCGCGGACGGCGCGCACGTCGGCGCACGCCGTGCACTCGATGCGCAGCCTGTGGTCGGCATCGCACGGCACCGCGGTGCCCGCCGCGGCGCACGACGCACAGGGATCCTTGAGGACTTCCATGCGGCCGCGCTTGATGGGTCGGCCCTGCTCGTCCGTGAGGCCGCCGAGCTTGCGCTTTCGGCCCGGTGGCTCGAGGTTGCCGAGCGCGTGCAGGGCGCGCGAGTCGCTGCACGTGTCGCCGGCGCCGTGGCACGATGCGCAGGGCCGGTACTGCGAGCAGCTCCGGCCGCGCGTGACGCAGGCGTCGCAAGGTGGGTAGGCGCGGGGTACTGTCCGCCCCGTCAGCTGGGCCTCGCCGGTGGTGGTGGTGATGTCCTGGCTGTCGACGGGTTGGCCACCGCTGCTGCTCTTTTTGCGGCGGCTCTCATCCTTTCTCTCGGGTCGGTGAATCTGGCGTCCGTCGTTGGGAATGGTTGTGGCCGTCTTGCCCAACTGGACTCTGTCGTTCTTGTCGTAGCTAGCGTAGGCGGATTCCAGATCGCGATCTGGAAGTATTCTTGCCAAAGACTTGTGGGCCATGGTGGGCTATTCAATCGGCCGAGTTCTGTAATGTTCCTATAAGGTGTCTGCGTCTACTGTCGGTAATGGTCACTTTCGTGAATTGATCAAGCGACAACAGTGGAACGACTCTTGTACTTCTGAGTTTTTGATTCCAACTGTGAGCCATAAGCAGACGATCAGACATGAGACGCTTTCACAGCGAGCAAGCTTCTATAAAGAAGTCTGTAGCATCTGCCACAGCTCCATTCCTCGGACTTGTCATCCAGACGCAGACACTGGGTACAACAAAGGATATGAAGCACCTCGTGGTTCGTGGCGCCTTCTCCGAGCGGCCAGCTCGACTGTCAATGTTGGGGCTTTGTTGTTGGTCTTTGTGATTGACTACCAACAGAGCATGATCCTGGATGAATCCGACGGATTCGGTCTAGGATCAACTCGAACATGTGTTGTCGTCTAATTTACTTTGTTGGCAGCCTCTCAGCAAGACAGAGAACGGGAAAAGCCCGAACGTGAGTGCTCAATGCCGAGTTGCTAGGACAGAAAATCCTCGCTTTCACCACACCTCCTCGAAGCCGCGTGTGATCATTGCGGGCATTATCATTGTCAATCATCTCCATTAAATCAGGGCACTAAGCCAGGGCTATCACCTGGCAAGGAAATTCAGTTCTATCCAAGCATAAAGGTTTTCCGTGGTCCAAAACAATCCTGAAACCTGGACCGAGCCCAAGGCAAGCTTTCCAAGCATTGGGGCGGGTCCGAAAGCCTCAAACAGCGCGCCGACAGATTCATCATGTTTCCGTTTCCAAAAGAGTGCATAAGGGGTATCATATTTCCCTTTCATTCATATATCCATGAACCCGCCGTGTCAAAAGAGTGTGTGAAATCACTGGTCGTGTCGCTGTCGAGGTCGTTATCAATAAGGAAGGGTCGTGAAGTATTACGTCGAAAATAAAGGGGTATTCAAAGTGAGAAGAAAAATATGCGATCCGATCAAACAAGCATCATCACCACAAAAGGCACAGCTGCCGCAAGGGCACCACTACCTAGGCGGTTCGCCGCGGCAGTGGGAACCGTAATCGGTTCGCCATCCGTGTTCGTCGGTACTGTTGCAACCCCTGAAGTTGTGCTGGGCACGCCAGACTCGTTTCCAGAGGCACCAGGAGCACCAGAAGCACCAGGGGCACCAGAGCTGGCCCAGCAGCACCTGACTCCGATGCACCAACTCCCGTGTCGGGCTGGCCGCTGGCAGAAGACGGTGAAACCGACGGCGAAGCCTCTTCAGTCTCCGACACGGCCGGA
>NW_003315038.1:3642750-3644414 GCF_000150825.1 Verticillium alfalfae VaMs.102
AAGAAAAAACAAACAACCCCCGGTTGGAAGCCTCTCCTCCCCCCCCTTCAACTATAGTTATCATAAAAAAAAAAAAAAACGAGGAAAAATTTTTTTTTTTTTTTTTTTAAACCCCCAGGGTGGCGAGTGTGGATTTGTGCAAACAAAGACCCATGGATGCGATCGCATCTAGGAGCTTGGCAGGACAGCCTGCCTTGACCTCATTGACATGGTGGACATTCAGTCCCGACAAATGAATGGAAGCAAAAGGATACAGCCTCTATTTCAAAGATACCACCAAACTTGAGATGGACATGCTTGATTGAGGCCTGGCTGGAGAGGGAGAAAAATAGAGGCAAAGGCTATCCAAGGAAAACTGCTGCGAAGAGGAACCCAGCATCATGGGGGTATCGTGCAGTACGCGCAAGTCAGCATGCGCGTACTAGGATGCACATCCTTGTCGGTGGTGGCATGATGAAGACCAGGCCCTGAGCATAATACTGCGATTGTCGGCGTACCTCACAACGTGACCCAGCCCGATCGAAGCTGTGGGGTGAGAGGGGACGTTGCGAGGGAAACCTAATTCCAGGTGGATCGAGCTGACAAGACCTGGTAAAGAGTTTATCAACCGACAACATCCAATGGCAGAACCAGTGCCCGTCATATTGTCGGGATCAAGGTCTATAGCTAGGGCTGAGGTACGAAGTCGCCGTCAATTGGCGCCGCTACTGTACATGTATGACCTTCACGAGTGCGCCGCTGGGGGGGCAGTGCCGACTACGTGGTCCAGTCATTCATTGTGTGTGCGCTGTCGGGCGTTGAGGTTGGTTCTGAGAAGAGTGAGTGGCAGCGAGGAAAATGATGGAGAGAGTAAGTCAAGTGGTGATGCACAACAGTCGATTATCGGGCTCCGATGTACACCTTGGCAGACACTTGTGCGGTTGTGCTGGAGCAGTGCGTCTCTACATGTACGTAAGTGCTGGCCATCAATGCGCCAGAATCGCCAGGCTGGGTGGGTACGGCGGATGATCGACAGTGATAGTTGACAGACCCTGGTCGCGGAGGCAGAGACCGGGCCTGCGAAGCGCCTGCTACCCAACAACAATAACCGTCGGCTGTTGTCCTGGATATCTGCCGTGGCTGTGGGCGGGAGGGACCACGGCCGATGAAGAAGACCACCAACTCGAGTCGATGAAGTGCAAGGCTCGGCGGCCAGCGACAGCACCACCATTGATTGAGTTGAACGTGTCGACAGATCAGTCGCATCTTCGTATATGAAAACAGCCGCCAGGCCAAACACGAGAGAAGAGGCGGCATTTGCGCATCGGGGCTTGCGGGGGGCTGATCGGGGCTGATCGGGGCTGATCAGGTACTGTCCCTGGCTGGGCGGTGTCTTCGGGTGTCATCCGTCGAGGGTGTCCCGCGTATCGTCCATAAGAAGCAGCTAGCTATCGTGGCGCGACTGAGAAGGTGTTGTCAAAGGGAATCTAGTTCGCTGAGCTTTGCACCAACGGACGAGCTTCGTGAAACACCAAAATCGACAAAGTCCACAAGGTCATGTCGACCAGGCGAGCCGACATGGGCATGACGTGCTCTCCATTATCAACAAAGCAAGTGAGGCCTCTTCGACAAGCACGTGTGTGTCAATAGCCCGGTGAACCGGCCATGTCGTCGAACAAAGGTGT
>NW_003315038.1:3644582-3651494 GCF_000150825.1 Verticillium alfalfae VaMs.102
AGGCTCCAGGGCTTCCAGGGCTGCGGCCCGTGTGGAACCTGTCATCCCAATCCACTGCTAGCCCTAATCCGGTGTAGCCTGCTTATCCCACCCCGGCACACCTTGTTCACTTCACCCCACCTCGACACCAACCTCTTCCAACGACTCGACCACCTTGCCCTGCCTCGTCGTCTATCTCTCTCTACATGGCCAAATCACCAACAGACACTGCCTGGGGACAAAATGCCTGAGCCCTCGACCAAGATGAGACGGTGGCCGGCTATGCTCCACTCTCATCTCCCGGCAATGGCTTCAGCAGATGGAGGCCCATGATGCAAAAATGCGAATGATCATAACCTCGTGTTGCCTGGACCTCGTCGATGACGGCCGAGCCTTGCCGCTATACCTTTGATCAAGCTCACAGTCCATGGGCCCGAACAGCACGCGCCACACACCCACAAACCATTGACCATTGCCTCTCGGCTTTGCATACTGGCTCCCCGTTTCCCGACACGGCAGCATTATCAAATAGTAGCAGAGCTCCGAGCTCCCCTGTCACGACGTGCGTGCATCCCGCAGCCCCCGCTCCCCTCTTCAGGTCGCGCAGCGTGGGCACCGGTACCTTTCGGAGCCCTCCTTACTGTCTTTTTCAGCCATCGCGCAGTTCGCTCCCTTGCATCCGCCATTGCCAGCACACCACCCTCTGCCCATCCACCCATGCGACGTACTGTACGAAGTAACGGCGGGTACTACCACAACCGTAAACGACCTGCGGGCTTGGAACGCCAGGCAGGCGAGCCGAACTTTTTTCTTTCCTTCTTTGTTTGTCGTCTGGGCGATTGTCTGCGCTGCCGGGCCGCTGGCCCTGCTCTGTAGACATTCAGACAGACGACCACGGCATGGCATCCTTGGCGGTTACAAGACCAGGCTCACAGTCGGTCAAGCTCGAGTGGACTACCCGAAGAACGAATCTTCCATGAACCGCAGCTTTTGTTGTTACTCAAACTATCGAAGCAGGCGCAGTCTTGTACGCCACTGATCTGCACTTGGTATTCTGAAATTCCAATTCTTCAATGTCGGCCTCCATTGCTCCCAATCCGACGCCGAGGCTGCTCAGGCCTGGGAAAAACCCGCCGTCTCGACTGTTCGGTACTCATGCGGCAGTTCAGAGACACGGCGAGACATCAAATGGCCACCTACTTGTTGAGGATGTTGGAACACAAGACATGGTCTCCAGCATTCCACATGCAACCCTAGCTCGGCCGGCGAATTCACACGAGAATCACAGTCGGCATGATAGCGCAAGAGCTACCGTGATCGATTGGCCTTCCAGTGCTTTCTTATTTTGGGGCTATGATGTTCTCGCCCGCCTTTCGTACATGTGCTTAAACGCAAGCGATTCGTACTCTGGACCTTCTGAGAGAAGCTCCATCGCATGTAGACATCACCCATGTAGCATGCAAGGTACTGGCGAGAGGAAGAGCGCGACCTTCCCGTTTGGAGAATGTTTACTCCTCGTCGAGCTAAGACTTGACCTTGGCAGACTGAACCCAAACAACCTTCCTCTGCAGACGTTCTTCGCGCAGACTGCGTTGCACACACACCGATGGGATAAGCTGCAGGCCAAGGTGGCTAATAGCTTTCATGAAGAATGGATGAAGAAGGAGGCGATACCCCGGACCTGGCCGCCTCTGGAATCAATAAAATCGGGCCATCCTCAAAGAGGATAGGAATCCGACCGACTGTGACCTGTTTATCCCCCTGTAGAGACCACAGCCCAAGGTGTAGATCTGCTTTCACGCTCGACGAGATGGACATGCAAAGTATGCAGTCCAATCAGCACTAGGCTTATCCAGTGCGACATCTCACCGTCCAGCGGCCGGCTGTGCCTCTTGTGCAAGGTCAAGTTGCCCATCCACTTGACCCAATCCCACGTATCCATGATCCATGCCACGAACCTGCAGTTCGTCCCCACCACCTTCTCCCCCCCTAGCACCGCGTGTTAGCCAGCGGGATTATGGGCGAAGATGACCGACGCCAACCAGAATCTATATCCTCACAGCATGCCCTCTAGTCCGTACTTGCCTCTGATGTGTCATCCTCGGCGCTGCCGTATCTGGCTTTATGGTCCAATCAAAACTGTCATTGACCACCCCTCAGACAAGTGGATGAGTAGAGAGCGTCCCTCTCGTCTGGGCGCTCTTGCAGCCCTCTTCCCCCCACGACGCCGATGCTTTCCAGAGGCTCTTTCAGGCCGTCTCGGCTCTTCCTCGTGGCCCTGCCGGTCGCATTTCCTGTCTGTCCGTCATTCAAAATCCATCTTCCCTTGACTCCCCTTCCAGGCCACGAGGCTGTCGGCGAACGTCCTTCCAGCCCTACCTGTCAGACAAGAAAGGATCACCCAGTGTCGATCCTGGGCACGTGTGCTGTTCTGGACTGCTACCATACCTTGCCACTCGACCATCTATTGGGTCTTGCTCCAGTGGGTGTGAAGCTGACCGCGGGGTTGACCGACTCCCCACGGTAAGTTGCTGCTCAATATCGATTGCCCATTGTGAACAAAGGGTAGCGGCTTTTGGATACTTGCCACGCCCCATTCATTCTCTTGCTCTCGCGCTCCTGGTTGTGTCGCCCCCCCAAAGGCTGCCATCTGACTGTCCTGTAGTTCTGCCAAAACAATTGCGCTTTGCCCCTCGAACCCGCTGCTGGCAGTTTCATTGCCGACTTGAGATGCTCTGATAACGAGTAGGGCTTGTTCGTTCCTGTTCTCTCTACCTCATCGTAGCCGGCGTCCACTCACGACGCAGCCCTCGAAATGAGTCGCCCGCATCTTGCTGTCCTCCTTTCCGCCCTTGCCGCGTCGGTTTCTGCGCAATATGAAGGTTGGACGGAAAACCAGGTCAATGCCTCTTTGTGTCTATGGGGCCAACCTAGAGGTAGGGTTACTCTGCCTTCTTGACCAGAACAGCGGATAGCCTGATGCTGACCCATGATGCTAGCTGCTGTCATCAGAGATACCGTTTACCTAGACGGCGGCCTGATGATATGGTCGCAAGGCCTCTCCAACGGCGAATATGGCCCCTTGGACTCTGTCAGTCAGTTGCCCTGGCCACCATTCAGCTAGCTATCTGGTGAATACTCACAACTCTAGACAACCCGATGGGCCTCATGTTCACCTTCAATTTCAGCCAGCCGTTCAGTACTTCTGACAACCTGACGGCCTTTCTCGATCCACTGTCGAAGGCTCGTGGAGGCTTCGGCTCTAATGCGAGAGGCGAATCCCCCAACTTTTTCGATGGCGCCTTGCTGGGAAACGACGCCGAAGTCACCCTATTCGGTGGCCTGGTCAAGAAGGCAGAGCTCGACAAGGCACCAGCAGAAGACGAGGTGCTCACGTACCAGCGTTACCAGTATGGCCCGGAACGGGGCAACTTCAGACCAAACTTTGTCACAAACGAGCTTGACGGCGTCTCGCGTTACATCACCGACGGAGGCGCCGCCAGTGCGCCGTCGGAGAACAAGGCTTGGTACTTTGGCGGAATGAGGGGCCCAGAATGGGGGCCGGTCTTCCAGAGGAGCGCCAACATGTCAGAGAATGCAGCGAATGTGTCGCATACACTGATTACGCTGGACATGAAGGACCAGTTGACGCCCGTCTGGACAAATACGACACTCCCAGAGAGCATCCAGGGACGGGCTAACCCTGAGGTTGTCTGGGTCCCGGTCGGTGAACAGGGAATTTTGGTAGTAATCGGTGGCGTCACTTACCCTGACTGGGTGTCACCCACGCGCAGGTCGGAGAACGCGGCGCAGAGTGTGAGTTCTTCGCCCTGGGTCCGAATGATGGCGGGACAAAAGCTGACACCGACTCCAGAAGGAAGAGAGCGACAAGTTCATGCAGGACATTGACGTCTACGACATTGCGGGCGACGAGTGGTACAAGCAGCCATCCGAGGGCGCACCGACTGCCAGCACGCGAGGTTGCGCCGTCCTGGCGTCCGCCCAGGACGCCTCCAGCCACAACATCTACTACTACGGCGGATATCCCGGTGTCGACCCTCGCGAAGACTTTAGCGACGAAGTCTGGGTTCTCTCGCTGCCTTCTTTCACCTGGACCAGAGTCACCGAGATGCGGTTGGACTTTGCCAACACAGGCCACAGCTTTGCGCGGGTGGGACACAAATGCTTCAAGCCTTACCCCGATCAGATGTTGTCTTTTGGCGGCACGACTCAATTGACGGGGAATACTCCGGCGTGTCTGAGGCACAACAGCATCATCCAGGCGTACAACCTTAGCAGCGCTGAATGGATGGACTCGTATGACCCGCGAGAATACGCCAACTACACCGTGCCCAGTGCTCTGTTGGCTGTGATCGGAGGCAACCCTACAGGCTCGGCAACAGCTACCAGTCCAGCTGCGTCGGGAGGATGGGTCGACGATAAGCTGGCAGACGTCTTCGACACCGAGTACGACACGGACAAGATCCAGCAGTGGTTCCCTTACCCTGTCATCGAAGACAACACCCGACCTAGCATCCCCGACGATGGCAGTGGCGACAACGACGACAACAATGGAGGCGGAGGCGGCGGCACTCCCAAATGGGTCGCGCCCGTGGTCGGTGTCATTGTCGGCCTCGTAGTCCTTACCGCGTTCCTCGTCGGCTTCTGCCTCTGGCGCAAGCGCCGCTACATTCGCCGCGGCGACTACAGCGCGGCCAGCACGGACGAAAACGGCATGCGCGTCCTCTCCTGGATGCGCGGCCAGCACAGCGTCGCCAAGGATCCGACCGTCACCACCGAGGAGACTAAGTCAAACCCTGACATGGCCGAAGCGCCGCGCTCCCCGCCCGTCGCCTTCGCCGCTGCCTCCGCTCCTGATCGTGATCGGCAAAGCCCCCACGCCGAGCTCCACGACGTCTTCATTGCCGAGCTCCCAGACACGTCGCGGCCGCCCGAATTACACGACACGGGCCTCACGCCGGTCGAAATTATCTCGAAGCACTCCCACTTTGCCACCCCCGGCGCCCGCCCCTCGGGCAACCCGTCCTCCTACTACGGCTCCATCTCCGGGAACGAGGAGTCCTCCATCTCCCGCTCCTCCGGCGTCCTCGGCGCCCAGTCCCGCGGCCAGTCCCCCTCCCCTGTGCCGCCCGGGCCGCCGTCTCCGCCCATCATCGGCAGCGGCGGGCGCCCCGGTGCACGGGCGAGCAACGTCTCCGGCCTCAGTGAGCCGGAGAAGAGCCACCTCAGACAGATCAGCGAAGCGACGGTCAGCTCAGCCACCTCGTCAGCGGAGCGGGTCCCGCAGGTTGCCAGGCCAGCCAAGGAGCCCGCGACGCCCACGAGCCCCGGGGCCGTCAGTCCGCCGACGGGGGGCCCGGCGGAGGAGAGCGAGGACTACGTGTCGGCGAAGAGCCCGCTGCGCAGAAGCGTCTTCCAGGAGAGCGAGGAAGATCTCGGGGGCAAGAAATGAGAAGGGAATGGTGGGCTTTGATCCCACCCACAAGAATGCGCACAAGCAAGCGGCAATCGAGTATCTGATTTTTGTTTGAAGAGGATTCATGTGTCTTGCAGATCTCTAGTTGAGAATACCGTCAGGAATATGTACATTGGAGTTTTCTTTTCTTCTGAAACAACATGTCCATTCGACTCAATGCGAATGAAGTGACCGCCTCTGTAGTGTTTGACTACCTACCCAGATCCGTGATTTCTGCAAGACATGACGTCCTTGGCCTTTTCGTGCCGAACCTCGCGGATTCCGACCAGAATCATCGTGACATTATTTCGCCGTGGTCAATCACGTCTACTCGTTAATGCAGGGGAGCATAAATCTGCATACATTACCAATGCATCGTTGGTTGATCACAAAAGTCTATCCCTATCACATACACCGAGTCATCCTCGGTAAACGGCGCGCAACCAGGCCTGCGATCATGCAAACTCCAATAATCTGTAAAGCCGGTCGCCGCCCGCTTTGTACAAGTGGTATCATTTCAAGAGAACAGGAACAGAAAAACCAGCAGACCCTTTTGGTCGGCCCGACCTCAGTGCAATCGATAATCTCGACAACTAGGAGACTTGACACCATATCAACTCGAGTGGCATTCAATACCAGTTGAGCTCATTTAGTCAGTCGGCCTCATCCAAAAGCTGATCAAGGAAGGTGCCGGGATGAGGCTCGCCGCAGCAAGGACAGATGCTGATGCTGTCCTCATCCTCATCCTCTTCATCATCGTCATTCCCATTCTTATCAGCGGGTGGTTCGATGGGATACCCACTACTGCGGCAAAACTCAACCCATCTCCGCTCCCCGGAGTTGCGCGAGATTGGAACCCGCTTCCAGATGACCTTGTCCTCTCGATGAGAGGTCGGATGGCCTTCCTGGGCAGGAGCAGAAGGCATTGTGGGGATATGCGAGTGATGAGCGTCCAAGCCGGACCCGTCCAAGGCGTCAAAGTCGGTATCTTCGCTATCGCTGAGTTCATCATCGATCGGAACGGCAGATGTGCCCAGCGAACCGACACGAAGGGACTTGTAGGCGCGGATCACTCGAGCACAGATGGGATGGCCGCTGAGTGAAAGAACCCCTCGCTTAGTCTGCACATAGGCAGGCACTCCCGTCATGTAAAGACCCTCATCCCGTAGGAGACCAGTAAGCTCGGCGGAGGCCTTGACTCCGGGGTCGTCGATGGGGAGGCCAGTCACGTAGAGTTCATTCAAAGAACATCCCAACTCATGTGAGGCCATATTGTGCATGTCGTTTCCAAACATGGGAAGTTTGTCGGCTGTAAAGTTGACCAGGTCGATATGTAGAGACTCTAGGGCAGGCAGCAGGCGAGGCCTGATCTGCTTCTTGTCGTGCTTCGGGTCGAATGGGGGACGAAGCGCCGCAAGAAAGTCAACAATCTGCGACCACGAGTAGCAGCGGAAGGA
>NW_003315038.1:3651594-3652822 GCF_000150825.1 Verticillium alfalfae VaMs.102
GCGAGCGTAGGTCTGCTCGTTGACGCGCATGTTGACTGGTAGTTGATGGTCTTTCCTCAAGGACTGGTGATAAGTATGATGCAAGCGGTGACGACGCTTCTTGTCGTCGTAGAATTGGGCAATGATGCGGAACGTGACACTTTTGATGCCCTTTCGATGGTTCACGTCAAGCTCGGCAAAATTACGGAGGGCCTCGGGGCTCGTGAACGTGAAGGAATTATGACCCCACAGAATGCGGGTTCCTTCCGTGTGCATGGCTCTGCAGGTGGCGAGAAAATGAATGGCGATCTGGTTCCCACGTGCCTTCTCTTCGGCGGTGACGGTGTCCGGCCTCAGCTTGGAGAGGGGGTCAAAGATCGAGAGGGGCGCTGTGAGTGCATACTTGAGTATGCGAAGCAGAACCTCAGTAGGCAGATATGGGTTCGTCGGGGCGGCGGCGAGAGAGCGGCGGCGGGTCATGCGCCCCGAGTTTCCATGCTTCACGGCATGAATGTGAGCTGTGGCAATGGGCGACCATGTAATGCCGTTTTCTCTGAGCAGTCGCTTGAGTCTGAGGTTCTCATCGGCCAGTATGCGGTGCTTCTGGCGGAGAGGCTGGTTGTAATAAGCTTCGGCCGTATCCTCCTTGTCCTGGGTCTCCCACGGATCGACATCCTAGGTCGAGTCAGCAAGTGCGAGCACAAAGAGGTAGGAGACAGAGCGGCAACATACCACGAAGTCCGAGTTACGTGTCATAACGTCTGGCCGAGGCGGGCAAGGCCGGCGATGGTGAACGGTCGAGCTGCAGTCGAGACGAGGGTTGGTAGCGCAGATCCTCCCCGAGAATGAGTGCTCCCAGATTGCCTCAGCCCGCTGGTCGGTCAGTTGGATCCGTCTTGACGACGTGAAATGGGAGGCAGGCGCGTTCCCAAGTATCCGGGTATCGAGGTGAGAGAGAAGCTGAGAGAACTGATGCTGATTCAATGAATCAAGGTGCAGATGTGACTGCCCGTTGGAGCAGCAGCAGCAGCCAGGTTGCAGGGCTGACACGAAGCAAGACCTCTCAGTCTCTAGATTGCACTGTGAAAGGCAGGCACGATGTCTTGTTGTGAGGAATGACGATGAGTCGATTGGCAGTCGTGAGAGAAGCTGGACGATACGTAGATAAGAGGTACGTCCCTCAGTACGTCCCTCGGACCGTCTGCTACTCGGCAGCGTTGGCGACTGTCAGACTAGAAGGACAAGGGCC
>NW_003315038.1:3652949-3662323 GCF_000150825.1 Verticillium alfalfae VaMs.102
CAAGGAAGGCAGGCAGCACGGGTAGATCCAGTTCAAACCTCGTCGAAGGAGCAACCCGCTGTTGCGCAGGGGACGGTTGATGACAAGACAAATGACAGCGATGTCGGTCCAGACCGAAAAAGGATGACACCGATAACCGAAAACAGCGATGGTGAAAAATCGGGGTTGGGTGGATGTGGATTGTCGGAACGTTTCGGATCGTCAGTATGGGCAGTGGACAGATGTCACGTCGAGGAGGTCCTCCTAGGAAGATGCTAGAAGATGAGTTGGGAGCAGAGAGACGACCAGCATCAGGTGAAAGGCCTCAAAGCGGGCGGGCGGGCGGTGATGGCGACGAAAGGCGGACAATAGTTGAAGGGTGTCTGACCGGCATCCGGCGTGTAGTGAGCAAGTGGGAGAGAGGGAAAGAGTGGAGGCAGGGGGCGGCACTGTGGCAGGAGCACAGGAGAGTCATACCTTCTGACAAAGAAGGGGGCATCCTCGTGGAAGGAAAGAGCACAGGCACGAGCACGAGCGCGAGCATCCGACTCAAAGCAGCAGCCCGCATTTTGCTCACAGACGACCAACACGGCGGATGGGAGGGCACAGGTCAAAGCTCCAGCCGTTGTTAGTGCTCACTGGCGCTGGGGTTGCCCATTCTCTAACAGCCACCAAACCGATGGCGCCGGGCCTCTGATGTGATATCCGAGCGAGGTTTGGGCCAGCGATGACGCTAAGAGGTCGTCGGGTCGGCACACAGGCGGCAGTAGCAGTAGGCCGCTTCAAGCTTCCTTTGCTTGCTTTGCTTCCTTTGCTGCCCACGCACGCCTGTCTGCAGTGAGCAAAGGAAAAGCGACAGACACGTGAGGGGCCTGGGGAACATGATTGCCGGTAGAATAGGGCGAAGGTATGTTTGCCGGTACGTAGGCCTCCCCAAAGGTGACTGACAGGTGGCCGCTTGCCGATGACTGGCGATGACCTGGTAGGCATGATGCGATGCAACGTAAAGCACAGGATGGGGAGCTGGCGGGATCCAGGAGCTTTGCTTCCCGTTTGGGCTGATGTGTGGGGGGAGGGGCAGGCGGAAGACTGAATTGTCGAGCAGTAGCAGCCAGCCGATGCCGCCCACTTGCCATTCCGGCCCCAGCCATGATAGGCAGGCAGCACCAGGATACCAGGTGAAGGAGACCCGGCAGCAGCGATGCGATGGCATCGAAAACCCCGTCGCGACACAGGTGGCTAGACCAGGCCAGGCTACCTTACCTATCTGTGGTTCAGTCTTCATTCCGCGGACGATCGAGACGAAATGCGAAGATCAAAGGACATCGAGCATCCGCTGCCTCTCCAGTGTTTGTTTGGACAAACCGCACCAATTGGCCATGTGCACCCAGCCTGTCTGTGCTTCCCGACCATGTTTGCCTTGACGTCATCCATCATCAGCTCTCTGCATCGTGCCCCTCCATCACTGTCTCAATACACAAGTCGATGATGAAATTCCACCCAACTGAGAGAGCAATATCCACGCAAAACTCGTCATAGCTCGGGTACTTTCATGTGCTGGTACAACTGGGGGCGCCTCGTCGTATATAGAGGACATATTCTCCCTTCAAACAAGTACCTTTGGCTTTCCTACACATAACAGAGCCTTCGCGTTGTCACACCAAAGATCCCCATCACCATGTCCAACCAGCAATTCTCCAACGCCGACACGGGCAACCGCCCTGCCGACCCTTACAAGGATGCCAACAAGGATGAGGTGCCTCTTCAAACCAAGATTGAGGACTTGACCCAGTTCATCAATGCCACCAAGTTCGCCATGATGACCACACGTGATGCCTCGTCTGGCAACCTCGTTTCGCGCGCCATGGCACTGGCCGCCTCGGTACGTCGAGGCCTCTCAAACCATCTAGTAGTAACCCTACTGACCAGACACAGGAGGTGGGCGGTATTGATCTACTCTTCCACACCAACACCGAGTCCAACAAGACGGACGAGATCAAGAGCGACCCTCACGTCAACATCTCATTCATCAACAGCTCAGGCGACTGGGCCTCCGTCTCGGGTGTTTCCGAGGTGGTAACCGACCGTAGTCTTGTCAAGAAGCACTACAGCTCCGAACTCAAGGCGTGGCTGGGCGACCTTGGCGATGGCAAGCACGACGGCTCGGAGAATGACCCCCGCATCGGCATCATCCGTGTCAAGACGAACACCATCACGTACGCCGTTTCTCACAAGACATTCGTCGGCAAGCTGGCGCAGGTAGCCGAGGGGATCGTCACCGGCAGCGCAGTCTCAGGTAAACAAGCTCAGGGAAATTTCGTCGCACGACATTGGAAAAGTGGAGGGCCTCCGCAGTCCCTGGCGCAGTAATGGGACAGAAGCAGCGCGGGGACGCTGTATGCCCTGTACAATAGATAGCGGCACCCTCCCCATCATCATCAGATGGCCATGAGACCATGAACTCACGATGAATTAATTTTATCTCTTTCAACATTCCTACAGCTGCTTCCCGTACTCCTCGTTCCATATCCTGCTCCACGCCTCCTTGTCCACTGCGAACGCCTTGACGTAGTCGTGCTCGAGCTCGTGCGTCCTCCTGCCCAGCAACACCATGCTGTGCAGCGGCGCGCCTAGCAGCTCATCCGTGTCGCAGAGCTCCTTCAGTGTGCCCGCCACAAACTTCTCTGTCCGGCCACCGACGCGCGCGGCGCCAAATGGCGGGGGCTGTCGGGCCCGTAGGCGCCCCTCCCCCCTTCTCCTCCTCAATCTCGGAGCATCTGGCGCGCGCACTGGCCCAAACGGTCATGTAGGCGCGGGCGGGCTCTCGTAGAACGAGGGCGGGCCGGCGGAATCAATATTTCCTCGAACGCCTCTGCTTCCTTGACCCTTGATGGTCGAGCCAGCCACGGAGGCGTGTTGCAGGGCCGATTCTGGCGGTTTCTTCCTTTGACGCGGTCGTAAAAAGGGACGCGGGCCGCCAGCTGTCGGTGAAAGAAAGACCATGGAAGAACGGGTCTGGCCAAAGTTTGTAAGAGCTGCAGGCCGGCGGCGCCGATGCTCGACATGATGGACGCGTTGGGCACCGTGGCCACGGGGATCTCGAGCTCGCGTGCGCGCAGCACTATGTCGGTGTGGGTCGTCGCACCAAAGGGGTCGCCGACGACGAGGAAGGCGACGTCTTCGGTCTGGGCGTCGCGGAGGATCTCGTCGCTGTTCGACTCGACCATGTCGCGGTCGGCGACGACGATGGGGCGCCCATAGTAGGCTTCCTGTTCATCTGTTCAGCGGTGCTTGGAGGCGCGGGTGGCTGCATCGGGATGGGGGGGCAACGCACGAGGATGGTTTGGTCGACGAGGAGGATGCTGGTGTAAGCCTCGAGGTAGACGCGCGAGGCTTTCTTTACGACTTCGAGACCCTTGACGGTGATGTCGGTCTCATCGGAGAGTCCAAGGCCCACGAGATAGAGCATGATGGGCTGAGGGGATGCTGTACGGGTTGGTTCGAGATCGAGGTTTGATTCTCAAAGTCAACCAGCTGGGTCCGGCGCAAAAGTTTTGGCGGGGTAAAAGTGAAGAAGTCATGGAGGGGTGAAATGTCTGGTGGAGGTTGCCCCACCATCAACCCCTGTCTGTCTAGGTACCTAGGTAGGTAAGTAGGTAATTAAGGTACCTTACCTACCAGGCAAGCCGGGTAGCTGTCTACCTGGCCCGACCCTGTCGATTTCCGTCTCGATCTCAGCACATGGGGGACGAACAATCATTCAACGTCAAATCATTCACGGAGTATTTGCGATATCCTGATTCAGCATCCCCAGCTTGCCTTTCACACTTTCCCAAGATACCGGCAAGAAGACAATTTATTACCTCCACAACCAAAAGATCAGAGCAAGGTGTACTTCTCCGTCTTGAAGGTGCCATCATTGACATCGTCTACCGTCTTCTGATGCGCCTTCGATTCCTCTGGAGTGAAATGCAAGAAACACCCGCTGATCAACTCGAACTTGTCGCCGACCGCCCTGTTGATGAGCACTGACTCGGCTGTGCAACCCTTGAACGAAATCAAAAGGTCCCCCGGCCGAGCATCGCACACCCTCTCTGCATACCCGATGACTGCCCCCCTCGTGACGAAGAGGCGCGCATCGGCAAGGAACCTCACAAGCTTCAGCGTATACTTGTTCCAAAACTTGCGGTCCTCCTCGGGCACATGTCCAGCCATGATCTTGTCATGCAAGTCTGCGAGGTCATCCTTGGTGAAATCCGTCTTGGCACCGCCCGTGAAGCACCAAAAGAATGACTCGATGAATTCGCGTCGACGCTCTTCGGGCGTTTGACCAGGGCGCATCAGACTTACGCAGAGATTCTCAGCCTTCGAAAAGACGCCCTTGAGCACCTCGTAGATCTCGTCGTCGCCGATGGAATCTTTAGGGTTCTTCGGCATGTCCGTGTGTTCCTGACAGAGGACGATGACATCTATAAGGTGGCCTTTGACTGTCAGAAGGTTAAGATCATCGGAGAAGGCGAGATCGTCAGAGTTGGGATCGAGGCGCGCTTTAGCAGGGGGCCGGGGAAGAAAGTCGAGGGAGCGGTTCATCCACTGTCCGGCCCAAATGTGTGTCCAGTTGACTGTCCAGGACGGGAGGCCTTCGTCCCTGCTCCAGTGATCGCACATGCGGAGAAAGTTGAGGTTCAGGGATTGCAAGATGGAGTCTTTGGCGATTTCCTTGTACAGTCGCACGACATGTTTGCGGTAGTCGACATCGACGGGCATGCTGTCCTTGCCGCAAATGCCCATGAGCGAGTACACCATATCGCGGGGATCAGTGGCTTCTCGGCCCCTGGTCGTCTGCAAGAGTTCGAGCAAATCGTTGGAAAAGTCGCCGGCTACCGACTTTTCACGGCAAAACTCCATGGCACGGATGCCAAAGAGGTCCCAGATCCGACGGGTCCCGCCGAACAAGAGGTTCGCTCGCGGGTCTTGTCCAAAACACCGCATCCCCTCGGCCGCCTCAGAGAGCGAGTTCCAGTCAATCTCGTGGGTGGCACACTTGACGGTGATCTCTCGAGAAAGAGAGATCTCCTGGATGACCCACTGGCGACGAAAGTAGGACCGGTCACTGAGCTTCGTCAACGAGAAGAGTGCGTACTCGGAGTGCCGCTTGATGATGTCCGGGTACTTGGCCGACCCCTCCTTGCCGATCTCCAGAGCAAGGGCAAAGGCACCAGCGACATCGAGAGCCTGTGTGCCGATGCCGTCCTCCTCCTCGTTCTCCATGCCGATCCAAGCGACAACCCGTGTGCCCTGTTTGTAGATGTTCCCCATCAACCTGACCTGTGCATTCTTCTCAATGACATTCCGCTGGTCGATACAGATGGAATCGATCCAGACAGTTCTCGCCCTATCAGTGTATCTCAGATGCTTCAGCGCAGTTTCGACATTAGACGTCACGAGGAACCGGTCGTCATTCACCACCAGCGGCTGGGTGAAGCTTGCACCCTTCCACGTGTATGAAAGAGTCTCAAACTCGCCGGACCTGTCGATAAAGTACCGCTCCAAAGTGCATTGCAACTCGTCGGCGAAGGCACCAGGGAGAATGGTCAGCAAGCGAATGGCATGGAGACCCTGTATCCTGGGGAGTGCTTCGAGTGTTTCGACATAATTCGTAGTCTTGAACCCGTCAAGAACGGGAATGCCGCTGAATTTGGGAAGGGGGACTAGTGGCGTCGCCATATAGTCGCTTGTTCTGGGCTAGTTGAAGTGGGAGATTCGCGTATCAAGACTCCGTTGCTGGTCGTTGCGATGTGTGCCCAACGGCAGTGATAATGCTGACGGTGAAAGCTTGGCTGCTCCCGCTGGCATGTGCAAAGTGGTTGTGACACGACTTTAAGTAGACCATCCTCGCCATGTTCAACAAGCATCCTTGCGGCACAGCGCTTCAGGCGGCCAATGATGTGCAAAGTGCTTCAGGGCGGCGGCATGGCGTGGTGGTTGTTCCAATTGTGATCTCTCAGTTCAGCAGACCCCCTCGGACGAAAGATGGGGCGGGGGTTGCAGACAGCTGGCGAGCAGGGGGGGTAGGACACCGAGCTTCCATTGGGACATGGTTCGTTGTGGCGCAATCCTTCGATGTCCTCCTGCAATGACTATTGTCCAGAGAATTTATCATCTTTGAGAAGATCACAGCGAGAGGCTGCGATCATTGGCTTGTCTAACAAATGTATTTCTTGCGCGCGCTGCACGGGTGCCTCGTCTTGCGCACCCCGCGATATATGTAGGAAGGAAAAGTATGAGCTTATCGGATTCATCGGCCCAGTGGGGGCAGTGGTAAGTACCTGGCACCCAAATCAGGTGTCGCATCCCTGTCAACATTCTCCTTCTGATGAAGCAAGCTTCCACTTGCAACAAAGGTAGGTAGTCGGAGCTCGACTTTCACATTACCACCATTCACACCGTCAAGCAAATACCAAGACAGGATCCGCCACCCACCCTGCGAGCCCGCCAAAACCCTGATCAAACACGCGCGAACTGAGTCATCTCCCGTCTCGAAAAACACCATCACCATGGCCGACAAGAAGGGCAGCGCCTATGGCGCGCCGGCCGGCGACACGGACTTTCGCAAAACCTGGGACCTCGATGAATACGCCGCCAAGGCCAAGGCGCGCGAGGCGGAGGAACGCGAGGAGGCGAAAGCGCGCTACGAGGCCAAGCTCGCCGGCAAAAAGTACTACAAGCCGCTGACGGGCAACGAGACGATGACGACGGCGCGGCAGTCGGGGCTCGACCTCTCGTCGCAGGTGGGCAAGACGCAGCTCGTGGCGGCAGGCGCAGGCGTCGGCAAGAGGGGGAGGAGCGCGGGTTTCTACTGCGAGGCGTGCGACCTGACGTTTAAAGACAACAAACAGTTTGTCGAGCACATGAACACGCCGCAGCACCTGGCGGCAACGGGGCAGAAGATGGAGGTCGAGAGGGCGTCGCCCGAGGAAGTCAAGGCGAGGATCCAATACTGGTGGGATCAGAAGGAGGAGCTTGTCAAGCAGCAGGCGACAGGTCTGCACGAGCGGTTGGAGCTGCGGCGGGCAGAGGACGATAGGGAGGCCGAAGAGAAGAGGCGCAAGAGGAAGGAAGCCGACGAAAGGCGGCGGAAGGAGAGGGAAGAAGCGGAGAAGGTGAAAACGGAGTATGGGGATGATGTGAGGATTGAGGGCGAGCATGAGGAGGACGACATGATGGCTGCCATGGGCTTTGCCGGGTTTGGGACGTCGAAGAAGTGAGTCGCGTGTTGCCCATGGCGAGGCTAAATGATACCCTAGAAATGAACAACGAGGTCAATTTGTACCTATTCGTTGCAACTCTCTCAAGGTGGCAGAGCTGCCCGGTGCAAGGGCACAAACATTGCGACAACACCGAACTGGACAGTCGACTCGAACCTGGTCATACTCACCGAGTCGGTCAAACAGTCGGTGAAGATCGGACCCCGCCATCGGCAACGACCAAGAACGCTGTGGGTCGGTCTGCTGCTTGACCAGACCAGACCAGTTCCAACCCCCACCATGACCAGCTGATCGACATAGGCCTTGACCGCGACACGACAAACGATTATTGCAAACGCCGGGACCTGTTCACTCATATACTCGCAGCGTCGTTCGCCAGCCACATCCTCTCGGCCAATTCGTCTGCGGCTCTTGAGTCCGTCTCTGCATCAACTAGTTTCTCTACCCCGCGTCCAGCCTCTCCCTCCTCTCCTTGTCCGCTCTCAGGAGCGCCTTCAATCACCCATCATGGCCTCTCCCTCAGGATCCTCCCTCCTCCTCGCCCGTTACTACAAAGATATGACCAAAGGCCAGGCCGCAAAGGACCTTCCTGGCGTCTCCGTCGGTCTCGTCAATAGCAACGTCTTCGAGTGGGAGGTCATGCTCATGATCAATGACGATTGCAAGTACTATGGTGGTCAGTACAAAGCCCAGAACCCCAACGCATGGCGATACGCAAAGCTGATGAATACTGCCAGGCGGCTTCTTCCGCGCCCGTCTCACCTTCCCGCCAAACTTCCCCGACATGCCGCCCTCCATGACGTTCCAGAACCCGATCCCCTTCCACCCCAACATCTACCCCGACGGCAAGCTGTGCATCTCGATCCTGCACCCGCCAGGCGAGGATGAGTTCGCGTACGAGGAGGCATCAGAGAGGTGGAGCTCCGTCCGCAGCCCCGAGAGCATCCTCGTCAGCGTCCTGAGTCTGTTCCATAGCCCGAATACCGAGTCGCCCGCCAATGTCGAGGCCGGGAGGTTGCTGCGAGAGGATACCAAGGAGTTCAGGAAAAAGGTGCGCGTGTGCGTGAGGCAGAGTCAGGAGGAGAGTTTTTAAAGGTGCACATGGCTCCATTCGCGTACGGCGACCTTTTGAAGATACCCAGGTGTTAGCGAGTGCTGTGGATTGGGGGAGCACAGATTTTGGCGGCAATGCCATTCAGTCACGGAACCAGACACTCTCGACCCAATTCGTAGATTCATGATTTGTTCTTCCCAAAATTGTCTGACTGCTTCAGAAACCTATTCCGATCTTGTCTACTCATGATAACTCCAGTGGCAATCTCGCACCCAAAACAAATCTATCCGAAACGATCCTACGCCGGCAACCTGCTACAACCCCATTCCTATCTAGCCTAAATCACTTGTTTCGTGTCCTCCGAGTCAACTAGAGATATGAGAGGGCTCACGTGCTTAACTTGGTCAATGGTTGGCGGGCTAACATGCTTGACTTGGTCAATAGTTGGCGACCATTCGGAATCTGCATCACCTGCGCTCCGATCCTTTAACGAACTCGCCCTGACAAAATTGTACGTGGTAAGCTCAATTGGAGGGTAGCAGGTGTGCGGCAATTTAGAGTCGACTTCGCGCAGCCGTTTTTGGAGGAGTTTGAGCTCATCTGGCATATCGCTAGGGTCGTCGTCGGAGTCGATAACATTGTCAGCCAGCTCTTCGACGAGAGCATCCTTCTTGGTAAGCTCAGTCAGAGAGGTGCGGTGCAGCTCCGCTTCCTCCATCTTTTGCTGCCGGATGTTCTCGTGCGCCATCTTGAGCTCCTTCCGGGCGCCGGCCAGCGCCGCCCGCGTCGAGGCCAACTCGGCTTCGAACTGACAGACCATGCGCCCGGCCTCTTCGTGGTGGGCGCGCAAGTCATCCTTGGCAGTCTCCAGGTCCCAGGAGATCTTCTTCTTCTCGACGCACTTGTCGTCGTAGTCCTTGCGGCACTTGGCAGCTAGAGTCTCGGCCTTGGCGCACCGCGCCTTGACCTCATCGGTTTCTGCAACAGCAGCGAGACGTGCGACCTCGGCAATGTTGGTCTGGAGGCGGGCGTCCTCAGTGCGCCCCGCGCTCGAGCTGGAGAGCCGCCATGAC
>NW_003315038.1:3662423-3666056 GCF_000150825.1 Verticillium alfalfae VaMs.102
TTCCCTCGACGCGTGGGGCTCTTCTTTGAGCTGCCTTTGTGTCTCTTCGATAACCCGGCGCTTCTCCTTGAAAAAGTCAGCCGACCGCTCTACGAAGGAGGAAAACCGGCTCTCCTGAAACTCCTCAAATTCTGTCATCCTCTTCTCCGCTTCCGCAGCCTGGTCATCGAAGCGCTGCTTGAGGAGCTCGTACCGGTCGTTTGAGACGCTGAGCTCACGGTTGGCAAGTCGCAGCTGTTTGGTGAGCTGCTCGATGAGGAGTTGCGTGCGGCTGGTCTCTGCGCCGTCGCCAGCAGCACAAGGGTCCGGGACACGGCCGCCGAGCTGGGCGTTCTCTTTGAGGGCACTGAGAAGCGACCGGACCAACTGCGCCGTGAGCGCGTCTTCGCTGCGGCCGTCGACGCCGAAGAGAGTCTGATCTAGGTGGCGCGTGTAGGCATCAAACTGAGCCTGCTTCTGAGCAAGCGCAGCAGCATGCTCAACATGGGCGGCGCGAAGAGCATTCTCCGTTGTCTTGAGAATCTCAGTCAGGGCGGCAATCTCTTTAGTGGCTGCCAGGTCGCGGGCCTGGGTGCCGAGAATGTACTGACGAAGTAGGGCATTCGACATGCCGCTTGGCTTAAGTTCGGGGGGAGTCTTGGGGGCCGCGAAGAGACGGTTGAGACTCTCTCTACTCGGGAACACAACGGGCCCAGGGAAAGGGGCGCCAGACGCTTTGGCAGGTTCGCGCTTCCTTTCGGGCATTGACATATGCTGGTTAGCCGTGGCGTTAGGCTCAAACACACTGGCCTTTGCAGCAGCATCGCGCACAGCGCCTCGGGCAATGTTCTGTTCCGCATTCAAGATGGGTTGCATCAATAAGTCACTTGACTTTCTGGTTTTTGCAGGCACAGCACCATCCACGTCAGCAGAAGGGCCTGCGCGACGGAACATGGCTGCCCACACTTCGTTTTGCGAGTTGCGAGCTCTGGCGAAGATGTCTTCGATGCTGCGAGGATGGTGTTCCTTCTGAGGCTGCCCGACAGACTTTTCCGAGATGCTGTTTTGCTTCGAGTCCGTGCCCTTGGGCTTCGCAGAAGCATGAATCGTAGGCAATATCTTGGAAGTGGCGGCATGGCGGAGAACCGCCTTAGGAGTTGCGTCGTATACATCATCGTCGCTGGTGCACCGCTCCACCGTTGCGTCACAAACGTCAGGGAGCCAATAGTCCTTCTCGGTGTCAACCGTCACCTTTGCAGGTTGCTTGGAGCCGCGTCGCAAGGCTATGGGTCGAACGGAGTGACTTGGCGAGGAACGCATCAACTTGATATCAGCCGGTGTCCTGTATTCAATTAGGGGCTCTGGCTCTGGCTGAGAATTGCCGACAGAGTTCTTCAAGACTGTGTTCGTGTTGCTCACCCGAGGCTTGAGGTTGCTTGGAAGGGCAGGATACATCGGGTTTCCATAGTACCCGATCACTCCAAGATACTCGTCAATTTCGGCCTGTTGCCATGGCGAAAGGACTGGGAGGCCGGCACTAGTCAGAGGTCCAGGAGAAGAGTGAGTAGGATCACCAGCAATACTACCGCGTCTAGGCTGACAGGGGTTCTCGTCCCAGACATGCTGGGCAGGCTGTGACCCATCATCAGCAGGCTGATCCTTTGCTTGAGGCTCGGGCTGCACTTGCAGAGCGTCCCCCATTCCGAAGGCGCACGTCATCGGAGCGCTGGATGGGCGGCATAGTACTAGGGACATGGGCTTCGGGTTCGAAGCGCCGAGGTCCAGCCTCGGCAGAAGAGTGATGTACAGGAGGCATGCCTCCAGCGGAGGACTGGATCATGCGTGCTGGCAGAAGAGAAGGCATCGAAGGGAGCGTCATGTTGCCCTGCACTTGAAAGACCTGACAGCCTTGGAAATGATGCTGCGGGCTCATACCAGACGGGTGGAAAGAGCGGTTCTGCGGACCGATACCGTCGATCAAGGGCTGAAGAGATTCTTGGGGAGGGTACTGGGGGTACTGCACGGGGCACTCGAGGTATTGAGCCTGGTTGTCGAAGGCAGACCAGCTGCTTTGGTTAAGGTTGCTTGCCATGGCTGGAGAGTGAGTGATAATTGTAATGAGTAGGTGGAAAGAGTCGAACATGGAATGATAAAGGAAGAGAGGCAAGATACTACGGGTGGCTCCAATGAAGCATATTTATGCTGTTGGTTGATCCCTCCGAGGCGCGAATGTGCAGCAGACGTCGATTCGCTAAGTGGAATCAATGCTTCTGAATCCGCAGAATGCGTTTGCGGGCAACTTTGTCCGGGAAGAAGAACGACCCACTGGCTTGACATTGAGTAATGTGCAGACGTGTCCCATTTCAAGCGATCCTTTCGAGCTGAAGCTTGAGCAATGCCATATTTCAGGGGCAGCTCTAGCTTGTAGAATCAATGATTCTGTGAGACCATAACTTTGTTGTCAATGAAGTAGTACACGGGCCAAGACCGTGAAGGACCAATGCACACGAGGTAGTGTATGAGTTTAGGTCAGTTGATAGGTTTATCAACGACGTTGTCAAGCGGACCATGTTCGTCCATCTTAGCGAGTTTAAAGAAAAAGTGCAGACCAGACAGTAGGTCCATGTGCCTCAGTGCTGCGCAATCGTATTTCCTTGTAAGAAGTATTCAGTGGTCGCCAAAAGCCATTGGCCTAAACCTCGAGGGCAGGAGATGTTGAAAGGAAGTGGCCCAAGTCATGACAAAGAGATCGAAACCATATAGCACGAAATACAAACCTATTGTCGGTCGCTGTGTGTCGTGTATTATGTAGCGTTGTTGTTAAGCAGCTTTTCTATTCTTTGTTCCGCTTATGAGGAGCATGGGGACCCCGTATACCTTTCTGCGTAGGTACGTAGATGAGATCAGGTCTTTGTACTTGTATGCCAATAGTTGATGCTGCTATTGAAGACAACTGGGCAGCGGATTCTGCAAAAAGATTCGGCCAGATGTTGCTGCAGGTGCTGAGTGAGGGAGAGATCCTAGATCATTGATTGTTGAAGGAACATCTACTCTTGTTATCATCTAGTTGGCTTCGTATCTCATCATGGCATTGTCGATGAAGATCATTTGTTAATGATATCGGTCCAGTCCTGGTTCTTAATCCATTCTTCAAGACTTGTCATCGGGCAATCGATGCCAGTCTGCTCATGTCAGTCAGTACACGTCCATGAGAACACTTCACCTCGCCTACAGAACTTACCTTTCTAATATCCTCCGCCCGCAGCAGATCCATGCCGCCATCATAGCCGGGATCGGTGGTGTATTCGAACATCAATGCAACCTCGATGCCGGTAGCCTCTTCTCCTGTAGCAGCCACCATTTCATCGAACGTGACCTGGTTGTAAGCGACGGGTTGACCAGTCAGCTTCCCCCAAGATTGGATCCACTCGGTCCAGCTGCACGTGGTTCCCTCGGCCATGTAGGCCTTGCCAGGCGGCATCTGAGACACGGCAAAGGTGAAGGACCCCATGTCGGCAACCGGGTCAAAGTGAGGGACCATACGGTCAGGCGCCGTGGTGAAGGACATTTGGAACGTGCCATCGGGCGCTGCAAAAAAAAACAATTAGCACGCACGAGGAATGGCAAATCAATGACTGAAATGACTGAGGTCGG
>NW_003315038.1:3666156-3667691 GCF_000150825.1 Verticillium alfalfae VaMs.102
AGGTCGGAGGTCTGCCTACCTGACGTAGTATGAGTCAGGCATGCATTCGATCGCTCGTGTAGAAGAAGTCCGTGTGGATGCACGACATCTTGCCGCCAACGGCTGGGTACTTCTCGTCGACGTAGGAGGAGGAAGACGTCGGCCTTGAATCGAAATGGTACAGGTCTTTGTACTTGCCCTGACTGCAACGCCCCGCGTGGCTCAGCGTCGAGACGAGGAAGCCATTCTCAACCAGCGTGTCGACAGTCTTGGCGGCCGCGTCGGCAATGTTCTTCCCCTGGCGCACTTCGACATCGTAGGCGAAGCGGCGGCAGGTAATGCCCTGCTTCTCGGCGGCGGCGCGGCAGTCTGGGCGAAAGAACGGCTCCCAGTAGTTGGTGACGGAGAAGATGAGGTTGGCGCCTTGAAGAGCGGCGGCGAGAGCAACGGGGTCGTCGAGGTCGGCCGCCACGACCTCGGCGCCCTCCTTAGCGAGAGCGAGGGCAGCAGGCGAAGAGGGGTTACGGGTGATGGCGCGGACGCGGAAGTTGGCAGCAAGAAAGCGGCGGGCAACGGAGCCGCCCTGGTTGCCTGTGGCACCGACGACGGTGATCAGACGGGAGGTGCCGTCAGTGGTAGCCATGGTGGGCGATTCGTGGTTTGGAGTGAGTGCGCGTGAGATCCCGTTGGTTGGTTCGTCTGGTGTCCTTTCTCGTTCAGCGGCGTCAATTCACGTGTCTGACACCAAAATGTGATGCTGAGGTCTGCCAAACAGCTGAGACTTTGGCGAGTTGGCAGCTGAGGGGGCGGATGGGATGGAGGGGATGGAGGGGAAAGGGCTGGCTAGAAGGAGGGCCGACCCCTGTTCCCACGAGGCCCAGAACGGCACACTGGGATCGGGCCCCGCTGAAGCAGAACGCAAATCCTGGTTGAAATCCCGGTTGGAATCCAGGTGGTTGGATGGCGCAGGTACCTACCCACCTTGGGCAAGCATGGTAAGGTCGGGATCTCCAAATAGTCTAGCACGAAAACTAGGCAACGGGTAGCTCAGGCCAGCGAAGGAAGCAGAGCTGCTCTTGGTCGGGCTTTGACCACGCTTGCCCGGTGAACATCACCTCGAACCACCAGAATCACCTCGAATCACCAGAACGACCTCAACCTCCAAGTCCTTCCGACCTGGCGGCTACCGGAGCCATCACCTAACTATCGTTTCGATTTACAACTTCCGAAGAAATTGTCATTCATTAGAGTCTTTCGGCTGTCAAACCTGTCTACGCCAGCGTGGCCTTAAGAACCTTGATCTGCTCCAGAACGCTTGATCGACTAGTACCACCCTTGACCGACCTCATCTCGACGCTTCGCTCGTAGTCAAATGTCTGCGCAACGTCCTCCCCAAATCGGCTATCAATAGCCTGAAGCTGCTCCAGCGAGAGCTCGTTCATCGGAATACCTAGCTTCTCGCTCGTGGCGACACATCGCCCAGAGATGTGGTGCGTCTCACGGAAGGGTACACCCTTTCGCACGAGATAATCAGCAAGATCAGTGGCCAGCATGAA
>NW_003315038.1:3667968-3692921 GCF_000150825.1 Verticillium alfalfae VaMs.102
GTGCTGGGCAGGCCCTTCTGGGTCATCATGAGGCCAGCCATGTGGCCAAATGCTCGGCCGGCCTTTCCTCGCAAGAGTTCCAAGCCATCTGGGTTCTTCTTGTTCGGCATCAAAGAACTTCCAGTCGAATAAGCATCGGCAATGGAAACAAAGCCGAACTCGGAAGAGGAATACAGAATAAGATCCTCAGCCCATCGAGAAATATGTTGCATGAACATACTGCCCCACTGCAGGAATTCAGTGACAAAATCTCGGTCACTAACAGCATTCATGGAGTTCCATAGAATGTCTGCGAAGCCCAGCTCCTCGGCCATCATATCGCGGTCAATGTTGAAGCCATTGCCAGCAAGAGCACCACAACCAAGCGGGCTCCTGTTGACACGCTTTGAAGTCTCGCGCAGCCGCTCCAGATCGTTTGCGAAGTAGAAGCCAAATGACAACAGATGCTGCGACCACAGGACAGGCATGGCACGCTGGAGATGCGTATATCCAGGCATGAGAACGCCGCTAGCAAGGTCAGGAGGACTGCTGGATTGGGAGGGTACTCATCGGACTTACTTCTCGGCCTCAGCGCGGGCGGCAATCACCTCAATCAAGGCAATCAGGTGGCCCTCAATCTCCTCGATCTGGTTGCGAAGCCACAGACGCATGTCGCAGGCAACCTGCTCATTGCGACTGCGACCCGTGTGTAGCTTGCCGGCGATGTCCTTGCCAATAATCTCACCAAGCCGGCGCTCATTGGCGGTATGGATATCTTCATCGTTGGGCATGATAACAAAGGCATCAGCCTCCCACTCCTTCTGAACCTCCCGGAGGCCTCGCTCGATTTCAGTGAATTCGTCCTTAGAAATGATGCCAGACTTGGCGTTTGCGCGAGCAAACGCAATACTGCCGAGGATGTCTTCCTTGAACAGGAGCTTGTCGTATTGAATACTCGCATTGTACTGGAGCATGAGGGGATCGAGGCCGCCTGTCATTCTGGGGTCAGCCCATGGCAATCGAACTCCCGGCACGCAAAAACCAACCTGTGAAGCGGCCGCCCCAAAGCATGTTTTCTGCAGGTGCCTTTCCAGATGCCATGATGTGCTGACTGCGTTCGTAATTGCTGAGGTCGGGTGTACAGTCACTGACAGAGGATGAGTCGGCGTCTACTCCGGTATCGCGTCCAATTTTCGTTTGATTACCTAAGACGAGTCATAGCTCTGTGTTAGCAGGTCACGTGCACGCACGTGACCCGATGCGTCCAAAGGAACTGGAGCGCCGTGGCTGCTTTTGTGGTTGGGCCAGTTGCAATGCCTCTCAGGCGACCAAGTGGCCTCGATCTTGTCAAACTTGATTGTGATTTGCCTCGCACCCGGGATTTGGGCGCGCAGGGGAAGAATGACCGTTCGTCACCGAGTTCCTGGAGGTGTGACACCCCCACAGATGCCGGGAGCCCCGAGCCTGGTGCCCGGTGCTGGCCCGTGCCGGGGTCCTGGCACACTGTGTTGTGCGTGATCCGTGCCCGCAACTGTGTGCAGCGCTGCACACCTCGAACATGATTTGATCAGCTTTGCTCAGGGTTAAAAGCAGGGACAGCTCGGCCTTGGCACCGGAGCAGATTAGGGAACCTAGATCTGTCGGGGGTAGCTATTGAGTGTATCTACGTAGGCGATGACGAAGATCTCAGGGGCTCATCATCGCAGATCTGTTCTGTTGAACGAGGCAGAGAAAGTGCTTTGCTTTGCTTTGCCTTCCGATTGCTGACCTGGGTATTTTACCTCAGAGTACTTATCAGCTAACCTGACTGCACATCACCTACCTTCCTAGGTACAAGTAGCAAAGAAGGCACGATCGAGATATGCCCCTTGGACGCGTATCTCACCTTCCGTCTTGTTCGTGAAGCGGTCGATTTCGCCTGCTCTAGCCACTGCACTAGGCACTAGGCACTAGGCACGTGGATCGGGCCCATCGACTTGGTACAGTGGGCAAGGCAAGAATGGCCTGTCCTGCAGCAGGTGCAAGTGGCGCTGCAACGCCCGGCCAGTGCTCCTTCCCCAAACGGGGAAAACGTACGAATCCACTTCCCTTTGTGAGAATTGCCATCCATCTCGCCCTTCACCTGCCGCTGAAGCCGTACCTTAGCTCATGCTCCTTCCTGAAGACAGACATGCCTTGAGTGCGTTTGAATGGCCACTCTTGTTCTCGTGACCGCAGGTCCGAAGGTCCACACTCTTCGTCCGGACCCTCTCCTCCATAACCTTTCTTAGCCTCGTTTTGTCTGACTCTGCGCACCATACCTCTCTGTTCTTGACAATCAGTTCCATCGTCGCACAATTGCTCTTGGTCCTTCTCTCGGCCCCAACATAGACTCGACCTCAGAGATCGACACACCGCGACCGACCTAGAGCAGCCCTGTGCTGTGCTCGAGCCATGTCCTCCCCCACACCACCCCCTGCGGCACTGCCCTCGGTCGCTACCACACCGCTGGAACAGCCGCCTGGGGATGCCGAAGCCGCGGTGCACAAGGCGTCTTCACCCAAGGCGTCCTCTTCGAAGGCTTCCGCGCCCAAGGCATCTTCTCCCAAGGGCGCTTCGCCAAGGGCCGCCCATTCACTGCAAGATATTCTCAATCCCGTCGACGACGGAGACGTACCGGAGCCATTACAGGTTGATGTAAGATCGTGGCAGACTTCCCATCCAACCCCCACAAATTCGCCTAACAGCTTCAGGACGCCTATGGCCCCGACGACAACGACAACGATTCGACGTACGGCTCAGACAGTGCGACAAACTACACTGGCTCTGTATCCTCTTCTATCTATCACTACCAGTATGAGAATGGTCGGCGATACCACGCCTATCGCGAGGGCCAATACGTACTGCCCAACGACGACCAAGAGCAGGAGCGTCTCGACCTGCAACATCACATATGGCGCCTCCTACTCCGCGGCAGCCTGTACACGGCGCCCCTGCCCTCGCCACCAGCAGAAGCCGAGGATCCGCCAGCCGACGGATCCCTCCGCATTCTCGATCTCGGCTGCGGTACCGGCATCTGGGCTATTGACATGGCCGATGAATTCCCACACGCCCATGTCTACGGCGTCGATTTATCTCCTATCCAGCCTGATTGGGTGCCGCCAAACTGTAAGTTCCACGTCGATGACTACGAAGATACCTGGACCTATGGCCCCGACGAGCGATTCGATTACATCCACGGCCGTGCCTTGTCGGGCACCTCTGGTGACTGGGCACGCTTTTACAGCAACGTGCGCGAGCATCTAGTTCCTGGCGGGTACGTCGAGATGCAAGAATACGATGCCTGGGTTTTCAGCGACGACGACAGCATGGCGCGCGCTCCGTGGACAACTGAATGGGTTGAGAAGCTTGACAAGGCGTCCCACATGTTTGGCAAGCCTATCAACATTGCGCGTTTCCACAAACAATGGATGCAAGATGCTGGATTCGAGGACGTCAAAGAAGTCGTATATCGCATCCCGATCGGACCCTGGGCCAAGGATCCAGCCTTGAAAGAACTAGGACGATACGAGCTTACGCACATGCAAATGTCGGTCGACTCGCATACGCCAGCGCTGTTCACGCGGGTTTGGAACTATTCACAGGACCAGGCAAGCGTCTTGATGGAGGGCGTCAAGAGGGAGTTTCGGAGTAAGGATTTGAGGCTCATCACTTGCTATCGCTTCATCACCGGAAGAAGACCCCTGTCAGACGGCGACGTCAATGTTTGACGGCAGAGACTCTTTAATGCTTTGGACAGCAGTGGCGTTTAAGTAGGTTAGGCGACGTTTTATGGAATGACTTTGGACTCGACCTCACATACAGCTATTGATACTCGCAAAAACACTTATCGGGACAGCTGTGATGCAACATTGTGCCTCCGGTCGGTCTTGAAGTACGCTATCCAACCCTCAATCCTTTATGGTCAGATTTGACGAGATCAACTCTGTCTGCACATACTCGAAGTCCTAGTACAAGTCAGTAAACACCCTCCTAAGCTGACCGCGACTTATCGTGCGAGCACGACTTACTGCCGGGTTGAGAATGGGCAACTTGGTCCCCGTGACGAAGATGGCGAAATGTGTGCCAACAAAGTTCTGCCAGCCGCTGACGAAGGCCTGCAGCCACCGGTTCTCGACGCTCGCCACCCACCGCGGCCGTCCGCATCCCGTCGCATACCCCAGCCGGTACCCAACATCCCGCGCCTCGATGAAGAACTTGACCGGCTTCCCTGCTGCGACGCCCTCGTCCTCAATGTACGTCGTATTGAGCGTTGCGTCCGGCCCCGTCCGCGTGTGCACGACGATGCACCGGGCCCCGCTGTCCTCGCACCGCGTCACGGCGATCGAGTTGTGGTAGTGAATGCTCAGGTACACTGCCGCGCCGGCTTCCTGTCGGACCGAAGACGGTTCGAAGGCGCTGAGCTCCGTGCTCCACGTTGTGTTGACGTCGACCTGCTTGCGGAACAGCGCCGCCGGCGTCTCCCGATGCGACAGGTCGTAGACGTTGCCGCGGATGCGCAGCTTGCCGGGCGCCGATGCAAAGTCTGTAAAGTCCTTGTACGGCGTGCGCTGGTGGTAGTACGCGCCGTCCGCGAGGCCGCCGTCAAAGTCATCGCGCCACCTCGCCGGCCGCGGCAGGTCGTACAGCACGCCGGGCATGTGCTCGGTGATGGGCGCGCCGCCGTTGAACACGGGCCAGCCGTCCTCCCACGTCACGGGGCACAGGAAGGTCTCGCGGCCGAGCTGGGGGCGGCCGGTTGCATTGCGCGGGTTCTGAGGCCGCGTAGCGAGGAATACGGCCCACCACCGGCCGTCGGTGCCCTCGACAATGTCGGCGTGGCCCGTCGCGAGGACCGGCAGGGACCGGTCCCTGCCGTTCCAGAGGACAGGGTTGTTGGGGTTCGCCTCCCAGGGCCCTTCGAGAGAAGACGCGCGGTAGTTGTTGGCCGAGTGGTTCTCCTCCGTGCCGCTGTCGGCGGAGATCATGTAGTAGGTGCCGTTGATCTTGTAGAGGTGGCTTGCCTCGGTCAGCGGGTAGCCGACGTCTTCGGGGACTGTGGTGGTGTGGAGAACACGGGACTCGGAGAGGGAATTGCCCGTCTTTATGTCAATCTCCGTAATATGGTTCGCAAAGCTGCCGTAGTCGACAAACTCGGAGAAGGTGCTCGTAAAGTAAACCTTGCCATCGTCGTCGAAGAAGAGGTCCGGGTCGAAGCCCCATTGGTCAACATAGATTGGTTCAGAGAAGGAATCGGGGTCCCAGATGTTGTCCGTAGTGACATAGAAGGATCGTGGGACGCGAGTGACCTGGAGCGTGAGCAGAGGGCATAGTTGGTGTGGATGATCAGACACCAAGACTTACATTATCAGGAGGGCTGATGACATCAAAAATGGTAGTCGTCACGTAGTAAATTCCGTCGTGGTATCTGATCGTTGGGGCGAACACTCCACCGCTGGGCGCTGTACCGCGGAGCGGCAACTGTGATGGTCTCGACAGAGCATGCCCAATCTGCTCCCACTTGACACTAGTTTGATGTGAGTGATAAAATTTCAGGCACGACAGACGTGCACTCACAGATCCTTCGAGGTGTAAATAGGTACACCAGGGAAATACTCAAAAGTCGACGTCACGAGAAAGTAATCATCCTTGACCCTGATAATGCTCGGGTCAGGGTTGAATCCAGGGATGATGGGATTAATGAGGCCATCAACAATTGCTGATCCTTGTTAGTGGAAACGAGCGCCCTGTTCACCAGGGTCAAGCGTACTTGGCAGCAGCAAAACGGCAGAAGCCAAATATTCGAACAGCTTCATTGTAAAACCTCAAGTTTATAGTTCCGGCAGCGCCTTTCTTCAGCATCACGCTGTCCTTTGTGTTGGCGAAATTCGGTACAATACATTATATAGATTTCATCGACAAATGACGTTCACCGGCAACACATGCTTGCAGAGTGGCCCATACCCCTCATTCTAAGGTGCCGGGTAATTAGGATGCTGCATGTAAGTAACTTACTTGGGGAAAGGATGTGACCCCAGGAACGCATATCCAACAAGCGGGCAAATGAGGTCGCGGATAGACCGACCTCCTCCGGCAGTCAATGCTGGGACCTGGTCTTCCGAGTGCGATACCCCGCGCCGAGCAGGTTTACGAGTCCGAGCAGTCTCACAGCGGGGCATACATGGCAAACGAACAGCTTGGATATGTGTTTTCAGAAGACAGCCGTGTCTGCTAGGATCTACTTCGAATCCGCAAGCATGTGTATTTTTCCAACTGGCGGTCTTTTTACGAGCAGCTTAGTATGCGCCCTTCCTCTCACGCCACTTCGGCTGAGGTGCAGGCTCGACGGGTCCAAAACCTGTAGCACTGACCATGCCGACCTCCCACTTGAGACCTTCAATCCTGGCGCCTCCGTCCTCCATGGCCCAGAGCGAGATGGCGAGGTGGTTGGAGCCCTGGAAGTTGAGGATACCCTCGGGAACAGGGAAACGAGTCTGAGGGCCCACGTGGTGAACAAACTTGCCAAACTGGTAGCCGTTGACGAAGAGCTGTGCGCGGTACGCAACATCGGTGGTGTTTCCAAAGGTGAGCGAGAGCGGGATGTCATATCCAGTGGGGAGATCAAGATCAAAGGTCGCGGAGTAGAAAGCGATGCCGGGCTCCTTGATGCCTTCAGTCGGACCCTTACTATCATCCCAGCTATCCGAAGGAGGTTGAGGCCAGTGGTAGCCCTGACGTTCAGCAAACAGGCCACCCTCGTTCAACGGACCCCTGTCATCATCTGCATAGTCTTCACCGCCGAGGTTGCCGGTGATCTTCCAGGCGATGTCAGACTGCTTGTGGCCAGACAGCGCGTAGTTCAGGATACCGCGGGGGTTCTTCTGCTGTTCTTCTGCAACGACCCAGTTGCCGTTCATGCCCATGTGGTCGACAACAACGGTGATGATGTACTCCTCGCCTTCAGTAAGCTTGGGGAGATCAAACGTGCTGTTGTGAGCGGGGGCAACGGCGTTTCCGACCCAAGAGCCAATGAACTGGTCGTTGAGCCAAACTGAAGTACCATACGCGTTGCCGCCTTGCGTGGTCAGGTCAAGAGCATTGCCGCTGCTGGCCTCCTCGCCGTTGGCAGTGAAGCGTCCGCGGAAAAGAAGGGATCCAGTGTGGAAGCCATAGTCGCCGCCATACAAACTCTTGGGGGTGTCCAGGGGGTTGGCAATGTTCAAAGTGTCTCTGTCAGCGTCCAGCCAAGCGTCATCGGAGTAGTCGGACTGAATCTCAGGCAGGCTGTCGAGGTACTTCCACTTCAGGCGACTGAGGCAGGGAAGCTTGATGTCGGGTGTCTTGAACTCGATCACGGCAGACACCACACCAGAGTCATCTTGCTCAAAGTCGAGAGCCTTTCCGTTGAACTCAAGAGCCTTCAACGAGGTGGGCGCGCCGCCGATGACTTCAATAGGGGTTGTAGCGTTGACGTCACCAATAAAGCTGAGCGAAGATCCGTCAATCGAGACGGTTCGGACGAGGTAACCAGCCTTGACGATGACATCCGCGGTTCCGAGATCAGCCTCGGTCGGGGGAACCCAGTAGTTGTATGCCTCGTTGCGGTCTGTTGCATGTCAGTAATGTCGAGGGGGAGTGGTACTGGGAGAACCAACTCAAGATGTAGACGTATAGGTCTTTGTGTACGCGAACGACCTTGCGATCCTCCGTGACTTCCCAGTTCAGGATCGTGTAGCCATCCTTCTGGTCGGTTTCAACGTCAGATCCTTCAATGACTTCAGCATCCCCCTTGCCCTCGACAGCCAGCTCGTGGTGTTCGTTAGGACCGCCATACACAACCAGGACAGTCTTGTCCTTGTATTGCTTCCTGCGTATTGTCAGACGGGCTCGCAAATGGTCGAGAAGATTGTAAAGCTTACCAGGTGAAGATTTCAGCGGTAGAATAAACGAGAGTCTTGTCACCGACGGCGTAATCGCTGACGTGGATCTTGGAATCCCTCCTGGTCAAAAACAGGCTCTCACTCAGCTGAGGAATAGTGAGGTTTCCATATTCAACAGTGTCCACGATGAGCTTGTAAGCCACAGTCTCCAGCGAGCTGTACTGTGTGTGCCTAAGGTGGCTGGTCAGCTTTGATTGAGAGCACCTAGTGTAACATACCAGCGTACCTGGCAAAGTAGAACTTTGTGGTGTTCGTCGTCGCAGGAGTGACAGTGATGGCAGCGTTGTCCGTCCAGTCGAGAGAGGCAAAGTGGCGTTCAGCCTCGAGATAAGCTGGCGAGACGTGGAAGAAGTTCGCCTGCAGCTTTGACTCGCTGTACTTCTCGCGGTTGACGAGACGCTCCTCGGTGATCTGAGCGCCGTAGTCATAAGAGGTGTAGCCGTCAGAGTGACCAAGGTTGCCCCAGTTTGTTCCGCCCCAGGTCTATTGGCTGTCAGGAGTAATTCTTGGATTCAGCAGTGATGGCATACCATGTAGACGTTGAAAAGTGTCGCTCCAGCAGCGTAGGCATGCTTGAAAAGCACACGCTCGAATTCGTGGTTCAGCAGACCAGCACAGCTTTCGAAACCAGCACCGCCCCAAGGCTGGAAGCCACCACCTTGGAACTTTGAGGCGTTAGTATTAGGGTCTTGGTTTTGTAGATGCCGCTTGGGCCATAACGTACCTCGACAATCGTAAATGGGGTGTTGGGGGAGATTTCCCGATGACGCTGAAGCCAGTCCGTAGGCAGGCCCTGAGCAGGCCACTGGTTCGGGTTCCAGCAGTCAAACCCGAGTGGGTAGGAGTCGAAACCGTAGATGTCAACGCTAGCAGGAGTTGTAGGTGTGACGCCGCCTAGTTTCCATGCCTCATTGTTGACGTAGGGAACAACGACGCCCACGCTGCGGAACTGGTTGTCGACGTAGTTCCAGTAGTTGAAGTCAGGGAAAGGATAGGGCTCGACGGCGAACATGTATTCGTTTTCCATTTGAAATAGGATCACCGGGCCACCGTTGGTGATTTGGGCATCAGCAATGATGCGGCCAATCTCTGCAGTGTAGCTGTGCAGGTCAGTCACTGCGCAGATACGTCTGTTGGCAGCGGCACACTGTGCTTACTTGTCGGTCGCCTTCAGGTAAGCCTCATCGCTCGTCCTCAGTGCTCCCTGAACCCGCTGGAGCCAGCCAGGGAAGCCTCCGCCGGTGACTTCAGCGTTGACATAGGGTCCGGGCCGCTGCCATGAGTTAGGTCAGCTGTTTCCCTCATGCAGCAGTCGCACCAGAGCTTGAACGTACGGCGAAGAGATAGAGGCCGGCTTTTTGGGCGGCCTCGAAGAGGGGCTCCAGAGAAAAGATGCCCTCAGCGCGGACCTCGCCAGGCTTTGCCTCGACGAGGCCCCAGTTGACGTAGAACGAAACGCAGTTGTAGCCCATGGCCTTGATCTTCTGTAGGATGTCAAGCCACAGACTGGGAACTGGCATTCTTCATCTATTGTCAGTGTATCCTGGTCCCAGCAGAGGACATACAGCCCATACCTGAAAGCGTGGAACTCGGCGCTGAAGAGCATCAGCCTCTCGCCGTTGATCAAGACGCTGTTGCCATCATAGGTGACCTGTGAAAGAGTAAGTATCAGATACGCTGAGTACAAGACATTCTCGACGCTGAAGCAGGCGCGAAGGTTCAGGTAGCCGAACGTAGCGGTCTCTTGGGGCATACGACCCATTCCGACTATACTCACAATCTTCTGTTGTCTCTCATGGAGGCTTTGAATGCCCGCATCCGCGGCAATTGCACTGACTCCAGAGAGCCATGTGGAAGCCAGCAAAGGCAAGATCTGGAGACGTGACAGCAGCATTGTTGCGAAGCTCTGCACAATGGTCTTGAATCGCAAGTCGACAGACAGACGATGTGATCGACATCCCCTTCAATGCTGCCCCGTGCAAGCTGGGCGACGGGATCTATTTCATTCCCAAACCCCCATTTTCCCACACGGCGCATTGCAACCCGTCGGGATGCTACCATGTCCATGCAAGTCGTGGCGTAGCGGCGGAATTGGCAGGCCGAGAATGGCTCGTCGATCTCAGGCACAGTCCATCGCCATCTGTTCTGGTCGGTCCTGCAGATCGACATGGATCCCCCTCATCCCCCAGAGAGGGGAAAGCAAGTCGTCGGGAGCAGGGGGGTGAGGATCAGTGGCACGACATGCGCCATGATGTAGGTCGCGCGAACCTCTGCCGACAAAAGCCAACTGACGTCGGGAGCCGCGGACAGCTCCCTAATCGGCCTCCCTCCGTCGGCGTCGGATATTTGGCTTTGAAAAAGACGCGGGGAGGATCCTTGTCGCGGGCCGGTCGACCGGCGCATTGCCCCTCTTGCTGCTGGGTCATAATAGAACCCGTCCATACAAGACCTGGCGGCACTGCTGGATGCATGGGAGCGAAGGGAGCGGGGAACTCTAATGGCTCCTCGTACAAGTTTTCCGACCTGGTCGCCAGGGGAGGACGACAGGACATGATTCTGATCTGGTGGTGCGTATGAAGCAATCGAACGGCCCGATTTCCAACAGTCGAGCTGTTTGCCCGTCGTTCGACTTTAGCCGCTTTCACCCAAGTTGGTGAGTATAGGACGATCCGAGGATGGGCATCATTACAAGCTAGGTGGTTTGCTGCATGGGCTTGCTCCCTGGTCCTGGATTGAAGATCGCAGGGACTTGTGTGAATTGGAGTCTGGCGGCAGCGTATCGTTATCAATGGGGGCCCAGCGCTTAATCGGCCTTTCGAAGTGCTATTGGATAGAAGCTCAAGGGGTTAGCAGTGCTACTGATCTGTGTCTCGTTTCTTGCACCGACTTTGACTATTGCATTCTCAGGCTGCTGGCCATCTTCGCACTCCTATCAAAGATAAGGGCCATTGACAACCTCTTTGTATTAGTCTAGTTATAGTTCAGTACTATGACGAGGAAAAGATTGAGAATCGCGGGAGATCAAACACCCACTAGGTGACTCCGCCTTACGTCGGGGGGTGAACCCAGCCAGAAAAGAGACCGGACCCAGGAGGGGACAATGAGAGGGACCTTTGAGGCTGGTTTGTTGTTATCGGTCACAAATCACAAATCAGAGAGTTTACCTTTTGCGATATATATCTTTTTCCTTCGCAGCCAGTGGAAGGGACTCGATGGGCACTGAATCCATAGGAATACCTATGGACTGCTCGGCGGCTGGGCTACTCAAGCGAATGTTAGGTAACAACGACGTAATGAGCTTTAGGATCAAGTCGCCAAGCATTCCAGGACGAGGGATATGCGGAGCACGAAGCGTTAGATGAAGGCAGAGTGAAGGCATCGCCATTGCCGAGATCCACCTAAAACGCGGGTTCGCATGGTGTTGTTCTGGGCCACAGCGCCACCCGTACAGTGCTTGAACCACTGATAACTGCCAATGCACGGTGTCAAAGCCACTGAAAGAGATGACACTCCCTGATCCCTCCATTTGACCATCTTCTCAATACCTTGCACCTCCACAAAACGCCTTTTTGCTGAACGCTGAGGCCCGATCACGCAACTTCGGTCATCGGAGGGCTGCATAATCGACCTTCACTTGTGCTGTGCAGAAATAAGCTCTTCGCAAGCATGGGGGCCGATGAGCCAGACTGGCGGTCCGCTGTCTCTGCGAGCGACCGCTTCGAGAACATACAAAGCATGTAAGCCAAAAGATCCTCAATCAGGCTCAAAGTCGCCACATGTAACATCTTTTCTGACTGGTTGGCAGCAAAATCGCATTGGAGGGAGCAAATCCTGAGGTTGCAGCGACCGCACAATCTGAGGCCTTTGCTCTTGAGAACCAAGCTTTCAAGGTTAGCGCCAGCCGGGTAAGGTCTTCTGCGTACGTTGCATCGGCAGAAAACCTGCTGTTAATAACAGTCTTGAAGCACAGAAACAGTATGAAGACGCCTGCCGCCTGGTTCGAGATGTCTCACCCCCACTAGCCGAGGCTGCGGACTCTGGCGAGGACCATCTATCGGAGGTAGGAATTGCCATTGGGCCTTATGAGAACTGCATGCCAGTTGCAGAAGGCGTGACGTCGGAGGTTTTTCGATGTAAAGATCGAGCCCTGAAGGTGATTGTCGAAACGCGCAATATTGAGCCACACAACCCACAGCGCGAGGCCAAAATTCTCGCCCTTCTCAAACGGCCATGTATCCCTTTACTCGAAACTTTCCGAGACCACGAGCAGCGCTTCGTTCTGGTTTTTCCATACATGCCACTCACTCTCGCCGATGTGCTTGAACAGAAACCATTGCCGGCGACCTGCATTCGGAGCATTTTCACAGATGTGTTTACCGCCTTAAGGGACATACACGCACAGGGCATCATTCACCGCGACATCAAACCAGCGGCCATTCTCCTACAGAATCCGGAGGGACCAGCACTGCTCTCTGACTTTGGCACCGCGTGGCACCCGAACATGTCGATCATATCTGAGCCCGCAGATAACAAGATTCTCGACATTGGCACGGGCCCATACCGTGCTCCGGAGTGTCTCTTCGGCGACAAGTCTTACGGAACTGGTGTTGACATTTGGGCCACGGGCACCATGCTTGCCGAAGCCTGTCGCTATCCACCCATACCCCTGTTTGAGTCACGACCAACACACGAGGACGGCAATCAACTGGGGTTGATCTTGAGCATCTTCAAAACACTCGGAACGCCCACGAAAGAGACATGGCCAGAGGCCGCTACATATAAGACGCCGCCTTTTGAGATGTACAGAACGATCGAGGGGAAGGCCTGGGAGGACATCCTGCCGAACATCGACCCTAGTATCCGTGACTTAGTCGCCAACATGGTTCGGTTCGACTCGAGCAGGATGACCGCTCAAGAGGTACGTATTCTCTTGTCAACTATCATTCTGCTCATGGTCTAACAAAGCAAAGGCCTTGCTTCACAACTTCATGACTGAACAGACTGGTTGATTAAATCTGACCTTCCATTTCTGGTACTCCCCCGTAAATGGCTTCTCCGCGTACTGGGTGAAGTTGGCAGAGACCTCGGCAAAACGGCAAAGTTAGAGAGCCAACAAATTTGGGCAGGGAGACCGACTAACGGGCATGAAATCGAGTATCAAGACGAATGTGCACCAAGAAGGAGTTCTCAGCCCCTGAAAGGGCTACATTCTACGGACTAAGATCTCCTTTACCATCCTCCTTTGTTCTCGGCTAGCAGTCGTGTCATCGTAGACTCCTTTACTCTTAGCTGTGATGCATCCTCTGACAAAGGAACCAACGGAAAGCATATCAGTCTCGATCCGAGTCAATTCCTCCGTCAGCACAAAATACGTTCACATATACCCACATAGAACCACTTTGTTAATACAACAACCACGAGAGCCTCGTCGAGATGTATTCGAGTGCGATTCTCAATGCATTCATGGCCCGCGGCAAGCCGAAAGGCCACGGCATCAAGATCAAGCCCCAGTCTACAGACCGGCTCCTCGCCATAACCAATGCCCTCCCCGACGAAACGGTCGAAACGGCCGCCCAGGCGATCCTACGCGAGCGAGCCCTCGACACATCCGTTCCTTACAACGAGCGCGTTCAGATGCTCAAAGAGGAAGGCATGTCCAACCGTCAGATTCAGGCCATGATCAACCCGCACGCCATAGCCGACCTCAAAGACAAGAATCCCGGCGGGCGCACGCTACATCATTGCCCGAAGAAGAAGCACGGCATGGACCAGGCGCGCTGCATCAAGGATGGCTGCATCATCGAGTGCCCCAAGTGCGGCGCCTACATCTCCGCCGGGTTCGGGTCCAGGTGCAGAGGCTGCGAGACGAGGCAGTTTACGAAGCAGAGAGAGGAGCAGGATACCGCGCGTGCCGAGAAGGAGAGGCAAAAGGCGGAGGAAGAGGAGAGGGAGAAGTCCGCGGGCCTCACGGGCCGGAAGAAGGACAAACCCAGGTGGAGTGACCATAAGCGTGAGTTTCAGGCGCATGCGAGAATGGCTCGCGTCGTTGCCGGCCGTGTCAGCAAGAAGCGGAAGGGCGAAGAAACTCACCCAGACGCTGTATGGAGAGCGCTGCTCGCTGAAACTTCTGGCACGGACGATGACGGCGATGATGACATGGAGTACGAAATGGAGGAGATGGGTCGGATGGATCCCGAGCGACGCAGGCTGTGCGAAATTGTGATCGCGTCTTGGCTCATTGAGCACCATCGAGACCTTCTTTTCTCAGTCGACTCTTCTTAGTCGACTCTTCTCAGTCGACTCTTCTTAGTCGACTCTTCTTAGTCGACCTGGGTCGCAAGTGCCATTATCAATCAGTGGGGTCTCACGATAGCCAGAATCTCGGTGATAACACAATTAGTGTCTATTCTTCGATTGCTTCATACCACCACGTCCATGCAATGACAGCTGCAAATCTATAGATCGGTTCCACAAGACCGCTCCTGCACGAAGTACCCAATTGCTTGGCCTCTGATCTTTAAAGGGCCAACCCTTACGTCTTGTTTCGTTTGCTGTGTCTAAGGCTCTGAGGCTGTGATTCTCTATTACCTCACGCAGCTGCTGCCCTCCTCGTCTTCACATCCGAGCCAAGATAGTCGATCGGGTTACGACACAGAGGACATGTGTTCTGGTTGCTGCTCTGGAACCACTTATACAAGCAGGTTCGGTGAAAGAGGTTTTTGCAGGTTGAACATTTCTTATCCGGCATCTTCTTATCCGTTGAGATGATGGAGTAGCAAATGGCGCACTCGCTCTGACCCTTGAGGGCGCCAACGATGTTGCGACGGAAGGTGGTGAGGCCGTCAATGATGCTGCCGTTCTGTCGGGATGTCAGGAACGTGCTATTATCCAGAGCGCGGGATCGTGATGCAAGGGGGGAAGAAAACTTACCGAGAACGTAATGACACCCTGAGTCGTCATCAACCAGCTCTGCCACTTGCGCTCATTGACCGCAACTCTGTTGAGTCCGACGACGTTGACGCCTTCAAGAGGGTAGCCCGCCGGGACTCGAATGGCGATGGACGCCAGTGACTCGTCGACTTCGTATCCAGCTGTGATTTCCTTGGCCGTCGGGCTTACCTTGACGACCAACTCGTTCTCATCTGCAGCCGGTGCCTCTTGCGACGACGCCCAGACGGCAACTTCGTCGAGAACCTCGGAGATGATCAAGGGTGAGAAGTATTTGATCATCCATGCCTCCACTGCAATCTTGGTCTGCTTCGAGCGGCACTCTATGTACCAGGCCCTGAAAAGACCAGGAATATACTTCAAAGTCAAATAATACAGGTGGACGAGGAGCCAGTGCAAATTCTTTTCCTCAGGTTCTGAATCGGCAACCTTGAGGTCGTAGGATTTGATCTGCTCGATTGCGAGTCCCTCGCGATCGAGGTTTAAGGCGTGGGCGGCAGAGTGGCCGAGAACATCAAACGTAAACTCCATCAGAGGGCCGACGTAATTTTCGGTCTTCAAGTGCTCAGTATAGTCGTTTCGAACTTTCAGAGATGCGGTGCTGTAGGCGTCGAAGACGAGGCACCATGTAAGGAGGTAAGATCGTATCGCCGTGGGAAATTGGGCGAGAACCTCGTCTGAATACTTTTCCAGGGTCGGCGCCTCTAGCAGTAGAGAGAGCAATTCATCAGGTAGACGCGCGTCTGTTACGGTCATCAGTACCGATCAACCATCTTCGAGATAAAAACATAACATACCAGACTTCTCCAAAAGAACATCAATCGACAGCTGCTCTTGTTTGGCTGGCAATGACCGGTGAAGCAAGCTGAAGGCAGCAGTTTGAATGTCGCGCGACTCTGAAGACACGAGACCATAGAGGTCTGAGAGGTCGGCAATATGCTTCAGTTGGATCTTCTCAACCTGCCGGCAGATAAGACCGTCAATAATCTCTAGCGGCTGCGTGCTCTTCTCCCTCGGCATCTCGAGGAGCGTCAAGAGAGCACGCGATTTGTTCTCGGCGGATTCCTGAATGGCGTCTACCAGGTCATCGTTAGGCTCAGAGATAGACTCGAGGGCATTCATAAGCCTCAAAGACGCATGGATGTAAGGAATAGCGTCCTCTAGATCATCAGATGCAGCCTTGGACCAGAGCGTCGTGCAGAACTCAATCGTGCGCTCCCAGTGCGGTCCATATACGTCTTTTATGCTGGGAAGCAGCATGTGCAATGCTCGACAAATCTCCGCCGACAGAGCTGGGGTCAAGCCAACCGGGTCATCTAGCCAAGAGGTGATTTGACGGATCGCAAATACCAATCGATTGTTAGCAACGGGTATCTCTCCGACACCAAAGACCCGGGTGCAGGTGTTGAGGAGCACAAGCGTGGGCAAAGTCTTGTCGGATTGGGCTGAAAGTCCTGCTGCGTCGCTGATCAGGCGGTTGCAAAGCGTATTGACGAGCTTCGATGACTGCAGCACCTCCCCAAATCCGTCTAAGAGAGCAACAGCGCCGAGAATAGTCGTAGGTGATGCCTTCACCGCGTCAAATCTGGCAAGCACATTATCGACCGACGAGGGTGGGCCATGATGATCTGTCAGAGTCCCGATAAGGTCATTGAGGGCTCTGGCGCTGTAGACACCCAACGGCGTCAGGTCTCTTGTCTTTTGTGACCATCAATTCAAGCAGCCGTTGACCACTCTGTGGTTCCAGCACTCGTTCCATGACTCCATCCAGTTGCCTTCTTTTGGCGAGCTTCGTGGGCGGCTCGGAGTCGAGACTAGGCTTTCGCTGACGGCAGAGAATTCTTGTATGCTAGACTGGCCCATAGTTTGTGAGTATCCTTCAACGTGATTTGATCCGACGTCAGTTGAATTGAAACTGCAAGAAGAAAGAGAATCTTGACATCGAACTTCTCCAGCAACCCCCGAGGATTGATGTGGGATGCAAGAAGCTGAGCAGTGTAGAGCGCCATGCGGGGCCGGGATAGAGCGCCCTTTCCCGATCTCTACCGTATGCGCTTCTGCTCTTTGGAGTCTTCAGGCTGAACCAGGAAATGAGCGTCCTGCAATATTGCTCGTGATTGCCAGTGAAGGATCTACGTCGCTTTGGAGGAATATTTGCAACTCTTGCATCCATACAGTAGTGTTTGGGAGTAGTTCTTTGATAGCGACATCGCCGCCCTCGGCGGCTTGGATAGCTTGGTGACATAGTGTTTCGATACTTTTATCAGTCAGTAATCAGTTGCTTTCGGACTATAGACATACAATGCAACCTACCCAAGTGATTGCTGATTCGCATCCTCCAAGTTTCTTTGTATGATTGCCACAGCGGCTTGCTTCCCGCCTGATGGCTTGTCGATGAGAGATCGCAATGTGCTAGCACGGGATGAGATGGTAGAATCGTCCAATTCAGCTAGGCCAAGTAAAGATGTAATGAGAGCCATGTGCGTTGTATCATCCCGTGAAAGTTGCGTAGGGTTGCGGCTGGCAATAATCTCGAGGGCTCGTACGGCGTTGTCGGTTTGTTTTTTTTCTCGGCCAAGAAGAGTGAGTGCCTCTTGAACGATACTTTCCAATACACGATCAGTGACAGTTCCTTTGATGAAGGCCTCCTCTAGGAATGACCATGCATCGATAGAACCTTGCAAGGATTGAGACGCTTTTGCTGCCAACAAGTCCTGGTAGCCTGCATGAGACGAGGCAAACGTTATTCCACCTTGTGACGTTGCTAAACTTCCGATAGCTTCGAGTGCTGCAGGCTGCTCTTGCTGAAGGATAAGTGTGTCGATCCAAGTCTTCCAAATCGTGAGGAATGCTGCATGTTGGTTTTGTGAAGCTCCCAAGCCTGATACACAGGCGACGAGGTCTTTACGCGACCGTGAGGTAAGGATTAAGTCCATGTGGTCACGGCCCTGCTCAAGTAGGAATTTCTCGAATGCTGTCAGAACGGATTTGTCTTCCCAAATGAAGGAAGCATGTCGGCCAACACTGTGCAGTACGCTCGCAGCGCCATAAGGCTTCAGGTTTCTGTTCGCCAGCAATTCAATGGCGCGAAACACGATGTCCTTGGAAGGACGGTCCAGGACCTGCGCTTTCTGGTGCGCGGCAGTCATTTTGGTGTGGATTTGACCGACAAGTGAGAACCACCGGTCGCCCTCTTGGGCAACGGCATCTTGTGACTTTTCGTAGTCTTTCGACACCTCTGGAAGGGAGTTGGATATCTTGGAACATAATTCGGCAGATAGCCGCTGCCATGCATCTGCAGTCTCTGTTTGAGCCCCGTCAAGGTGACGGTCTATGGTGATGCCGAATGCTTCCACAAGAACCAGTGTACCTGCTTTGCCTCCCACGTCCCATCCCGTCGTTTCCGTCGTGGGTTTCAGGTAGTGGCTAATGAGAGGGAAAATATGGTCAAGAAGGAATTGAGATTGGGGGCCGTCGGACGGCAACAAGGCGAGAAAGTGCCGTGCGGCGCGAACGTAGCATGTCCAGGCTGATGGCGCGTTGATCCGAGGTTCTCCACGACTCGCAATACCGACTCTCAACGACCTTGGAATGTCGGACGCGGATTCGTGAGTCAGTTGTTCGGTTGGAAGTACTGCGAGCAACTGCTCCAGGTAGCCCCAGAACTTGACCGAGCTACCCTGCGACCCCTTTTCCAAGAAAAGCTGTAGACGAGAGATAGGCGTCTTCTTGTCGCTGCTTGATGACCAGATCTCGGGAAACTTTTGCGTCAAGCGGGTAAGGACCCTCACATACTCAACTGCAGAGCCGGTCTGGTTGCTCTTAAGTCCTTCTGTGACAAAGATCTTCTTCAGTCTTGGCACTTGTGATGCGACAGAATCGTGTCTCTTCTCCAAACAGACCCATAGAAGCTCGCAGGTGACCTTCCTGACCGCTGAGTCGGCAAAGGTCGCACTCTTCCATACCACGTCCTCTGAGAAGAAGATGTCGTACGAATCCGCCTCGGCGTCAAGATCGGCTTGCTCCAGCTTCTGTAGTAGTTCAAGGACCAAAGACAGACTTGAGTTTACGACACGGTAGTATTTCGCCTCCGCATCGTCGGCCGTCGTCGATCGTTCGTCGCTAAGGGTATCTTTGGTTTCTCGTATCGCGTCAGCCGCGTACGTGAGAATCTGAGGCTGGCATTTCTTCCAGAAAGCGAGGACCTTGTCGATGTTGGTCAGCAAGGACGAGAGGCCTTGGCTGGCCGCGTTTGCGACTGCGCGATCCTTGTCTGTTGTGCCCGCGAGCCAGGTGCCAACCACTTTCGGCACCCGTTTCTCCATGCGCTTTCTCGCAGATTTCATAAGTTCGAATTGCAGGGTATGTGAGAGCTCGCGCGCCCGTCGGGCATTGTCTATTGAGATACGAGGGTACACTTGAACCTATTATATACATTACTAGCTGCTCGCACACAAGTTCGCAGGCACCAGGGGGACGCACCCAAGCTTCCAGAATCGCCTCTTCGGGCCCTCCATGCTGCTCGTGAGGGTGCGCTCTCACATATGCCACGAGCTCCTCCAGGGCTTTTGTCTTGGTTGTGGCATCTTTCTTGAGCAAGTTCTTGAAGGCGACACCAACATTCGCATCAGAAATGGAGGAGAAATCGGGAGGCTCGGTCAGGTAGGAGAGACCGCTGCCGGTCTGGGTTGACGAGAAGCCGCCGAATCCTGACGTACCCGGGTGGGAGCTGCTGGCAAAGGCACTGGCGCCAGGAAAGCGAGAGCTTCTACCTTGAGCTCGTGACATCGGGGGCAAAGGTGCGGGCGATGGTGCCGCGATGGGGGGAGTGTCGAAATGAGGTGTTAGGCGGGGGAAGAGTCGGCGCTGGCTTGACCTAACGAGCGCTTCGGAGTTGCGCGACGCGACAATGAAAAGCTTCGCAAACAGGAGGATGAAAAAAAAATAGCGGCATCAGCTATCATGGGTCTCGTCGGCGCGAGGTCTTTTTTTCCTTCCGGTTTGAGGCGAGTGCCCGTTTGACGTGCTCAGCAGTTGACTCAGGCCGATCAGATTTTGGAGTAGCCCCTCCATCGGTCTCAAGGTAGGAACTGACTGACCGATGCTGTCATGGTGGGGCACTGAGCGAACTGAGACACGTGATGACACTTCTCACGCCCAAGGTGGGCGAAGGTAGGCGAGCCTACGATGATTGGCTCGCATGGTGGGTTTCACAGGGTAGGGGGCAAGTGGATCATTACCCCGCGTTAGCTGAGCCTCCGCCCACGTCGCCCATTGGCCGAATCCCGATTAGCGTGTCTTATCGCGGGCAATGGCGGCAATGAGGCCTCGCATTCGCCCGACCTCATCCGGCTGGAAGGCAGGCACCCCCATTCGGCCACTTCCCCAGGTGCGCGCGCCCCCAAAGCGCCTGACCTCGAGCTCGTTGAGCCGAAGAAGGAAGCAACAGCTGGTTTCCTTTGTCTTTACTTCTCCAGCACTTGACCTGGTATTTCAATCTTTCTCTCCTTCTATTTATTCCTTCATGCTCCTGCACCCAACATCACACGAGCGCCGGTGATCTTTCCACATCCCCATGTAAGTCGTCTCACTTTCACACCCAACCCCTGGTCTATTGCGCACCCTGGCCTTACGTGCCTTGAATCACCCATGTAAAGCACGGGCTGCCACCTTCGTCATTCCTGATTTCTCCGCACTTGTACCAGGCCTCAGAAAGAACAAATGTCGCATGCTCCCCGACTCTTTTTACATAGGTTGTGACCAAGTTCGTGTCTGCTCACCTCTTCTTCTCTCAGTTATTAGCATGATATAGACTGCCGTAGCTCGTCTTCACCATGTTGACGACAACTGCATCCTCTGCCTCGGCTCGAGCCAAGCTTCTCCAAAGTGCCTCATCTACATCCACCACTCGTGCCCTGACAGCTTCATTACACCGCGGGCAGGCCCGCACCCACCTCACAAGCCGAGGGTCTGGCAACGATCCGACACCATCATTGACAAGTCCCTACGCTCCAATTGACCCCATCACCAATCGTAGGATCCCTGCGTACACTGAACGCAACACGATCCTCGCCAAAGCCCTGAAGGCTAGTTTCCTCAGGACGCCAGTGCATTCGGATGGCCCACCATCGGCCCAGGAGCTGCGTAAATACCGCCAGGTCGATATTGACGATCAGCCATGGGTTACCGTTCAGCTTAGGTCCAACAAATACTCCGATCTTAACGAGTACAAGCCCGTCCTGAGCAGCTCTGCCCCAGCCCACGCCAGCTCAGCGCAGAAGTACAGCGATCTCCACAAATATAAACCGCTCGTTGATCAGGTGGATACCGCTCACGATGTCGAGCCGAAATACAATGATCTCCACAAATACGGCCCCGTTGATGTCCACAACGCCGCATCTTCGGCACCTGCGGCGACCGAGGGCACTCACAAGTATAACGACCTTCACAAGTACGTCCCTGTCGCATGGAGGGAACCCCATGGGGAGGCCCCGCCATCTGCCGAAGAGAGGTCGAAACATTACTCAGATCTGGACAAATACCGCCCTATCAGCTTTAACGAACCGAATGGCAACCTTCCTCCTACTGCAGAGGAAGTATCCAAACAATATTCCGACCTGGACAGTTATCAGCCAGTGCGTTTCAACGAGCCAAGTGGGAAATTGCCGCTCACACAGGAAGAGCTTTCCAAGCAATACACGGATCTTGGCGCGTACCGTGCCGTGCAGTTCAATGAACCCCACGGAAAGCCCCCGCTCACCCCCGAGGAGCTTTCCAAGCAATACACGGATCTTGATGAATACCGTCCCGTGCGATTCAATGAGCCCGAGGGGAAGCTGCCGCCTACACAAGAGGAGCTCTCCAAACAGTACACAGATCTGAACGAGTATCGTGCTGTGCGGTTCAACGAACCCACTGGGAAGCTTCCACCCACCCAAGAAGAGCTCTCAAAGCAGTACACAGATCTGGACAACTACCATGCTGTGCGATTCAATGAACCCAACGGGAAACTCCCACCCACCTCTGAGGAGCTTTCAAAGAACTACACGGACCTGGACAAATACGGGCCAGTGCGATTCAATGAACCAGATGGTAAATTTCCTCCTTCGGCTGAAGAGGTCTCGAAACAGTACACCGACCTCGACCAATATCAGCCCGTACTGTTTAATGAGCCCAATGGCAAACTGCCACCAACATCCGAGGAACTCTCTAAGCAGTATGATGATCTGCACAAGTATGGTCCTGTCTATTGGAATGAACCCAACGGGAAACTTCCGATCAGTGCCGAAGAGCAGTCGAAATTCTACGCCGATCTCGACAGTTACGGACCTGTTATGTGGAACGAGCCCAATGGCCAATTGCCACCAACTGCTGAGGAACGATCCAAGCACTACACAGACTTGGACGCATATGGTCAGCCCGTCATGTGGAACGAACCGAATGGCAAGCCTCCCATGTCTGCCGAAGAGCGTTCGAAGAAGTATCAAGACCTTGATCAGTATGGACCGGTTCAGTGGAACGAGCCCGACGGGAACCTTCCCCTTACCCCAGAGGAACTTTCGAAGCGGTACGCGGACTTGGATGCCTACCAGCCTGTCAGGTGGAATGAGCCCGACGGCCGACCAGCAATGACTGCTGAAGAGGCCAGCAAACAATACGATGACGTCGACAGTTATCAGCCAATTCGGTGGAACGAGCCCGATGGCAAGCCATCTATGAGCCCTGAAGAAGCGAGTAAGCAGTATGATGACTTGGACCAATATGACAGGCCTTTTGCTCACAACGAACCTGACGGCAAGCCCGCCATTACTCCAGAGGAAGCCAGCAAGCAATATAACGATCTCGACCAATACAAGCCAGTCCGCTGGAACGAGCCCAACGGGCAACCTCCTATGGACCCCGAAGAAGCCAGCAAGCGTTATAAGGACCTCTCCGACTACTCCGAGCCATTCCAGCACAATGAGCCCGATGGCAGACCTCCAGCGCAGCAAAATAAATCCGCTGTAACAGAAGATTTTTTCAACTACGGAGCTTTTCGTTACAATGAACCTGACGGCAAGGCAGAGGATATCGATCTGCTGCCGCAAGCGATCTGCGTGCAAGTCATTGCAGTCTGCGGAGCGCAACTCAAAAGATGCGCGCTGCACTGGACACGGAATCATTGGAAAGAGACAATTCACGGTATGGTCGGGAATGGGAGAATGCGAACAAGGCAGCCAAGACAACCCTCAAGCAGTCCAGGATAAAGTCGCAGGACTCGAATGAGGCGACCCGAAATGTCACTGGCAACTATGTGAAGGACTTCCCCGAGGATTTCGCCGTCTCTTGGAGCGCGATGCTTGGGCAAAATGCTGCCGCAATGGAATATCAAAAGAAACTCGAAAACGGCACGCGGGAGCCGGAGCAAGGCGATGAGGACATTGCATCCTTTGACGAGAGTTTTCCCAAGCTTGAGTCCACCATAGAACCCCAAGCTTTCACTCCAGCTCTGCACAAAATCGAGCCGGCGTTGAACCGTGGGTCGTCTCTCCTTGACAGCCAGAAGCGGGCTGATCGACTGCGTACACTCGCAGATCCATACTCTACGGAGCCTCAAGGACTAGAGCTCAGCTACCTGCAAGAATGCGGCGGCAAGCCTACTGGTCCTACTTTTGTCAGAACCTATGGAACAGTTAGCGACGCTGTCTCGGCTGCCGCAACACAGGCAAAGGCAGCCTCTCATGCAGCTGAGCCTGCCAAGGAGGCGGCTCCCAAGCCATCATACTACAAGATTCTGGCTTTCGATCCGACGACCAATTCCATTAGCACTGCTGAGACGTCGTCGCTTGCCATAGACAGCTCTGTCCCACTGACGCCACCAGAGGCAATGATGCGTCTGTCCAATCCCGTCAAGTTCTTCCCGCACCTAGCACCGCTTCAGGCGCAGGGGTACGAGATTGTCTCTGGGAACGGAGACGTCCTTGTGTTTCGCAAGGTCCGCAACGCCCAGCAAGAGACGAGCAGCACTCATCCGACAACGGAACAGGCCACGAGATACCAGCCCCCAAGGGTGAACCCCATTGACATGATGGGCAGTCAGCCCGTCACCCCACACTCATACTCGGCGAGCCCGACAGGGTTCGTGAACTTTGAAGATGACAGTGCCGAGGTGGACCAGAAGCCACCCCCGCCTTACCGAGGAGGCTACGGCGCATCAGGTGCGGGCCCTGCTGCCAGCGGGTTTGCAGCAGACGAGGAACCAAAGAGGGCCGGCAAGACCAAGAAGGTGCTGTTGGGTGCCGCGTGGGTTGGAGGCATTTCGTATGCTTTCGGTACCGTTGGCCAGTACTTCAGGACGGGTGGTGCTGATGGGAAGGGTCCAGGGCAACGGCTCTGATGTTGTCCAAATGCATTGACGGATGAACGAGACTCGATCTATTTCATTTTTTTTTTTTGATTTCTTTTCTTCCTTTATTTTTTTTGGTGTTCCATGGAGCCGGGCAGGATTGGGTTACAAATGTTTTTCTGATACCACACGACTGAGATTGGGACCGTTCTGGTGCGGCATGACACCGCTATCTTCTCATTCGAACTGCTTTTGGTTTGCATCGAAGTTGGGCTAGTATCACCCTTCCTCGACCTGTATGATTAGGGGCTCGTCAAGCGACGCACCATACTCTACTCGGCGTTCTCGCTCTCACTCTTTTGGCTACGGCCACAACAGCGCATCTAGGCAGGCAGATAGCATAGGATAGTATAGGATAGGAACCATTTTGAAACAATTTTTTTTTTTGATATATTACTCGAATCGAGATGCTGTGCCTTCTGGAGCTATCTGCATCGTGACAGTCTTGTGTTGCTCAAGGCCATACAATGATGAACGCCGGCTTCCTGATCAGACCCTGGACCTCCAATTTCATTTTTCAGTCTCGCAGTCCCGCTCACCCTCGATCTGATGCAGGGAATTTACATGTAGGATGGTCAACAATGGGCGGAAACAAAATTACGTCCGCTCCGTGAAGCCGGGCCCTGTCTTGACGCGCTCGTTGATGTGGCTCATCTGCAGCTCGCGCTTCTGGTCCTCCTGCT
>NW_003315038.1:3693094-3695051 GCF_000150825.1 Verticillium alfalfae VaMs.102
GTTAGCGTTTGTTGACGCAGGTCAGCCGTAGATGAGGTGATGTTGGTGGTTCTGTAGGTGGTGCTTGTGTACAGACGTTGTTAGGATTTTGTGTTCGTTGTCAAGACGTGCCAGCCTTAATGGGGACCGTTGACCCCCCTTCATATAAGTGTAGGACTGCCTTCCTTCCCCTATATCCCGGGTTGCACCTGCCCACATCCCCGATCCGGCAGAGAGGGGGGGGGGGGGCGTTTCGCTCCTTCTCCTGCCTACCTACCCGCTGGGGCGCGTTCGTTGCCGCCCGCCCGCCCCGGCGTGCTGCCGATCGCGAGACCCTAGACTGACATGCGGTGCAAAATGAGGTGAGCACACTCGGGGTCCTTTCCCCCCTCCTCCCTCTCGCGTGGCTTGGGTCTAGGCATGCTGTTGCGGGGTAGGTACCTTAGGTAGAGGCAAAGCGGGCTGGTTGCCTGACGCTGCAGGACTAAGGGGGTGCTGGAGGAATGCGTGCGAATGGCCCGGTAACGCTGCCTGTCTTGTGTACCTTACTTACCTAGGTAGCTGGACCATCCGTTCGCTGGGAGTACTTCACAGGCTGGCAGGTCTCGAAAGTGAGAGGTGAGAGGTGCTCCGGGGGTCTACGCGAGGAAAGGGCAGGAAACGGTACGACGCTTGACATTCAGGTGTCGTGACCCTCACGGTTTCGATGACTGGCGGTGGTGAGATGTGGGTGCGGGGGATGGGGGCATGGTACGATGCAGTGGCACGCATTCGGGGTAGCGTTGCCTTTCTGTTGTGTGGTGGACTGCACCAGCGTGTTCACCTCGGGCGGGCTGGCAGGTTGGAAGATGCTGGCTGACGCTGGCCGCGAGTTTTTGCAGTGCATTTGTCACAATTTCGTGGTGGGATGGAACGAGCGACAGCACACTCCGCTCGTGTGGTTGCATCGGGTGTGAGCACGAAAGTTCAACGTCATGTCTTGGTGTTGGTGGTGTGCACAGGTCATCCGGGGATCTCGATGTCTCGAACAAACATCTCTCTCAATATTTGACATGTCACACGGAGGTGGAAACTGGAGTACTGAGTACTTGCCGTTGAACACTTCAATTCACCCGAGTCAACGTCAGATACAAAGTCGCTATCTAATACACGGGCTTTCCCTCCATACTCCATCCCATGCTTCCTTCCGTCCAGCCTTCGACGCCAGCCTCGCTGACCATGACGTGACGGGGGTATACTTCCGTCCTCCCCGACACCGACACCAAAAAAAAAAAACCAAGAAGAATAGGAAAAGACCACCCGGGACCAATACAGATGACAGGCCCTTCATGAGGACTGGCGAAGAAAATGATACCCCATCTGGGGCTCCGACTATAAAACAAGACAAAGACGCCATTCGCTATGCAGCTATGTGACAAGGGGATAGCGGGCCAAGAAAAGGTATAGACACGGGAAGAGGTCAAGGTGTAAAAAAGGCAAAAGCGATCACGGAGTTCGGGGGCGCTTCCAGTAGTATTGCTATTTCCATGGTTAGACCTCGTCGAAATTCTGAAGGCAGGTAGCAGTCATAAAGGGGTAAATGGAACGTACCTTGTGCTGTTTCCTGCACGCCCGCAGACTCGGCTTGCGCAGGCCGTCAGTAACGGCGAGCCTCCGCTGCTCGTCGTCGTCGCCCTCGGGCATGTAGTAGTACTCGCTCTCGAGGGCCTGGCCGGCGGCATCCTTGCCCTGGCGCGAGATGATGCCAATGCAGACAGTGCCCTCGATGATAGAACGCAGCGTGCTCTTCGTGAGGCCACGCTTCTCCTCGGCGGGCAGCGCGTTCATAATGGCAGACAGGGGCGTGGACGAGAGGCGGGAGAAGGCGAGCTGGTTGACGACGTGGTTCTTGACCGTGGGGTTCTCAATCGCTGGTGCAGGCGAGGGCTCGCGCTTGGGAGACGGCTCGACCTCCTCCTCCTTCACCTTGGCGAGGGTG
>NW_003315038.1:3695155-3696625 GCF_000150825.1 Verticillium alfalfae VaMs.102
GGTCACTCGGTCATGAAGCTCTGACAACGTCCGGGACCAGGCTCGCGTGCTTGAGCAAGTCATCCTCAGCGCTGAAGTCCTCAAAGATTTGGATTTCGTCGCTCGCGCTCGCGGGTAGCAGAGACTGGAGGCGCTGCGACGATGTGTTGGTGGTGGCCGGTGTAGGAGACTCGGGTGTCTCGATACGCGGCGCGCGGCGAATCGGGCTCGACTGAAGAGCGGCAACACCGCGGGCCTGGGGACGCGGCGAGTCCTCCCAAGACGAGTCTGAGAGATTGCCGAGGGCATCGCGGAGGTCTTTCTTAGGCCATTGGATCATGAGGCGAGCATCGTGCACGTCCACCATAATCTCGGTGCCCTCCGTCTCCGATGTAAACGAGTCTCCCTTGAGGAGCTCCCACGTGCGGCCCTGGCAGTGCAGCTTCAGTCCGTTCCAGCCATTGCACACAATCTCAATCTTGTTGGGGTGTAGAGGCGAGGCGGCAGGCACGTAGCGGGCCTTGACGTGCACGCGTGACACGAGACGGTTGCCGGAGAGCTGGTAATGGGAAGAGTTGCTGGAGCGGCCCATGAGGAGCGTCTCGCCATTGTCGTTGAGCTCGATCGAAGGAACAGAGGCGAGAGGGGCACGTTCGGCGGAAGAGGAGCCGGGACGTACAATGCTCGGACGGCGGGCGACACGCGGCGGCGAGGACGAGAGGATGCCGGTGCTGGACGTGGGCACAGGCGTGGGATACTTGAGGTGAGCACCGGCACCTCCAACGGAGCTTTTGGTACCTGCTTTTTTAACCGGCCGAGGGAACCCTGGCGAGAGAGGAAAGAGGCTTCGAATGGTGGCAGAAGGGTTGGTGCAGGCCCTTGACCCGGCCGCCAGGGAGCCCAAGACTCCATGGTTCTTCCGGGGGGGTGACGAGTTCATTTGTGGACCGCGACCAAGTCGATGTGAGAAAGATGTAGGGTTTGTAGAAGATTGGCGGAGAGAATCTCGCCGTAATTCCCTCTGAATGTGTCGTGATATAGGGCGTCTTCGCGTGTGGAGGCTCAATATCAGACGTGGACGTGGTTCGCGTGTTGCCCAGTCATGTAAGTGTTGGTGCGGCGACCAGTCGATGGGATTCGATATGCAGGAATTATCAGTAGTCGGGGGGAGATTCGAGGTTTCTGTGAGACCCGGCCGAGGAATATTGAGTTTCCAAAGAAAGGAGGGGTTATTGACTTCTGCTCGTGTTTCTTCAAAAAGTGGTTGCAGGTCGGGTGGGAAGAGCCCAGGCGAATGTGGTGGTGCGGGACTGGGCCTTTTTGATCTGGGCCTAGCCTTGGGGGGGGGGGCCGGATGAGAGAGGAGCGTCACGGTTCGTGGTCGTGTTCTGCTGCTGCGGTCTGAGACGCGGCCCCATCGCGTTGGCGTTTAAAGGTGGGCACTGACAAGTACGTCGAGACGCGCTGGATCGGGCTGGGGTGCGCTGTTGT
>NW_003315038.1:3696788-3699158 GCF_000150825.1 Verticillium alfalfae VaMs.102
ACCTCCAGGGCATCTGACGCCTGGACCGAGCATTCTCAGGGCACCTCTTACAGGGGTCTCCAGGCATGACGTCGGTGGGTTGTCACGTCCACGGAGCCACGAGCCACGAGCTACGAGCCACGAGCCAGAGAGTGGATTCAATATCTACCCTCCCTCCTCCCTCCTCCCTCATGGTCCTTTAGATATTGAGCCTCAAGTGAACGAAACGACGTGGAAGTTCCTCCCAATAGTCTGTAACTGCATCCCTCAGTTTCTCTTCCCAATTTTCGCTGGCGCCATCGTCGATCCTCCGTCAAGCACGGCGGCGCGTCGACAAATGCCCGCCATACCCCTCCGGCGGCCGGTTCCCCCCCAAAGAGTGCCAGCCTCCCAAATACACGTCTCCACCAACACGCTCCTACTCGCTCTACCAGTGCGCGCCTTCCATGTCAAGCAGGTGCCTTTTTCCGCCCATGGATTCGCTTCTCGCTTCACCTCCGCGGCCAAGTCCCAGCCCAGACAGAAGCCAATTAGCCGCAACATATTTTATGCCCGTCTCCCCCCCAGCAGCGGCAGGCCAGTCCTGTCTTGTCTCGTTGCGCCGCTGCTGATTTGCACAACCGATAATTTCCACAGTCGGCTGTCAGATGTCTGTCTGGTTGTGTGCAAATCTGACCCTTCCCTTGTTCTCCCTCAGTCGTATCTATATGTGCTCACTGACGTTCCGCCCCTCTGGGATGAAGCCTGGCCGGTCTCACATGATCCCATCACGTCTTGCCTCCCCCCCCCCCACCAGCCCAGCCAGGAACGGCTGGCTGGCGCAGTAACGAATCGCGGCGGGCCAACCAACGTCGGGACGCTTGCTTTCCCTTGTGTGAAAGCTTTCTGCCCCCCCAAAATGTGAAAATCAAGTCAAAATAGCCCTCCCCAGCCTGCATGTGCACTCCGCTATGCCACTTCTGGGCGTCCCTGGTCTCCAGAACGCGACTCCTCGCCGAACGCATCTGAGGCCCGCTCGTGCCCCCTCTTCCTGCTGATCTAACCTGCCTCTGTCTTTGGATGCCCAATGGCGGATGAGTGTTGTCAGCGGCGTTGCTACCAGTGGTTCGCCGGGCTTGCCCGCTTCGCAGACGTTGGGCGTGCGTCGCCTTCTACCTTGCAGCTTGTAGTGTGAACGAGTGAGACGCGAGGTTGGGCAGGGCGGTGATGGCACGGCCATGTGATTGATCAGAAAATCGAGAAGCAAGTTGGACATGAAGGACCTTGAGTGGCGAGACAAGAAGAACCGGCCACCGCCAATTCACGCAAGGGCGCTGCATGGGATAGAGGCGGCGCAACGGGAACGTATTCTCATGTCATGGAGGTGTCGGGATGGAGATAACGAAGAGCAAGAAAAGAGACATCAGAGGCAGTGTTCAACTTCCATGCGGACCAAAGACACTTAAATACAAAGTCCAGACCAGATCAACAGACCAGCAACTCCATGCTATGTCATTGGTGATGTCTACTTCGGTCAAGATGTCCACCGAGAACCACTGTCGGTCAAGCGGCCAAAAGCGGACCGTGCACTTATCGGGGCTGATCTACCACCTTATCGGCAGTCCAAGACCCCTGCCGGAAAAAAATCTGGACGACTGAACGAAGCTTTTGCGAAGAAAAGTCCCCGCCATATCCAACCACCACCTATTTGGACGGTCACCTCCCAAGTCACCGACTCCGTTCAACTTAAATCGACACAATGGCCGCTACCAAGGAAATCACGACGCGGTCGCAGACCTCTGCCGTCACCATTGACCCTGAGCAGGTACATTGAAACCCTCACCGCGATGTCATGGTAACCAGTGTCTAACGTGAATGGTATAGACCCTCAAGGCCTCCAAGGCTCTCCTCGCCCACATTCAAAAGTCAGCGACCGAGTCGGCGCAAAACTCGGACAAGAAGAAGCTCCTCGAGGACGAGGACGATGTCGCCGCCCAGACGCCCATCTGGCTGACGCTGACGACGAAGCGTCACATTGCCGACACGAACAAGCTCAAGCCCGGCCGCGTTCCCGTGCCGCACAGCTTCCACGCCGAGGACTCGACCATCTGCCTCATCGTCGCCTCGCCCCAGCGCGCCTACAAGGACGCCGTCGACGACGAGGCCTTCCCTGCGGCCCTGCGCAAGCGCATCACCCGCGTCATCGACATCAACCATCTGCAGAAGAAGTTCTCCCAGTACGAGGCGCAACGGAAGCTCTACGCCGAGCACGACATTTTCCTCGGCGACGAGCGCATCGTCACGAGGCTGCCCAAGGTAAGAGAGGCCCCGCTCTGCCGCACGCCGTGCGATGGCAAAACATGTAGGAGATCTCCGCCAGAGCAGGAATGCTAACGGCCCCGCGCGCAGGCC
>NW_003315038.1:3699586-3700659 GCF_000150825.1 Verticillium alfalfae VaMs.102
TGAGAGCTCTTCATCGACGACAAGGACGTCGTCGCCGACGCGGCTGAGGCCGAGAAGCAGGCCGCCCTCGAGGCGCAGAAGGCCAACGTTGGCAAGAAACGCAAGTCGGCCCTCGCGGCCGGCGACGACGGCAAGGCGGCTGGCGGCAAGAAGTCCAAGAAGGAGACGGCCGAGGCGGTGCCCGAGGCGGACGACGGCAAGCTCGACGCGCAGATTGCGGAGCGCAAGGAGAAGCTGAAGAAGCAGAAGGCCAAGGCCAAGGCGGCGCTCGAGAACTAAAGAGTAGGAGATACCAAAAATCTGAAGGAAAAAAAAAAGTAAGAGCGCTGGGCGGTGGACTTATGTATGTACCATGCATGAATGCAGGCGTATGGAGTTGGTCCTTTTTTGTAAGGGGGCTTTTGTCTCGGTCACAAGCAATTGAGAAAGAAGAGACGTGGCAGATTACAATGTTCGATTCACCCAAAGCTATACCCTTAAAGCAAAATTCATCCCGTCTTCGTATGCCATCACTCGCTAACATAGCGTCTCGTCATTACAGCTCCTGAGACCATGCGTCTTGCAGAGGCAGCTCGGGCGCCTCGGCGGCAAACTTCTTGGAAGCTGGACCGAGGAACTCGTGCATCGTGGCGTTGAGTTGCTCGTTGGTGAACTGCATGTGTTCGCCGGGCACCTTCCTGAACTTGAGGCCGCCCTTGCGGTCGAGCGCGCGCAGGCCGATCCAGTCCTCGGTGTACAGCTTGCGCGCGCGCAGCGGCAGGCTCTCGGTGCCGTTGACCTCCTCGAACCACGACGTCTCCTTGGGGATGACGGTCGTGTCGTGCTCGAACATGATCATGACAAAGTTGACGAGGCGGGCCACGTTGTCGGCGTAGGCGCTGTTCTTCGTCGCGCGCTCGTTGTTGATGTCGGCGAGAAAGTTGGACGACTCGATGTACTTCTCATACTCGGCGGGGGCCGGGTCGCGGTAGTACTGGCGGGGACGAGGCGTTCTGGACAAAGGAGGACCACTGGTTGAAGCGCAGCAGGGCATGGCGCCCTTGCAGAGGAGTCGCCGTCTTGCAGGCACGGAA
>NW_003315038.1:3700759-3730961 GCF_000150825.1 Verticillium alfalfae VaMs.102
GGAAGCTGACGATGCCGTTGTGCTGGCTGCCCGTAAGATGATGAGGAGAGCGGACCGGGGGAGCGCGTTGCAGCGCTCCACGTAGCCGCGAAGGAACTGGCCGCCCTGGGAGAAGCCGATGGCGTCGACGGCCGGGGCCGAGGAGAGGATGGGGTCGGCGGCGATGTCGGCGCAAACCCTGCTCGAGCTGGGTCGAGACGTTGCCAAAGAAGGTAGCCGAACGGTCGGCATTGGGGTCGGCGCCAACCTTGACGATGTGGACGTAGATGCCGGGGAAGGCGGCATCGGCCAGTTCAGCGACCTGCTGAATGCCTTCACCGTCGAACGAGTCGCCTAGGCCATGCCAGATGATGAGGGGAAGAGGCGTATCATCGTCGGCATCGGCAGCGGCGATAGATACAGGGCTCTGCCTGGATGCCGTGGCCAGGCAACCTAGAGCAAGCAGGCTGTAAGGAAGAATCGACTTCATGGTGATCGCGCGTAGCAAGTGTGGACAGCAAAGTCCTTGTTGGTGATGTTGATGATCATGCTGTGTTCAAGAACAAGGTGACGCAAGCCAAACGGCCCTGGATAGGAAGCCAAGCAGGCAGGCAGGCAACTTCGAGCTGTGGCAAGCCGAGCTTCCCATTGGCCGCGTCCAGGACAAGGCGCTTGGAATCGGCGATATGATGGTCCGCTCCCTCCAGGCTCCACTCGCGGCATGTCGGCCACAAGCACCGGCACGTCGTCCGGCGAAACAGTGGAACTCGCAGGGAGAGTCAACGCGGTATGCACGGCCCTTCACCCCAACTCCAGTCAGTCACCTTACCTCGACTCGAGATCGAATGTCCATGCGGGCGTGCCATCGTACATCCCACGTTCGTTAGAATTGACATCGTTCTTCCCACCTTGGACGTCTGCTTCACAATTGTCCGCGTCGCATAGCGCAGCCAAGTCCGGAGATGCTAACGCGATCTGCTGATCTTCGCACCATGGTCAGGGAAACGTCCCGTTTTTGGCCTGCAGGGTCGATGGCGCGGCGAACTCTTCGTGGCTCCTGAAACGGATGCTGCAACATCCACCATGGAAGCATCGTTTCACAGTTCAGACGACTACCACGTCAGAAGCCATCGACGCTGAACTGGTGAGCGCGCCCGCACGCACGGCATCAGGTGCCGGTTCAGGTGGCCCCCTTCTGGGAGGCGAGAGACTCACCTCGCCATAAGTATGGGAGGTCGTCCACCCCTTCTTGGCGACCCATGCCCTCCGATGACATGACCGCTTTTGTTTGACCATTACGATATCAAGACTTCATCAGCCACTGTTTGAGCAGCAAGAAAGATCAGCAACGATCAACGTATTTTTTTCTCCCCCTCAAGACAATCAACATGCACCTCGCTGCGCTTCTCGTCGCCATCCTCCCGGCCGTGGTCCTGGCCCGTCCGTACCTCCCCTTGATCTTCCCACTCTGCCTCCGAACACCCCGGCCCCCTGAGGTTCCCGTCATTCCGCGTGACGCATTCGAGGCTGCCGCTCTCGAGCTGGTCGAGGCCGGCCAGTAGGTGCAGAGGCCGATCACAAGACCATTTCACCATGGTATGTACGTCCTGGCACCATCCATTGATCGACGACTGCAGAGCATGATGGTTGACCAAGGTGCTCTCAGCCCAGTACAACGGACAAAATGATGCCTGCTTCGGAACAGAATACGCATGGGGCATCCTGCAGCTCGGTTCCAGGCCAGTACAGGGACTTTACAGTCATTCGTGGCGTACAATGTGGTTATCATGATGAGGAGATGCATGTACAATAAGGGGGGGCATCGCAAGGAGTAAAGGAGGGGGTGAAGGCATGACAGCCGTGTTTTTTTTTTATTTGCTCGCAATCCCGACCATGCACGGTCGCACCTGTCGTCTTCTGTGAAGATTGAAAATCAATCAAACGATTTGATCAAACAAAATGACTTCTATCAATGTACTGCTATGTCGTGATTGTCAAGACTGGGCTTCCTGGACGACCACAAGTGAGCGCCCTGGGAGGTTGGTGGAGCTAAGGGGGAGGTGATTGGCCAATGAGGTGGTCTGCTCCCCACATCGAGCCTTTCCACTGAGATGCAGATGCTCCTGCAAGTTTGTCATCGTTCAGTCGCGACAGCTCCAGCCTTGCCTCGTGCCGGGCTTGCATTTTAACAAAGTCGACGATACTCAACTCACTTGCCTCCCCAACACGACAAGTCCTTAGCTCCCACCTCTGCGTTACCGCTGAGACGATTTTACCAGCGGCCAGGTCAGGTCTTGACTCTCGGTCCTACAGCGGCCGAGTCGCGAGCCAGGGGACTGCATCAATATTTTGGAGAGTGTTTGCTCCTCACATCTTTGCATCCTCCTCGCGATAATCCCGACAGCTTACTCAAATCCGTATGCGCCACTCTACGTTCGCCTGCGACCGATAGAAGACCCGTAAAACTACCATAGCCTTGCTCAGCATGGCTCCGAATGGCCCTCGGGCGCAGACGACCGTCAAAGATGCCGACAAGCTACCTCCTCAACCACCTATCCCCGAAGGCGTCGTCGCTCTCGATCATACCGAACCCCCCAAGGGTCCGCACCCTGGTCACGTCCAGGTCGCATGTCTATTTACCCTCGAACAGAAGCTGCAGCGCATGTTGAAAGAGCACGGATGCGAACCGGGCCAGAGAAGACACGTACCGGCTGCAAGGCGTGCAGCTACTGGACAACGTCCGCGAGTACCTTCACCTGTAGGATCCCATGAAGAATCGTGCGCAGATTGGCAAACAGTTTTCTGACACGTTCCGGCGCAGACCAGTGCGCACCTTTGATACGGCGTGCTTCTATTTCCACCTTTTTCGTCTCTGCCATAGGGATGCCGAGTACAACTACCAGGATGCCGCCCTCGCTTCCCTATTCTTAGCCTGCAAGGTTGAGGACACCATCAAAAAATCAAAAGAGATCTTGTGTGCTGCGTACAACATTAAGAATGCCGAGTTCACAACCACACAGGATGACAAGGTAAGCGTGTGGTGTTTGGCGTTTTGGGGGGGGGGTGCTCTTGGCGTTTCTCCATAACCCCTTGTGAAGCACCGCCTCGGTGTCACTGCTATTTTGGACGTGCCTGCTGACCATCCCCCGCGCATTTCCAGATGTTCGAACAGCCGTCCAAGATAGTGATAGGACTAGAGCGTCTGATCCTGGAGACGATCGGCTTCGACTTTCGCAGTCGGTACGCGCAAAAGTACTTTGTCAAGGCGATCAAGACGATTCTGGGCCCCTCGGCGACAAAGGCGTTTTTTGCGACGACGTACGACATGGGCATCGACCTACACAAGACCTTTGCGCCGATCAAGCAGACCACCTGGACAATGGCCCTGGCTGTGACTGAGCTCACGGCGCTCGTCACAGGGGCACACATTGATGCGGTGCAAAAGGTCAAGCCGTCCGACTGGCACACGACCCGCGCCGACATTGTCGAAACGATGCTGGATCTCCTCGACCTCTACACCCAGCACCCCAAATCGACAAAGGTGGGCTCGCTGTACGAAGAGCAGCACTTCTTCGACATCAAGAGAAAGGTCATGGCGGAAGTGGACACAGGCATCAAGGAGAATGGCGCCGACAGGGGCAGCAAGATCAGCCGCTACCTCGTCTGGTGTGAACAATGCAAGGTGGACGAACCACAGCCGGGTTTCACGCCCGCCATTACCCCCAGCTTCACCCCAAGCTTCACTCCCGGCTCGCCCGCCACGACGGGCTCGGCGCCGGGGAGCAACCCTGCCGTCAAGCGCAGCACACGCGGCACCGAGGGCACGATGCGCTTCGTTTTCGACATGGATCAGGCCAAGGTCGAGAAGAAGGCTGTGGACTCATACTTGCACGAAGAGTATGACGATGTTGAAATCGATCGGGTCGAGGCGATTCCCGAGGCTGAGCGCCAACAGCAGCAGCAGCAGCACCATCAACAACAGCATCGTGATAGGAGACACGAAGGTGGTCGCGGCGGTCCCTACTCGCGGAACAACAACCGTGATCGTCGTAAGGGAGGACCGCGGTTTTACTGATGAGGTGATGGGACTGGAGAGTACATTTGCGATCCTACGTGGCACTTCTTTTGGCGTTTGGACGGGCGTTCAGGGGGGCTTGATACCCAGAGAGTCAACTCGGCCACTCAATTTGAAAACGATCATAACATTTGCTTGTTGTATTTCCAGGTCACTTGACGCTATGATCCTGAAGCTGATGGCCAGTGAGCCGTGTGAAGATTGCGAATCAGCACCACGTCTCACCCTTCGTTCTCGAAATGTTGTGGCTTAAGAAGACACCCATCCATCTCTAGAGCTCCGCCAATTCCGCTCATGATGAGTGGAGTTCCTGCTTGACTTACGGTTGCAGCGAAACTCCGATCCTGGGAGATCTATCTCTCCCTTCTCTTAACTCCGGGCTACTAACACCGGAAGTATCGCCAGCACAAGACGGACCACAACGACTCTCAACTGTCAAACAGCAGTCACCATCAGAGCATCTGTCTACTATGCTATCCTTCCAACACCCCAATACCTAGCCATGCACCTCATTCTTACGGGGGCCACAGGCCTTGTCGGCACCAGCGTCCTTGATGCCATGCTCAAGACGAACGCCATCACGAAGATATCCATCCTCAGCCGACGACCCGTTCCCATGGCCCAAAACTCGGACGATCCTAGAGTACAAGTCATCATCCACAAAGACTTTGCCCAGTATGAACCCGAGGTCATGGTCAAGCTTCAGGGTGCCACCGGCGCCGTCTGGGCTCTCGGCGTCAGCCAGACGCAGGCCTCCAAAGAGTACAGCCCCAGCGTATCATTTTCGCGTCAACGAGAGCACACGACTGACAGGACCCCAGGGACTACGTGACCATCACGCGAGACTACCCCTTAGCAGCAGCGAAAGCGTTCGCCAACCTCCCGTCGGCGGACCAGCCGTTTCGCTTCGTCTACGTGTCCGCCGGAGGCGCCACACAGACCCCGGGGTTTCTCACGCCCTACTACGGCGCCGTCAAGGGAGAAGCGGAGACTTTGCTGTCCGAGCTGCGCCTCCGTGCGCCGCGTCTGCGGACGGATTCGTTTCGCGCCGGGTTCGTGGATGCGGCACAGCATGCCGAGATTTCGCCTTTTGTCCCCCGGCCGCCTTTGCTGTACCGCCCGGTGGTACCCCTTGTGGCGGCGCTGATGAGCGGGTTCGGGGCGACGTCGATGCGCTGTCCGACGGAGCCGCTGGGGCGATTCTTGACGGAGGTGGCCATGGGGAAGTTCGATGGGCAGCTGCATGCTGGAGGCGACGACATTGCGACTTTACATGGTGGTTTGAGGATAGTGGAGAATTGGACGTTCAGAAGGCTGGCTGGTCTTGGTCCATGAACGGCAATAGCCGCTCTGGTGAGTCTGGGTCGTGAACTTTATGGGGCTTGAGTTGAGTACGATCGGTCGAATGGATAGAGCAGTCATTGATGCTCGGTCTACCTTTCAGTCGTGTCTTGCGGAAGGAAAGTGGTGCTCGGTCTTTCTCGTTTGCCTTTTCATGTATCGTCCTCAGTCTAGACCTATGGCGGCCCCTATAGGAAAGCCTTTAAGACTGCGATAGGCATTGAGGCCCTCGAGGGAATGTCCAAGTCGGACGAATAAAGTTGTTCTATTGCAGTGGACTCATCCATGCTGGTATCATTTCGGTGCCATAATATCTGTCCAATGCTTCCCCTTCGCCCCCGGAGCCTGCAGTGCGAGTCGCTCAAAGGCCCTAAGCACGGCTCCCGCGTCAGGAACCTGCTTGCCCTCCCGCATGATAGCTTCACCCTCCGTCTGCCTCGCTTGCTTGATCGTCCTCCTGGTATCCCTCCTCATCGACGCCCGCACACTCTTGTACGCACCCTGACTCGTAAATGTGAGCAGACCTAACGCGCCCGACGACACCTTGGTCCCTAGGTTCAACACGCCAATACCCACGCCCTTGGCAGCACCCACGGCGCCCTCCTTCTTCGCACCTCGCACAGGTGACATGACGAGGCCGCCAATGCCCTCGACGATGCCGTGACTGAAGTTCTTGCCCGCCGCGATGCCGCCTGACTTCCAGTCCGTCACGGCGCCTGGGTCATAGACTTCGCCGCCGTACAGACGTGGCGCTACGCGCATACCCTCCTCGAGTGCGTGCGGTATGTCGAGATAGATGCCCTTCGTAAAGGACTTGAAGAAGCCGCCAACACCACCGGCTGAGCCAGCAAGTGCAGCCTCGGCACGACTCCTTTCTGGCTTCTTGCCTTCGGCGTTGTTTGTAGGCACATCAAGGCCAGCAGGTCTGCCGTACGGATCGTCCGCAGGGTGCGGACTCGACTCTCTGCTCGATCGCTTGCTGCCGGGTCGGTCCGAGGTGAACGCCTGTACGGGCTTGACGACGATGTCTGCCGCCGAGTCGCCATGCCGGCATACATTTTGATTGCTGATGACGTGACGGCTGTAACGGGGTCCCACCTTCGGGGCTGAATGTCAATGGGGCGAGGCTCGTAGCTGATCCAGGTTAGCTGCAGAGCCCAATCGATCGCATTTCAACACTCGCTTACCGTGTGAGATCAGCCCACTTGATCCTCTTGCTGTCGGTCAGGATCTCCGCGGCGGCTTTGGAGAGTTTCATATACTTCGCGTCTTTCTTGTAGGACCAAGCAGCGGCGAACTCGGGCAACACGTCGCATCGCATGTTGTCCAGAGGAAGATGGCGTGGAAGGAATTGACGGCTTGTCGCACGCCGTTCTCCTGGCGCATCTTGTCGGCCATGACCTGGGCAGCCGCCTGCGCGCCGGGCGTCAAGCAATCATTGATAGCGCTGGCGAGGTTTTGAGCGTTGAGCTGTCTTTGCGGGATGGGCATCGGCCCCGCGCCAGCGGCGTTGACCATGGTGCCCCAAAAGGGTTGACTAGATAGACTGCATCAGTATCTTGGACCTTGAGAGAATGTAGGCGCATCAATACGCACTCGCCGAAAAACGGCACGATAGCCGTTGGCTTCCCGTTGAGCAAACCGCACGCCGTGGTACCAGCTCCACCGTGGTGCACCACGGCTGTGACATGCTGGAACAGCCACTCGTGAGGACAGTCGCCGAGGTAGAATATGTCGCTATCGGCGGGCTGGTTGGCGCCGAGCTTGCTCCAACCCCTCGAGATGATGGCACGCACACCGGTCTGCTTGACGGCCTCCACCAATATCGCCGTCAGTCTGTCGGGGTCGTCAATGACAATGCTGCCAAAGCCAATGTAAACAGGCGCAGGTCCACTGCGTAGAAACTGGTCAAGTTCCGGCTCAGGAGTGTAATGCGGAGCGTCTCGGAAGAAGAAGCCACACACATCTGTTATCTTGGTCAGGTCTTGTTGGAACACCCCTGTTTGTGGATCACGTACCAATGTAGTTCGGCCAGTCTAGGGGCTTGGGAATCAGGGCCGGGGACCAGCAATACGTGAATGGAATTTGCAGAGCTTCAAGCAGGCCAGCGCCTTCAGAGAAGGGAACATCCTCCAGGTCCAGGGTCTGCCTCCACGCATTAATGACGTCGCCAAGTCTATCTCCAAGTCAGTCTCGCATGCAGCTTCGGATAGATATGAGCGAGCCCCTTACCCCTGCCAAGTCATCCACTCGACCGCCATGTATGAGATCTGGTTGGCAACAGCTGGTGATATGCTGCTATTGTTGACGTTGATGTTGGCCAGTGGGTGGCAAAAGTCTTTCGTGCTGCTCCACGGCATGGTGAACATGAGGTGCAGCGGCACGCCGAGAGCTTGAGCGCAATGGACATGAGCGAAGCTCGGCGGGTTCGCAATAATCGCATCAGCGACGAAAGGCTGCTGCGTCAGAGGGTCCGGTTCGATACACGACCTCCAGCAGCCTTCCAGCATCTCAGCGATCATGGTTCGCTTCTTTTGGATATCGCCAGCCCGCAGGCTCTTCATAGAAGGCATCAGTCCGGGGTTCTTGACCATGTAGGCCATGAGCTCTGTCGGATCTCCACCGATAGGGTAGAACTCCAAGCCAGATTTCCGTACGAAGTCGGCAAAGGTGTCATGGGTGGCGAGGCGAACTCTGTGGCCGTGGCGCTGAAGTTCGTTGCCGAGGGCGATGAAGGGCTGTACGTCGCCTCGACTGCCGACGACCTGGATAACGATATTCAATCGAATCCCCCAATCGACCTGCTCAGTGTAGGCAGGAGGGAGTTCGCTGATGGGCCGGTCGGTCCTCGGCTGGACCGACTCTCTCCGAGGGACGAGAATCGAGAGAGTTCTGCAAAGCTTCGAGTCGAGGTTGATGTCGATACGTCCGTCCGCTGAGACGAGTGGTTAGTGGGGTTGGAAGACAGCGCACGGCGTCCTGAAACCATCATACCAGTTGCCCCCGCTGCGTCGTTGAGAATGCGCTCGGCGGCGGCAGCCTGTTCGGAATATCGTGGAGGCGCATCTCCTGGTGACGCCTCGTAGTCGGCTGGGCCTACTTCATCTGGTGCAAAGGATGATGGCCGTCGCGGCATTGGTGCGCGGGGTAGTGGTTTATCATCGCCAGACATGATGAGGTGTAGGTAATGGCTCGACGGTATTGCCTATCGCCGACAGAGGAGAATGAAGACAAGATTGCTGGCAAGGACAGAGTGATGACATTGACGAGCGGGATGGCCACGCTTATGAATGGGAGCTGTCCCGTCTCAGACTCCAGCTGGACCCTGAGGAAGCTCTAGGGCTACATTAGTCTTACAATTGGGTTGCAGCATGGTTGCAAGGTGTCAAGGGATTCGCGTCTGCCAATGCATGTGGGTGCTAGTCAGTCAGCAGGACCCGATCTGCCATTGAAAACCCATGATTGAGCTGCCGATATGCCGGCCTGGCACAGTCTGGATGTGTTTCTAGACCAACGGCTGCCTGAGAGCCAGGGCGCCTCGTGGACTTGGGAGGCGAAGCTCCACAGTAGGCACATGGGATGAGGCCGTGTTCGATTCAGGACGCGAACGGTCCCTAGGTGGAGGACGGCCATGCTGCTCTTGACACCAGCGAAGGACGCTAGTCTCGTATTTTTTCGTATTCGTGTTTCTCACATCCTCGTTCTTCGGATTCGCCGGGTCCACACTGGCATGACTCGCGTTACTGCATCGCATCGGAAGACGCTTCACGGCTCAGGTTGCACTGCGCTTAGGACCGCGTGTGAATGTTCTATTCACTTTCCAGAATCGAGGGGTCGCCACAGCCAATTAAACCTACGTACACAAGCATTGGAGGTTTGCGACAGTTCTACTGACATGTTCATGACTGATTTGAATCTCAACGTATTTGCATGTACTGCATGTACTTGTCTCTATCCTCGCTGCATGCTCATCAATCATCCCCAAAAGTAAGAAGAATCTACTGGTCAAACAAGTACACATTTGACTCCAGCTGACGAGTGTTGAGCTATAATCTGGTCAGGTCGTGCTTCAATCTCGAGCAAGCAAGCGAAGAAGACTTACGAAGCTGGTGCTGATGTTCTGTAGGTTCGTGGCACCCAGCTGGGCACCATCACGAACAATCTCTGTCCTCATGATGTCGATGGCCTTGGTGACACCCTCGAGGCCGTACACGTTCGAGTACATAAATCTGCGAACCTTGTGAGCGCCTTAATTCAACGATGGCCAGAATGTGCTTTGTACTCACGGTCGACCCATACCCACGGCTTTGACACCGAGGGCAAGCAGCTTCAGGACATCGCTGCCGTAGCGAATACCACTGTCCGCGAGAACGTCCACCTGCTGGAAGACTTGAGGGGCGTTTCGGTAGATCTCGTAGGCGATCTCCAGGGGGCCGGGGGTGTGGTCAAGCTGACGACCGCCGTGGTTGGAGATGTAGATGGCCTGTGCGCCCTTCTCGACAGCCCAGCAGAGCCTCCTCGGCAGTGGTGATGCCCTTGAGGATGATAGGCAGGCTGGTCTGGTTGCGCCATCTGATCATACACATCCCAAGTCAGGGCCGACGAGACAGAGTTGGCGTTCGTAGTGTCGTAGCGGGCGGCACGGTGCCGGACGGAGTTGCCCGGAGCATCAATGGTGAAGACGATGGCCTTGGCACCAGTTCGCTCGGCGCGGCGAATGTTGTCCCAAGTCACTGAGAGGTTGGCGTTGGTGTAAATCTGTTGAAAGATGACCTGGGGTCCGTTGAGGGTGCTGTTGGACTTGCCAGCAGCGATCTCCTCGATGGTCTTTGACGCGTACATGGACGGGATGTACAGGATGTTCTCCTTGCCAGCCGCTTCGACAAAGTTGAGCTCAGCACGCTCGGGATCGCCATAGACGCCGCGGGCAGCGGGAGCAATGAAGAAAGGAGCGCTAAAGTTGTAGCCCAGAATCGTGGTGGCAAGAGTCTCGTTCAGCTTGGTCACGTCGCTCAGGTGTCTTGACCTGAATTGCACAGACTTCCAGATATCGAGGTTGTGACGGTAGCTTTGCTCGCCTGCCGTGCCAGTGCGGTAGAAGCTGTACATTTGGTCGTTCAGGTGCTGGCGGGCTGCCCAGTCAAAGTCGGGGAGGGCACGAATATCCTTGAGAAGGGGCAGTGTTCCCTCTGTGTAGTTGGTGCCAAGAAGGTAAGTCTCGAGCCCAGTGTCGACCTCGTTGATCCATGGTTCGCCAGCAAGGACAACAGCAGCTAGCTGCGTGATCAGGAGAAGTGAGGAGTGCATTTTCGAAATTCTACGAAACGGACGAGATGGGTGAGAGAACAAGTCGGAGAAATGCCTAACCTCGATGACAGAACAGTCCCCTGGACCAGCTGTCTATCGCACCTTTATACTAAATCGTCAGATTAGACCAGAGACAAAGCCCGAATAGCCTGTTCCCTGCCCATGGCAGCGAAAATCGACTCCGGGCTCTACGTCAGGGCCAGAACCCCTCAGGAGCCTCGTGGCATCGGCAAAGCCCCGAACCAGGTGCATGGCTTCAACCAGTTTGGCGGGACCGCTTCATCTCGAGTGCAATAAAGTTCAGACGTTCCTGCAAGCATCTTGCCTTTTCAGACAAGGATCGTCCTTGGCGGGGTTGTCAAGTACAGATGAGGTCAATCAGCCGGAAGGTTGGCACGATCTAATCTAATCAATCTGTGACATAAGTCTTACAAACCGTGAGTGCCGGGTTGAATTATGTGGAAGAGGCTCTTAAGTGCCGCAATCGGTTGTCGAGAGTCCACCGCGGAGGAATCGTGGGCCGAACCTTCGGAGACTGAGTCAGAATTTGGTGACGCTAGGTCTCTTACCAACGAGGTTTTCACCAAGATTTCTCATTCCACTCCGGGCTGCCGAGGCCAGAAAAACAACGCTCTTCGCTCAGCCACATTCGACAAGCAGGGTTCAAGGCGCGAATTCTCAGCATGCTGCTGGTCGGTAGCTGGCTTCGTTGGTCTCAGGGCCTAAAAGAAGCATTTGTTTGCAGCATTGATGAACCTTCTGCATTATCCCACATGGGCCGCGTATTCGTCGTGACAGGTCACGAGTTCGCAGGCATCGGGATCGGCCGAAGAAGCGCTCGTAATCCGACAGTGGCAGACAATTGGCATCTGTTGTGCTGGACCGGACTGACTGAAGAGGTTTTGCAGAGGCTCGCTACAATGCCTGTCGAGACCCTCTGATATCAACTAGTGCTGCGATGAAACAAGGCAGTGGCGTCGATATTGCACTATGCCATGTCGTGGTCAGGCCGCCCCCGAGTTCCGATCATGACTAGGCGTGCCAGAAAGTTGGCTACACGGAAGAGCAAAATATTAATGTCAAACAGTTCAAACACTCAAAAGGAGGCCATAACAAGCAGATGCGAAACAGAGAGTGCCGGCCTCGATCAAGATTTCGATCTGAGAGACGTCGGCGGAAGAGACAGGCACCAAGAAAACCATCGAACACTTTGGCCTTGTTGCTGGAGTCAGCACAAATAGCTGTTTTTTATCAGCTGCAACAGCAAGGTTGTCATAATTTCGAAAAGAAAGGAATCGAGTGAGTTCAATGAGTGGCATTACATGGGTGCGTTCGTGTAACCAGTCCAACCTATGCGGGCTAACTTAACACTCAGCGAGACCCTGAAAGGCATTCAGAGAGGCCGAAGTGACAGTCCACAGACCACCGAAAGTGACATCGTAGTTGTACCATCGACGATTAGATGTTGATATACCAGTCGAAAGGCCGTGTGTGGCGTGAGAGGTATGCCTTGCTGGCAATGTCTGCCGCGAGGTTGGTTGGAAATGCATCGCTTCCCTGCATAATGAACAATTGTTCCAATGCGACTTCGCCTGGTGCTATTCGACGCTGACGGTCAGGGACTGGCATACCATTTACCTTCGTGACAGCAATGATGAACATACTGGACACTTCGAAGCGGGGGTTGAAGGGCTCCCAGACAGCGCAAATGGTGGTGCCAGGTGTGATCAGGACCATTCGAAGAAAGATATCCATCCGCCGGAAGAAAACATGCCGCACATGAACCACATAGAAAACATCGTTCCAGTTGATTCAAGGTTCGTCTCATTCGCGAGCCGTAAGTGTACATTTCCTCCACGTTGCCACCAATTCGAAATCTATGAGCTCGCCTCGCCAGCCGCCTTCTTCTTCGCCGCTTGTTCTTGGTCGTACTCGATCAATTGCTTCGACCAGCTACCGAATGTCAGTCTCATAGTGATATATCGTTGGGAAGAACATCACAGGGCTTACTATCTGCTGGGGAAGAAAGCGCCCTCCTTTGGCATGATGTATCGGTGCTCCTTCTCCGAGCTGATCTTCCAGACACCGCACATGACGCCGAACATGACAAGACCCATTACGGCCGTATTGGCGCGCCAGTTTGAAGGTTGCGTGTACCAGCCACCGGCAGGCGACCAGACGTGCTTGGGGTACCTTCGGAGACAAGGTTAGAGGGTTTTCGAGGGAAACGACGTTTGGGTTCGTGATCGAACTCACGGGACTTTCGGACCGCCACCCTGTGAAACACGTTAGCGAGGTCGCATAATGTGGAATCTCTGGTGCCTACCATTTTGACTGTATCTTCAATTTGATGGGGGTATTTCGTGGATAATGACAATTGGCGAAGCCGTAATTCCTGGATTGGCTCTTGAAGTCCTGATGCCCTGCTGGATTTCCTGGCGGGTCGGAAGAAGCGGAACCCGGAGAACCTTGTTAACCCGAGCTAGCTCCAAGCATCCCAGCGCTGGGACCCTTGTACCTCACACGACTCCACGACTCGTCTCGTCAGTCGGGAAACTTTTTCGTGACGAGGCGAACGACGAAGCAGACGACCCAGCGATTCGTCCCACCGCAACCCACTGCTACACCTGTACAACACGGTTTTCTTTCATTCGATCATTACAGATGAAGAGGGTACGGACATTACGATGCACTGGGCAATTGCTCACCGCTCAAACCAGGGCTGCCATTCCTTCCTACCACACCCCAATCTCGACCTCCTTTAAGACAGCGACAGCCGCAGCCGCACCACGTCTCCAGCAGTCACGGTTACAATCGACCAGTGCGACCCCATCCTCCCTCGAGGCTGCCATAGACGACCTCGATATTCCCGAGTACAAACCTCTGCCGTCACCGCTTCCGGCACGAGCTCTCACCTCCCCCAAGCTCGCCGCCCTCCATGCTCGTCTCTCCCTCCCCTCAAAGCTCCCCCTCCAGACTCTCGCCCGTTGTCTTGTCGACCCATCCGCCGATGCGAACCCGCACTTCAACAATGCCAATCTCGCCCTGACCGGTTCCTCTCTCATCAGCTACCACACCTCCGAGCGCCTCGTCGTTGCCTACCCCCGACTGCCCATGGCTATCCTATTCGAGGCCATGCGCTCCTACGCCGGCCCTGCATCCCTCGCTAAGATTGCCCAACAATGGGGTGTCGAGATGGCTGCCGCCCCCGGTGAAGAGGTGGACCCCGGCCTGCTGCAGTACTCCCTGGATCCCAAGGCTGGCGTCGTGCACACACGCTGGGGCTATGTCCGCAAGAAGGCAGCCCACATTGACAAGTTCAAGTGGCGCCGCGCACCAGCTCCCGTATCGTCTACGACGACGAGTTCGGCGACACGGTCCCACAAGGCGACGCGGAACCCGCACGACGCGACCTCGGCCGCCGACCTCGTCTCCGCCGAGCGCGCCGACATCCGCCAGAACGCCAACGCGGCCTTTGTCCGCGCCCTCGTCGGCGCTCTCTACGTCCACGGCGGCCGCGAGAGCGTCCGCTCCTTCGTCGACGCCCACATCCTTGCCCGCCGCGTCGATCTCGAGAGTCTCTTCAGCTTCAAGCTGCCCACGCGCGAGCTCGCCATGCTGTGCGCTCGCGAAGGCTTCGAAGCCCCGGTCGCGCGCCTCTTGTCCGAGACGGGCCGGCACAGCCGCACGCCCGTCTTTGTTGTCGGCATCTACAGCGGCCAGGACAAGCTCGGTGAGGGCACTGGCGCGAGCCTCGACTTTGCGCGGTTGAAGGCGAGCATGAACGCATTGAAGGCGTGGTACCTGTACAGCCCCGGCGCCAAGAGCCGGGTGCCGAGCGACATGCTGAGTGAGGGCGCGAAGCCGTGGCAGCCGGTGCATATTGACATGGGAGAGGTTATTTAAAGGGGAAGGCGTCTGGAAGCCTGTTTGGGAATGAGAAAAGGGGAAGAAGGAAGAGCATGATGGGTAGCTGTGGAACCCCGGTGTGCCTGAAAAATGGGCAGTGTATATTTTGTTCACATTACTACCACCACTAGGAGACAGGTGTGTACGTCGATGTAGATGTATAGATCTGTACAACACTTGTTCTGTGCTACTTGCCCAACGTCCCCTGCGAACTACCTTACTCGCGTTTATGTCCAACGATGATATAGCCTGGCCAAAATGATCTTGAGTCAACCTCCATCTTCCATACCAACATTCTTTTAATTAGATCTACAATGCTGCACGCTCAATCGGGTATCTGACTCTCACATGCTGCCGCCCATTACAACATGCGATCATTCAACTGAACTGATCGCCCTCGCCCAATCTCGTCCCCATTCCCCGTCTGACGAGGCCCCGATATCGCTCTGACTTTCGCTCCTTCTCCTTGGTCTCTCTGAGTTTCTTCTTCCGCAAATAGACCGCTCTCACCGTCTCGCGAATTTGCCTTTGGCCTTGTGCGTAGTTGGCGCGGGCTAGGGCAACGACCTGGTCAATCTGCTCAGGCGTGTAGACAAAGTTCCAGGTCGACAAGAAGTCCGACTCGCCAGGACTGACACCTGGCACGGCTTCTGGATTCCCGAGGAGTGGCAAGTACACAACCGCAATCCCCGCATCGGGCTCAGAGATGTGCCAGTGCGTCGAGTCATCGAGAGCTCTGGATGGCGGAGGCGGGCTGGTGGACCGCTCCTGTGACGTTCCCACCCAAACGGTGCAGTACCCCAGATCGTCAGTGGTGTTCTTGCCAAGGGTTTTCTTCTGTGCGATCTGCGCTTCATTGAGCCTTCTGTCGGCATCCTTCAGATCGGAAGCCTCGGCATTTTCGAGCTCTTTTGTAAGTTCTTCGGGCGCCTCGCCAGCCTTGGGCCAGCCAATGCCGACGGGCCAGCCTTTGATTTTGCGTTGACGAGCATAGCCATCTGCGACGGCAAGCCAATTATCCGTCTTCGTATCCGCGGAGGCATCAAACGCGATGAGAACCTCGACACCACGTCCAGGGCGCATGAGAGGGTAGAGGGGCAAATTGTTGCTCATGCCAGCATCCATGAGTTGAATGTACTCATTGTCATAGATGCTCGGCGGAGTGGTGTCAGGGAGCCGGCCGTGCATGCCGTAGGCAAAGTTGGCGACAGTCCCTGGGTCAATGGGGTGAACCTTCTCGAGATCGTTGTTGTAGCGACCAGAGATGATCTTGTCCAGGTTCATGAAACCCGAAAGAGACTGGACAAGGGGTCGGACTTCGCGGTAGTAGTGGCTGAGTGTTGCGCAGAAAGCGGAGCCGAAGACGCCCATGAGGAACGGCACGCGAACCTCTGGCAGATGGAAGCCCTCTTCAGGAGGTACATCAACACCGTTGTTGAATTTACGACCGAGGGCCCAAGTTGGTATTCCCGCGGAGAATTCTTCGCAGAAGAACTCGTACGGCGTGATCTCAAACCACTGAAACCATGCCTCTCGAGCGGCCTTCTCCTTGGCGGCCTCAACGCTATCAACGGGCTCGTTGTCATCGATACCGGGGATTTCGTGGCGAACTGCCGTGTAAATTGGCATGGGATTCTGTCCATATTTGATATACTGGCGCTGGTTGCTCAACTTGAAGTCGCTGTCGCAGACCTCGAGTTCGCCCTTAGGAACGAGAAATCGAGCGGCCAGAAGCAGACCGTAAATATCGACAAGGCCAAAACTGGCTTGAGGGTCGCCGCGCAGCTTCTCCACCAAGCCGCTCAAAAGGTATTTGCTAGTTGGAGCAGAGACAAGAGCCTGGAAGGCAACGGGTGGGTAGGCGATGTGAATGGCGGCACGAGACTTGAGATGCTCCAGGATGCGGGGAAGCTGCGGCCGCCGACGGAGGAGAAGTAGAGGGTCTGAAGCCAGCAGGAGCCGGAAACACCAGAAGTGTAGGTGACGCAGTCGAAGAGTCCATCTTGATCGGCTGCATGAAGAGAACCAGAGCCAGCGACCAGAGCTCGTAGGCCTCACCAGAGCCGCACATGGCGATACGGGACATCGTCAGATGAATTTCGTTTCGTCAATCTCAAGGTACTTGGCCAGGGCAACTCGTGTGATCATCTTGCGACGAGCGAGAAATTCCTTCTCGTCGTCGCAGAGATCAGTCGAGATGCGGACAGTCGCCTCATGGCGGATTTCGGGGTTGATGAAGGGATCGTGGGCGTCACGCCATATCTCATCAGCAAGAGACCCAGGCGCCAAGGACAACTCGCGCTGCAGCTTGCGGACGAAACCCGGGAATTTGCTTGGACCACTCCGGGAGAATAAAGCCAACAACTCGATCGGAGAGGGAAGACCATTCTATATCAGCCGCATTAGAGAAAGCCTCAAAGCTGGAAGAGAATGTGTTCCACGCGGCCGATGAAGCGTTTTTCGCTGCTTGCCGGTCTTGGCGCTCCTGCTCCTCGTCTCTTTCCAGCTTCTCCTTGTCGCGTTTTCGCTGCAACTGTCGCTCGCGGCGGTAAGTCTGAGCCTCTGATATTTGGTCGAATTCTTCTGAAGGATAAAGAGCCCAAACGAACAGTCCGCCAGCGATTATAACAGCGGGGACAGTAGGGATGCCTCGGGTCTTCTTCTTAGCCTCGTCTTGCGGGGTGGTTGTGAAGAACCCAGTGCGGAATTGCTTGCTCGCCAATCGGTGTGTTGTAAGGGCATCAAAGCCTTTTCGCCGAGAATGAAACCATCTCGCATGGCCCACTGAGGAGCGTATGTAGGTAACGATCGACCTCATGCTTATAGTTCTTGGGCGCGCAATAGAAGCTTTAGGTGCTTACCATTACCGGCTTGGAGAGGGGGTTGCCAAGAGAGAACGAGCGCGATCTGATTGTTGGGTTGGTCGAATCAGCTGAGGCTTTGCAATCCGACGTTACCGCCTTTGTTCGGTGTAGTGTGCGACCATGTCATATGCTGCCAACGTATGATTGAGGGGAGATGGTGTTCTTGAAAAGTAGAAGTGTGAGGGTTTTTCTTTGTCTGCCTGGCTTGCTTCTCCCTCAACAAACTTGACGCGTCGGTCACGATCTAGTTCGATTGCATTTCGCCCATTGACATCATTGAGGGCAATGCCAAAACCGGGTCGCTCCTGCCTTGGCCGGGGGTGGGGGTCTAAGCGGTACCTTGTCATTCACGTCAATCGCTGCCAAGCAGGAAGTACCCTCTCAGCTTCGTCAGGTCCCGCCCGCGGCCAGGAAGCTCCGGGCCAATGATTCGCCAATTGGATCACATGTGAATCACATCGTCCTGGTTCCTGTTCCTGTTCCGAGTCGTCGCTGCCTCATGTGGATCCGGGAGGCAACACGTGCTTGGCTATGAGCCTTCGCGACGGACTACATCAACGTCGTGCTCGTTCTGTGTGCTTTAAGGCAAGGTTCAGGGGGAAGGGAATGCGACAATACATGAATGCCTACTTGCTCTCCAACTAGGACGCTGAGGGAAGCGGGTGTTTGTCCTAACACCTAGCGCCATGCCAGATCATTCTCGACTTCCTCGCAGACTTGCACGTCGTGCAAATCTCGAAGCCAATGGACTTCTCCTCGCAGCTGTCAACAAATACTGTAATAATGCGCCACGTGATTTTACACGTAATACCTATATATTGTTCTTGCACCACTTGCCCGATGCTCGGTCGCGTGTGGCTCAAGGACAGCTTCTGCATTGTTCCCGCCAACCGCCTCCATTGTTCTAGACATCACCACTAGTAGGCGACCGGGAGACCCAGTGAGGGTGCAAAGAGTCATCAGGCAGCCACTTGGTCAAAAATATCTTAATATTAATAAGAAGAAATCCCTTCCCGGCGGCGGCAACAGTTAATATGATGTACCGTTATCCTCGCTCTTGTCGTTTCGTCTCGAGCTTGGCTTTCGTGCCCACACAACATGCCGCGTGTCTGGAGGTATCCCAATTCAGCAACGTGGGTTCCTCTACCGTCGCCAACACATTCGCACGAGTGGCTTGAAGCAGTCATGGGTCGACCATTGCTTTCTCCCAGCCAGGGGCGACCTGCGAACCCAAAGGTCGCAGTCATCGGTGCAGGTATGAAGCCGAGGAGCCACAAAACAAACCTGGACGCTAATGATGAGCAGGTCCGGCTGGTTTGGCGTCCTTAAAGGAGCTTCGCGGAGTGGGGTTCGACGTGACGGGTTATGAGCGCAGGTCAGACGTCGGCGGCATCTTTACTCTTCGATGCCGATACCTCTCATCACGTCGGCAACACCTTGTACGCGCTCGCAGCTAAGCAAATATGTTGTGAGCCTCCCCTACCGATTGGCGAAGTGGGGCAATCTCTAATCACCAGCCAAGTGCCAATGTCAGATTCCCATTCCCTGATGGCAAGGCGCTCCCCATCTTCGTTGTGCATGAAAATACTGACCATTTTCAGGCACGTCTGTCCATGTGTCATCTAAAGAGTGGTCCGATTACTATCATCAGTACGCTGAACACTTCAACTTATATGAGCACATTGTCTTCAATACAACCATTGAAGTTATCAAACGCGATGAAATAAATTCAAAATGGATGGTGCATATTAAAGGCGAAACTGAGCCCAAAGTCTTCGACAGGGTGGTGTTCTCGAGCGGCTCAGAAACCATTGCCATGCATCCCAAGATCGACGATGTACACAAATTCAAAGGCCAATTTATACATGGACAAGCTTACAAAAGGTAGGTACTCGACATATGCTTGCAATGTCGTTTGTTCATTTGCTAATAAATGAGTCCTGCTGATTTCGAGGACAAAAATATCATTGTCTTGGGCATGGGAAACTCGGCCGGTGATACAGCCTGCGTATGACGCCCCTTCGTCTTCATAAACTCAACGACTAATTTGCGCAGGAACTTACTGAGTATGCCGCCAAAGTCTACCTTGCCCATCGCCGCGGCGCCAAAATCCTTCCTCGGGCCAACGAGGATGGTCCTCTTGACAGCTATGTCTCCTGGAAGATCTCTCGTATGGCTCTGTGGACGGAGCACCACGCACCTGGAATATTCCAGATCCTTGCCGATGGTTTACTCCAGAAGAACTCGAACAGTCACTTTAGCGGCGAGGAGGCCGAGCAAAATTTGGAATGGGGGCTCGAGGAAACTAGTGGAGACGTCACCACCATCATCTGCAATGATCACCTGAAGCGGCTGGTTCACGAGAAGCGAATCGCTTCAGTCAAGGGGGTCAAGCGGATCATCGGTCCACGGACTGTGGAGCTTGATAATGGCGACATCATCGACGACGTCGATGCCATCATAGCCTGCACGGGCTATCGAGCCGACTTTTCGCTATTGCCAGATCTACCAAGCACGAAGCTGGACGCTTCGCTCCCAGTGTTTCCAGACCTGTATCAGATGATTTTCCCGCCGCGCTACGCCGACTCACTCGCATGTACAAACTATTGCATCATAAACGAAAGCGCAGCCGCATACCGCGAGCTCCAAGCCATGGCCATCGCACAGGTTTGGGCTGGTCACTCGATTCTCCCGAGCGAGGAGGCGATGATGGTGCAAGTGCACGAGTACCAGACATGGCTCGCTTGTCAGATGCTAGCTTTTCCAGCAACAATGCTGGGAAAGGGGCAGATGTACCCGTGGATGAGATGGCTGCACGACACTGCTGGTACAGGGTTGTATGAGCACATGGGCTGGAGCCTCAAGGGAATGTGGTTTTGGCTGCGAAATCGTAGGTTGTACAACCTCGTCGCTTGGGGTGTGTACTCGCCACACATTTATCGTTTGTTCCCGACGGGCAAGAGGTCGGCGTGGGAGGGGGCGAGTCAAGCTATTATACAGGTGAACGAGGACAGGGAGAGGGCATTTCCGAAGAAGAAGTAGAAGAAGCAGGGAAAGACCTAGATTCTGTCTCGGAGGTCGGTCTAACGATGCAATGTCCGTCAAACCTTTCCTGGACCATAGAAAAACCTCCATCGATTCACGTTGACAGTGGCTCTCCTGTATAGACTTTGACGATGGCCAGCCACAGGCGATGAGCCAATGGTTGGCAGTTGGGTCCATATGTAATCATGAGAACAGTCATGCAGTTCTTCGCAATCAAATGTGCGCTAGCCTTCCATCAGAAAAGAAGAGATGACGACTATGTTTATCATCTCGCCCCCCAAATTTTGCTGGGAACAACCGATAAACCACCTTGAATTGAATTTGGTCTGCAGAACTGCCATCTACGGAACTGGACTCTCGGCCGTTCTCTCATGGCTTGTGAAACAGTGAATGATCGCTACGGCACACAATGAGTGGCTGCTCCTTGGTTCTTCTGCCAGAAATCGGGTTTTGCTGATCTTCATGTTGGCCAGTGCTCTGCCAGAGTCTGTGTGTTTGCTTTTTTCCATCGGAGCCCGCTTGAGGAACCGCAATTGCAGCGGTTGACTTGAGACGGTTTCCTTTTTCGCAGAGGGTAATTTACCTGAGCCGCCGGCCAATATCGAAATGTTTCCCCGGGTCGTCTGATGACCCAGGTGGTTGACTCGTTTTCGAGAGCTATGCACAGGCTGCACTGCGATCCTCAGGCAGGTAGAGTCCCCTGTTGTTTCAGAGGTGCTGTCATCTGCCGTTTGCCTACTGCCATCTCGATGAAAAGTCGTCGGTAAGTGAGCGGCACCTATGTGGGCACAAGATAAGGCACCTCAAGTACCCGGTCTCTAGGATAAGCACCTGACAGACGAGAAGAGTGCCGTGGCAGGACATGGCAGGCCGGCTGGACGTCTTAAATTACAGATGCCGCAGTGCATCACTGATGGTTCGGGTCTTGGTTGGGCTTCCCCGGACACGGGCAAATGGAGAGGATCCAGACGCGCAAGTGAGCGACGGCGACCCCTGGACTCGCCTGGGCGACGATGTTTATAGGGGTATTTGTTAGGCCCTCGTATGATTGAAAGTCCCTTCTGGCGTGGCGCTCGCGGGCAAGGTACACCGAGGTGGTCAAGTCCCCATCCGTGCTTCCATCCAGTGGGAGTGGGCGGGTCCCTTCTCATTAAGGTCGACATCAAGCAGCCAACCACCGAGCTCGCATCCGAACCACCCAAGGCACGCCCCCCCCGTCTAGAGGCCGGCATCCTTGCCTCTAGTCCTGAAGAGGCCTAGCGCGTCTCAAGCCCCTATTGCTGGTGGAAAGCAACGGCCACCTAAGCCGCCGTAGGAAGGGACGCTTGGGACGGCAAGAGGTACTGGGCCACTGAAACGGGGTCGCACAGCCAAATCTTTCTAGTGGCCGGCCACCTCCTACGCACTCTCTGCCTTAGGGACGCTGGGTCCACGTCCCCTTGCTCGAGCCGCTCCCTGTCATCACCTCGACCTAAATTTCCCATCTCCTTTCCTCCCAACCCCAAGGACGTTCGTTCGCCATCACGACCTCCATCCCCCTTTGAGGCTGCCTTCCCCCATCATTCATACTGCCGCATCTCGCCAGTATTTCTTCCTTTGATACCACCGAGCGTCGTCGAAATCGCCAGAGCCCTTCTTCCAGAGAAGTCCTGCGACGCCCCTGACACGCGACTTCACACCACGTTTTAGGTACGTGCAATGATTTTTCCTGGATTCGCTCAAATGCTGGATTTGAGGCGGGCAACTACACACCACGGAAGCAAGAATGGATCAAGCTTCTCGCGGGTCGCATCTCAACGCGGCGCGGTCCTGTCGTTGACGCGAAGCTGCCCTCCCGTGTGATTGAATGGTCATCGATGCTTGCTCCCCCCTTTTCTGGCTTTCTTGCAATGCCCATCAAACCGCCCAGGAGTCATCAATCGTCGCTGACTTTCTACTGCACAGAACCTACCATTCCTTCCCTAGGTACCACGTATTCGTGAACAGCTCCAACTCCCGAGCTCTCAATAATGGGTAAGCGCATTTCTCTCCTGAGCAGCGTGATGCATTGGAAAGGAAGGCAAGAGGAACTGCATTCGATCACCGGGCAAGCATGACCCTCTCAACCGAATGCAAAACGTGGCCTACATCTCGCCCCCGGCCTTGAATCAGGCCCCTCGAATGTTCTCCCAACAACGTCGACACCACGCGCTCTCATTACGGTTTTCGAATAAACCCCCATCTACCATTTTCTTGGGTGTCTACCTTTTTGGTCCTTTATTGGTAGACCAGAGATTACCCTCTTTTTGGAAGCACGCGAACAAAACACACGAAAAGCCCCCCAATACCCACCCAGAAACTCTCTAGCATTCAATGGCGATGAGAATGGTCGAACACGTCAAGGCCCGAGCACGAAGTGTCCACTTAGACAAGAGCAACAACAACAGCTCATTATGGGCCAGCCGGTCAACACCCAGCCAAGCCATCATATCTCCTTCGAGAAGATCCAGTAGCCTGCCAATCAGCAAGGACGACACCGTTGGCTCGCGGCCCTCTTCAGCTCAGCCAACGGTTCGTCACTACAGGAGCATGCTCTATGTTGATGCTCCATCCATCGACGCCCCCGGGGACACGATTCCAGACGAGTTCTTCCAGGACCTTTTCGATGCGGTTGTGAAGCCGCCCAAGCCCGAAACGGAACATCTCGTGAAAGCAAAGGCAATGGCCGACCACGACCTTGGCCATAAATGTTTGCGTTAGCACAGTCTCCTTTGCCTTCCTGCACGACTGCAGCACAATGAACAGCTTACCATAGTTTATGTCGATTGATTGCTAACATTTTGGCTCATAGCTTCTTCCAACGCATCTCCCGCCGTGTCCCCCCCGCCGCAACGGGCCGCCGCGGTTCCCGCCCCCTTGGCCGCCGCGCCTCCAGTAAGTGACACTGGGCAATCTAAGCGCGATCGCTCCTTCTAACTCTGGCTTTAGGCGCTGCTCCCAGTGCTTCCCCGGCCGCTCAGTCTTCGAGCGACCTCCGCAACATCGTTCGCCGCAAGTTGACTGGCTACGTTGGGTTCGCCAACCTGCCCAACCAATGGCACCGCAAGAGTGTCCGTAAGGGCTTCAACTTCAACGTGATGGTCGTTGGTATGTGGTTTGTATACTTCTGTGTAAAACACTCAACTGACCTGGAATCTCAAGGTGAATCCGGACTCGGCAAGTCGACTCTCGTGAACACACTCTTCAACACCTCGCTCTACCCTCCCAAGGAGCGCAAGGGACCTAGCCTCGACATTGTTCCCAAGACTGTCTCCATTCAGTCTATCAGCGCGGACATCGAAGAAGCTGGCGTTCGGCTGCGCCTGACTGTTGTCGATACCCCTGGTTTCGGCGACTTCGTCAACAACGACGAGTCCTGGCGCCCGATTGTCGACAACATCGAGCAGCGATACGACGCCTATCTCGATGCTGAGAACAAGGTGAACCGCATGAACATCGTGGATAACCGCATCCATGCTTGCGTGTTCTTCATCCAGCCTACTGGCCACTCCCTGAAGCCTCTGGACATCGAAGTCATGCGCCGCCTGCACACCAAGGTCAACCTGATTCCCGTCATTGCCAAGTCTGACACCCTGACCGACGAGGAAATTGTTAGCTTCAAGGCCCGCGTAAGTTGCATATGCATTCCAGTTACACCGCCACTTAACTAACCAGCACCCAGATCCTCGCCGACATCAAGTACCACGGAATCCAAATCTTCGAGGGCCCGAGGTACGAGCTCGATGACGAGGAGACCATTGCCGAGAACAATGAGATCATGTCCAAGGTTCCCTTCGCCGTGGTTGGTGCTGGTAACGAGATCACCACCGCCGACGGTCGCAAGGTTCGTGGCCGTGCCTACCCCTGGGGTATCATCGAGGTCGACAATGAGGAGCATTGCGACTTTGTGAAGCTTCGCCAGATGCTCATCCGCACCCACATGGAGGAACTCAAGGAGCACACCAACAACACACTCTACGAGAACTACCGTACCGACAAGCTCATCGCCATGGGCGTGTCCCAGGATCCCAGCGTGTTCAAGGAGGTCAACCCCGCTGTCAAGCAGGAGGAGGAGCGTGCGCTGCACGAGCAGAAGCTCGCCAAGATGGAGGCCGAGATGAAGATGGTCTTCCAGCAGAAGGTCACCGAAAAGGAAAGCAAGCTCAAGCAGAGCGAAGAGGAGCTCTACGCTCGCCACAGAGAGATGAAGGAGCAACTAGAACGCCAACGGATGGATCTCGAGGAGAAGAAGCAGAGGATCGAGAGCGGTCGTCCCATAGAGGGCAAGGAGACCAAGAAGAGGGGAGGCTTCTCGCTCCGCTAAGGTGGTCAGCGCCCCTTGACGTTGCCTTTCGCCTACTCGCTTCTTCCACGACCCCATGTTTGAGTACCCATGATGCCCATACACACAAAGCTCAATGCGCCTCTTTGTCAGATTCTATTCTTGTCTTTTCTTACCACCGCCCTTCTCTCGACCTCTTTTTTTAATCACACTCTCGCAAGCTTTCCTTTAATCAACGGCGACCCTTCATCGTCATCCAAAAGTCTTTCCATGAAGCAGTCAAGCAGTGGGTTAATGCAGGCTATGAACGGAAAGACAAAATCCAGAAAAGATTGCAGATTGCGGATCGAGCTTCTGCGAGGCCACGATCATGACGACTAGGAGTTCTTGGGGCACTTTAACCAGCGACACTGTTTTTGTCCTGCCCTTCGTGGTGGAGGGCGAAGCAAGAGACGCTGCGGAGAAGCAATAGCTGGACAGCAGAGGCAAACTGCCGTAGCAAAGGATCGAAATCTTGTTCTTTTGACGGAACGGTTTCGCCACCCATCTCGGGTTTCTCTTAATATGACGGCACTCTCAATACCCCTGATACCTTTGGAGCCTTGTTTTATCCCTTGCAGTTCCTATAGGGCTCCTGTCGTTGCGTAGCGCTGCACGGCTTGTTTGCGACTGTTGTGTTTGTATTCTAGTCGGATAAGGCTATAGAGGTGCGGAGGTGTGGAAGATGGGAAGGGTTTTGGTCAGTCCATTGTGCGTCTGACGAGAGCTGTCCTCCGGTCCCTTAGCATGTCATTTCCCTTGCAGGTATTCTTCCTTACTTAGTTACTGGTTTCGTCTGCGAATTGAAGATCAGTTTCCTGAATTTGATCACCTTGACGAGGACGTGTGCCTCACGAATTGTCATGCATATGCTCTTCGCCCAACACTACAAGTGACCTGACCCTACGACGCTAATCACGAATAAAAGTGTTGATGATAATACATTGAGACTACATTTTGACCTTCTACATAGTTACTCCAATGTTGTACACGCCGTGATGGTGGCTGTGCAGCCAATACTCTGTCACGAGCCACGTGGGCCGGTCCACATCCCCTCCCACGTATCAACAAGAACCGGCCTATATCGCTCAAGCTCTACTAAATGGAACGCTGAATCTCGTTCTAACGCCTCCTGAGATACCAGTTGAAGGCCAGCTGGTTCTGGTCGATGGGGAAAGGGGTGGGGACCTCAGCCTCGCCGCGGCGGGCGACAGGGTGGCGGAGGTAGACGGCGGCGCAGATGTTCTGATTGACCTCGAGGTAGCGGGGGATGAAGGCAAAAGGGGCGATGTAGCGGCGCGGCTGCCAGGGGGTGAGGTAGGGTTTCGTCTCGTCGACGGGGTTCTCGGCGTCCTCGGCGAGGAGGCGCGCGAGGGCGTCCTGCTCGGCCTTGGTGAGGGTCTGGAGCTCTTGCTCCCAGGTCTGGGGGGTGGGCTCAGCGGTGTCGACGACCGCGGGCGTCGGCGGGCGTCGGGCATCCGCCTTTGGCCTGTTTGGGCGTGGTCGAGGTTTGAGGCCCCTTGAGGATGGTGGCGAGCTGGGTCATGACCGAGTCGCGGGAAGAGGTCGGCGTCCGGGTCGAGAGCCGCGCCGTTTCTTTGTCCGAGGCGAGAGATGGCGCGGCTTGGCCTCGGAGAAGGAAAGAGGCGGGACGCGCTGTTTGTGCCTTGGCGCTCATCTTTGTCCTGGCCGTCCTTGAGCAGCGTCTTGGCATCCTGGATGAGACTGGCGGCTTGTGGCTGTGCTGAGCGGCGCGCTCGTCCTCCGTCATGGGCTCGCCGTCCTCGCCGAAGCATGCCGGCCGCGTCGGCATCGGTGGCCGCAGCCTCGACGGAGGCTTCCGACTCTGCCTCGACAGCCGTCTCGCCTGCGGCCTGCTCTGAGGCCTCGGCCGAGGGGCCCTCACCGCCGCCGCGGTCGCCGGCCTTGAGCTTGTCGGCGAGCTCCTGGCGCTTGGCGGCGCGGAGGGCGGCGTCCTTGGCCTCGGCGGCGGCTTCTCGCTCCTCACGCTCCCGCAGGAGCTTGTCGAGACGCGCAATCTCTTGGGGGTTCTTGGGCTTGCCGGTGGCGTAGAGGACACGCTCGACATCGACCTGGAACATGTCGCCGGGGTTGAGGAGATAGCCTGGGGATCGCATCTAAAGGTGAACAGAAAAAAAGAGTCAGATGATGAGAGCCTGATAAATTGGTTTGGTACGAGAGAGAGAGAGAGAGATAGAGAAGACAGAGAGGAATGCGTACCAGTTGACCATTGACCCTGACGGCGCCGTGGATGCAAAACTGTCTCGCCTGCAGAGTGCTGCTCGCAAACATCGCCCTGAAGATGGCGACTTCCAACCGCCTCTCCAGTGGAGCGTAGGTCATCTGCATATAGGGGGTCATTTGTTTGGCGACGTCGTTCGTCTTGATCCAGATGTCGTCATTTTCGACCACACGTTTGGCAGATATGTGGTGAAAGGTACCGGACCTCTCGTTGTTGGCCTCATTTTCGAACCTGCGGCGGCGGGCGTTCCATGATTTCGAGAACTGGTCTGCCGAGACGGCGGGCCTGGGGTCGTTGGGATCGAGGTCCCTGCCGGAGCCGCGGCCGGCAGCCTGTTCAGAGCCGTCGTACCGGGCGAGGTAGGCAGGATCGATGTCGACGGTGCCGAGGAGGCGACGAGAGAACATGCGCTCCCAGTCGCCCTCACGCATGGTACCGCCGTGATAACCACGGGTGAGAGACTTGGCTGCCCATTTTTGCTGGAAAAAGGTCCCTGATCTACGGTTTCTCGAGAGCTGCATACGAGCTAGGTTGTACATGTTGAATTTGTTCCATGACATGCGGACTCTCTATTAAAGGACTGCGTTAGCGGCGGTCATGGCTGCTCATATCAGAAGCGCCAGCATGGCGAGTGATCAAGGGGGGAGAGCGGGAAGCGAGAGAAGGTGCTCTGGGGCATGCTCGGGACGGGTTGTCACGTACAGGCTTTTTCAAGCTGTAGAATCTGGGGCGTCGGGCTCTCATGCTGGCGAATTGGGCCTCGGGGCAGTGTCGATGTGCCTTGAGGTATGCTGGGCGTGCAGGCTTCGCTCGAGAACCATGCGACGCGGCATCCAAAAAATTGGTGATGGTCTGGCGTGCAGCACCCCCGAGACTCGTGGTCACGTGCGATTCAACTATCAGTCTCCGGCTGGTCCAGCTTGGTGCACCAGCTGGCAACGGGATGCCTTATGTCAGCAAACTGTGCTTGGGTTCCTCTTTCCCTGAGCTGAGACGAGACAGGCTCACAAGTTTCTGCGACCCCACTTGCCCGCCTTGCGATGTGGGGCTTGTACACGGGTGCTGCAGGCGGTGTGGAGTTCTTGCGTGCGGCAGAATGGAAAGCTCCTGCCTCTGCAGGACGCCTGGCGCCTGCTGCATGCAGTTCAGCGCATCGCGCAAAAAAAAACTCCATCCAGACTCGATTAGATCCAGTCTACCTTCTTCACCTACCTACCTACCTACCTGAGGTACTCCAATGAGCATTGCCAATTGACCCTGTAGAATCTTGGACCACTCTACACACAGTTGCTACGACAAGCTTCGATCTATTGTATGTCTCTGTCCTCACCCCATCGACGTGCATCCCAACCTCTTCACGCCGCTGCTGCTTTACCCCGCCACCATCCAAAGTCCCCTGTCGTTTTCCGTTGCTTCACCTACCTTGCACCCGCAACTTTTGCTTGGCCGGTTACTCACACTTTTTCTGCTGTCAGACACAACACACGCGACTTACCTTTGTGCTACCAACTACTTCTATCTCGACGCCATTTCTCCTGCGCCCAGAGTGTTCATCTTCAATCACATTCAAACACAAAATTTACAGAGTTCGATCCCGAAATTGCACAACCACGACCATGAGCGCCGTCGCTGAGCCTACCAAGGCTGACGAGGTCCCCAAGACCGACGAGGCTGTTCCTGCTGTCGAAACTGCCGCCGAGACCGCCCCTGTCGAGGCCGCGACCGAGAAGACCGACGAGACGGTTGCCGCCGCCGACAAGCCTGCTGAGCCTGAGGCCGAGGTCGCTGCCGCGACCACCGAGGAGCCCAAGATCATCAAGACCAGCGCCCAGCACGATCAGCGCGACAGCCGCAACAACAAGAAGTTCGATGCCTCTCTCCTACCCGAGTCGGATGATCCCAGCCAGATGCGTCGTCAGGTAAGTTTGGTTCCTCCCGGCGCGCGACCACGTTTCCTAGAAAACCCCGACCGGTTGGCTAACTGCATGTCCAGGTCGAGTTTTACCTCAGCGATGCCAACCTCCCTTCAGATGAGCACCTCTGGAACCTCACTGGTGGTCCCGAGAACAAGCCCGTTGACGTCAAGCACATTCACAACTTCAAGCGCATGCGATGCTACCCCAACTACGCAACGCTTGTGAGCGCGCTCAAGGAGAGCACCGTCCTCGAGGTCATCGGCGAGGAGGGCGAGGAGCAGGTCAAGCGCAAGGAGCCCTACAAGCTCACCGTCGATAAGAACGACGTTACCAAGCGCGCTGTGTATGTCAAGGGTTTCGGTGACGAAACCCCCAAGACCCAGTTCGATCTCGAGGATTTCTTCACCGAGCACGGCGGCGATGTCGCGGCCGTCCGTCTCCGTCGCACAGACGAGAATCTCTTCAAGGGCTCCGTCTTTGTCGAGTTCAAGACCGAGGAGGGCGCCAAGGCCTTCCTGGCTATCGAGCCCAAGCCCAAGTACAACGGCCACGAGCTGAAGATCATGTCCAAGGGCGCCTATGTCGCCGAGAAGAGCGGCATGATTGCTCGCGGCGAGATGCAGCCCAGCGCCTCGGCTAGGAAGTTCTGGGAGGGCAAGGGTGGCAAGTCCGGCAAGACGAACGGTCGCGGACGTGGCGGTCGCCCCAACGGCGGCGACAAGGACGACTGGAAGAGCCGCCGTGACCAGGATCAGAAGGGCGGCTTCCGTGGAGGCCGCGGTGGCAGGGGAGGGCGTGGCCGCGGTGGACGTGGCCGTGGTGGTGGTCGCGGTCGTGGAGGTTTCCAAGACCGCGGTGGCCCGCGACAACTCGCGCAATGATGAGCGCAACGCGTACGTACATCTCCTCGTTATGTCTTGTCGAACTCCGACTAACATGTCTCTTCCCGCAGTGCCCAGCCCACGATCCAGGCCACCACCAGCGAGGGCAAGCCCGTCAATGACAACGGAAAGCGCGGGCGTGAGGAGAACGGCGAGTCTGGCGCCCCCCAGGCGAAGAAGGTCGACACTAAGGTCTAGATGCTGCGAGGGCGCGGCGCATGATACCAGGGATGCTCTGTAGCATGGTTCTCGGCGTTTGGTAGGCTTTAGTTACGGGACTGAA
>NW_003315038.1:3731061-3731825 GCF_000150825.1 Verticillium alfalfae VaMs.102
TCAGGCCCCTCGAATGTCTCCCAACAACGTCGACACCACGCGCTCTCAATACGGTTTTCGAATAAACCCCCATCTACCATTTTCTTGGGTGTCTACCTTTTTGGTCCTTTATTGGTAGACCAGAGATTACCCTCTTTTTGGAAGCACGCGAACAAAACACACGAAAAGCCCCCCAATACCCACCCAGAAACTCTCTAGCATTCAATGGCGATGAGAATGGTCGAACACGTCAAGGCCCGAGCACGAAGTGTCCACTTAGACAAGAGCAACAACAACAGCTCATTATGGGCCAGCCGGTCAACACCCAGCCAAGCCATCATATCTCCTTCGAGAAGATCCAGTAGCCTGCCAATCAGCAAGGACGACACCGTTGGCTCGCGGCCCTCTTCAGCTCAGCCAACGGTTCGTCACTACAGGAGCATGCTCTATGTTGATGCTCCATCCATCGACGCCCCCGGGGACACGATTCCAGACGAGTTCTTCCAGGACCTTTTCGATGCGGTTGTGAAGCCGCCCAAGCCCGAAACGGAACATCTCGTGAAAGCAAAGGCAATGGCCGACCACGACCTTGGCCATAAATGTTTGCGTTAGCACAGTCTCCTTTGCCTTCCTGCACGACTGCAGCACAATGAACAGCTTACCATAGTTTATGTCGATTGATTGCTAACATTTTGGCTCATAGCTTCTTCCAACGCATCTCCCGCCGTGTCCCCCCCGCCGCAACGGGCCGCCGCGGTTCCCGCCCCCTTGGCCGCCGCGGTGGG
>NW_003315038.1:3734197-3734886 GCF_000150825.1 Verticillium alfalfae VaMs.102
GGACGCGCTGTTTGTAGCTTAGCCGCTCATCTTGTCCTGGCCGTCCTTGAAGCAGCGTTCTTGGCATCCTGGATGAGCTTCTTGAGCTGGCGCTTGTGCTGAAGCGGCGCAGCTCGTCCCTCCGTCATGGGCTCGCCGTCCTCGCCGAGCATGCCGGCCGCGTCGGCATCGGTGGCCGCAGCCTCGACGGAAGGCTTCCGACTCTGCCTCGACAGCCGTATCGCCTGCGGGCCTGCTCTGAGGGCCTCGGCCGAGGGGCCCTCACCGCCGCCGCGGTCGCCGGCCTTGAGCTTGTCGGCGAGCTCCTGGCGCTTGGCGGCGCGGAGGGCGGCGTCCTTGGCCTCGGCGGCGGCTTCTCGCTCCTCACGCTCCCGCAGGAGCTTGTCGAGACGCGCAATCTCTTGGGGGTTCTTGGGCTTGCCGGTGGCGTAGAGGACACGCTCGACATCGACCTGGAACATGTCGCCGGGGTTGAGGAGATAGCCTGGGGATCGCATCTAAAGGTGAACAGAAAAAAAGAGTCAGATGATGAGAGCCTGATAAATTGGTTTGGTACGAGAGAGAGAGAGAGAGATAGAGAAGACAGAGAGGAATGCGTACCAGTTGACCATTGACCCTGACGGCGCCGTGGATGCAAAACTGTCTCGCCTGCAGAGTGCTGCTCGCAAACATCGCCCTGAAGATGGGTG
>NW_003315038.1:3735502-3736061 GCF_000150825.1 Verticillium alfalfae VaMs.102
TCAGCCCCTCAAAGTGACGTCGTCTCGTTCTTTGTCCAAGATTGACAAGTTGTCTGGACTCAGGCAACACATGGTGTATGACGGGGATGACAGGTGGTCAACTTACAATGGAAGTGCCCTGGTGACTGTTGATCCATGCACCTCGCGTCAGCGCGGTGCGGCAAGCTCAGTTTGGATGATCTCCGAAACTGGTAGGCTGAAAGGTCGAGCCAAGCCTGAGCCTTCATGTGCTAGGCTTGCAATTACAGGCTACTGGGGTGACGCCCGTAACCAAGTCTCCGGTACCACAAAGATTATGTAGGCTGTTACGTGTGTCATTGCGACTCTGATGGGAACCACTGTTCGAGGCAGCAGAGAAATGAGCAACATAGGCAAAGGTATCCTTTCATTCCAAACTTACAGAGCCGGCCCAAACCAAACCTGGCCTTCAGCTCATCCCGCCAAGCTCATTTATGTACAATGCAATGCAGGCAACTCCACGCAACAATCTCCAGTGTTTCCTCGTCTGTTCGCTGTGCCAGACATCACCTCCTTGCCCCCACTCATTACAGGAAGCGCA
>NW_003315038.1:3736161-3748490 GCF_000150825.1 Verticillium alfalfae VaMs.102
TTTGCTTGAAGGTCATGCCAGATCTGAACAGTTACCCAAATGTGAAAGGCGGCCCAAGAGAGGCTAGAGAGCCTCCGCTCGAGACGTTGAGGCATCATCTAGAGCGGGCCATACGGTCGGTAATCGATACCCGGGCCAACGAGGAGAAGGCAACCACGCCACGACACTCGAGCTCGAGCTCGAGCTCGGACAGTAACCATACCTCGCCGGTCAGGATTATACCAGGAAAGCGAAGCAGCAGACGCAGCAGTAGACCTGTGTCTACGCTATCACGGACGATCTCGGAGGTCCGTGACGGTATCGAAAGCAGGCGGGATCTGGAACTCTGTGGCCCGCATGATGGTGAAACAAAGACAGAAGAAGAAGAACAGGGCGAGAGAGACCCGAACCTGGTAGCGTGGGACCGACCGCATGATGCAGATAACCCGAAGCAATGGTCGGAGCATCGAAAATGGGCTGCTGTTTTTTGTGGTGAGTATGTCTTGGCGTATTCGGCCTCGATGTAACTGACGATCCGCAGTCTCCTGCTTTACCTTCTTGTCCCCCGTCTCTTCATCAATGGTTGCTCCGGCCTTGAAGAGCATAGGTCAAGACTTGAATATTTCTAGCTCCACGGAGCAGGCCTTGACAATGTCCATCTTCGTCCTCGCTTACGCTCTCGGTCCCCTTGCATGGGGCCCTCTTTCGGAACTCTACGGTCGCATCATTGTCCTGCAACTGACAAATCTCTTCTATATGTTCTTTAACCTGGGCTGTGGCCTGGCCCAGACCAAAGGCCAGATGATTGCGTTCCGCTTCCTGGCCGGACTCGGCGGCTCCGCTCCCATGGCCATCGGCGGCGGCGTCCTCAGCGATCTCTTCACAGCCGAGGAGCGCGGTCGCGCCATGGGCATGTACTCCCTGACGCCGCTCCTCGGTCCGGCCCTCGGTCCCATCGCCGGCGGCTACGTCACGCAGGAGACCACGTGGCGCTGGATCTTCTACAGCACGACCATCCTCACAGCCACCATCCAGGCCGTCGGCTTCTTTGTGCTCCAGGAGACTTTCACGCCCGTCCTCCTCGCGCGCCGCAAGGCCCGCCTCATGAAGCAAACGGGCAACGAGGCCCTCCACACCGAGTTTGACCACCCGGACCGCACCGTACGCGCCACACTCGCCACGGCCCTGACGCGGCCCTTCCGCCTGCTCGCGACGCAACTCATCATCCAGTGCCTGGGCCCTCTACATGATGTACCTCTACGGGCTCATGTACCTCGTTCTCTCGACGTTCCCGGGCCCTCTGGGAGACGTCTACTACCACCAAGCCCGTCGGTCGCCCGGGGGCTCAAATAACCTCTCGCTCGGGCGTCGGCTTTTTTCCTCGGCGCCCAGCTGTGCGCGCCCCTACAGGACCCGCGTCTACGCCCTGGTCAAGCGCCGCCGCGGCGCCGGCGTCGGCCGCCCCGAATTTCGCGTGCCCATGATGGTGCCCGGCGCCGTGCTCGTGCCGGCCGGCCTGCTCGTGTACGGGTGGACGGCCGAGGCGCGCACGCACTGGATGGGCCCCAACGTCGGCGCTGCCCTGTTTGCCATGGGCACCATTATCGGCTTTCAGTGCGTGCAGGGGTTCCTCGTCGACTCGTACACGCGATATGCCGCGAGTGCCGTCGGCGCGGCAACTGTGCTCCGGAGCCTGGCGGGGTTTGGCTTCCCGCTGTTCGGACCGGACGTCTACGCGAGCTTGGGGTACGGATGGGGAAACACGGTGCTGGCGGGCGTGGGTGTTGTTATCGGGTGGCCTGGCCCGTGGCTGCTGTGGAGGTTTGGCGAAGGGTTGAGGAAGAAGAGCCCTTATGCAGCTGGGGCGTGAATATGAGAGTTGCTAGGAACAGGGCTGTTGTCACTTAGAACGACAGAAATACAGGGTCTTGGAATGGGCCCCTTTTCGCCGACTTATATGCTGCAACTGCCGGGATGATGACCGCGATGTGCTCACTTCGCCTCCCCTAACTACATCTCAGACTTGCATTGCCCTGCGGCACTTGGGAGGTCCAGAAGCCGGTGCCCCTTCAAAGACGGCCACGCCAAACGTCCTCGTCCAGCTGCCTCCCTCGCTGTCCTTGACCGTCAGCTCGATGTAGTCGATACCAGCCTCATCACCAGCGGTGTATGTGGCCCACGACCCTTCTACTCCCACGCTTCCCTTTTCTGCCCCCGCCGCAGTAAATGTGGGCTTTTTCTCGAACCCCCGGAAGAGATCCTTCAGGTCGATAATCACAGACTTGCCCGGTGCAACATACGCGTGGGGATCCGCCATGAAGTTGAGGTACCCCTCGATAGGCTCATAGCCATCACCACCGGTGGAACCGTCCCACCAGTCGGCGATGCCGTCGCCGTCGGCATCCCAGGAAGCCTCGCGCGTGACGGTGGGGAAATCCTCGAGACCACCTACGTCCGCTGGGTTGTCAATGAGACCGAGCTTGCCGGACTTGGAGCCCTTGTACGTGTAGGTGCCCGTGAGTGTCTCGTTGAAGATGCGAGAGTCGTGATTGTCAACGACCGGCTGGCTGACTCCAGCGTCAGAGAGGACACGCTTGTAGGCCTCGGTCGATGGCTGTGTTTCGACATACGAGGGAAAGAATCTGATCAAGTTAGACAAGAATGACGATGCAAGGGTCAAGATGGTGCACGTACGGCTGATCATAAAACTTGCGGTAAGAGGGAGCCGGGCTAATTGTCACATCGGCCCAGCAGGCGACGTTCTTGTTGGAGCCCGTTCCATCGGGAGATGCGTATTGCACCGAGTCTTGGTCGAAGACGCCAGGCATGGAGTTACCCTCGCAGTAGTATTGTTGCTGGCCGGGCAGCTGGTTCTCGTACTGGGCACGCAGAGCATAAGTGAGATTGCTGGCAGGGCCCTGCTTGTAGACATTTCCGACAAAGTTGACCTCGTGCGCACCGCCATCTGTGACACGGCGACCTGATGATGTTAGTGTGCTGTTTTGTATCATAGCAGTGAAGTACTCACCAAAATTATACACGACATTGTTACGAATATCTAGACGCCCTCCGAATTTGCCCTCGTCATCCAAACCACCGCCCATGCTCCAGCTGCGACCCTCGGCGTGCGCAATGAGGTTGTGGTGCAAAGAGCCGACGTTACCGCTGACCGTCGCAGCGAATCCGTGCTCCCGGCCGGGCGGATAGTTCTTATGACCGGCGACATTCAGAGGTTCGGAGATCATGCTGCGCTGGAAGGTGATGTTGGCCGCGTTGCGAGAAGAAAAATTCTCATCAATACCCCATCCCTGTCACTGGTCAGTATAACCACTACCCAGCAGCAGAATGATGGCTAACCATGGAGCAGCGATCCAGGATGCAGTGGTTGGAGCCCGCCATGCCCATAGCATCGACTGTCTCGCCAGAGACCGTGCCGGGCCGCACCTTGATGTGGCGGAAGATGGTATCAATGGCACCAGATAGGCCCAGTGGGTGCCCCTGAACGATGATACCCTTCCCAGGAGCCGTCTGGCCGGCGACTGTTACATATTGGTCGCTAACAACCATGCGAGACGTGGTGGTGATGACGCCTCCCACGTCAAAAACAACGTAACGAGGACCTCGAGCAACGGCCAGAGCATAGCGCAGAGTACCCTCCTCTTCGCTATCCTCAAGGCTGGTGACATGGATGACTCGACCACCGCGACCGCCTCGAGCGAAACGCCTATTCCATGGTCAGCGAGGCCATGGAAGGATATTGTGAAGAACCCACCCGTAACCCTCAGCTCCAGGGAACGCCAACTGTGCGCCACGTAGCATGAAAGCGTGACCGATGTAGGTCTCGCCCCCTTGAACGACATCCACGCGCCAATAGAACGTTCCAAAGACGTCAAGACCTTATTTTCTTTTGTCAATCAAGCGCTCGCGGATTGGGTAGTGGAAGAACTCACCGTCAAGCGTGGTCGATGTCTTGTCCAGACCCAAGGCCAAGCTCTTCAGCTCTGTAGGTGACGTGCCAATGTAGACATTGTATTTTGGTGATTTGGCATCGGGGGCCCGCCAGGATGCCTCATAAGTGTCACCGCCCTCGAGCTGGACACGCTCGTCGCGATTGTTCGGCTCCGGGAAACTGACGACGTTGTCGATGTCGGGAGTATCTATTTCGAAGCCGTTGAGGAAGACACGGCCGTCGGCGCCGGCAGGTATGAACTCAATGTTGGTTGTATCGTTTGCACCAGAAACAGTGAATTGAACGAAAGAATGAGCAGATTCCCAGATGTTGTCCACGCGCACTGATTGGGCAAGCTGAGTCGAATTAGCCACATCCGAGGATCATATCATAGAGGCTCAGCGCACCGTCTCCGCAGCCTCGCCGTTGACCTTCACGGTCAGAGATGCGACTGCCTTCAGGCTGTCCCAAGCGTTGTGCCAGGTAAGCAGCGAGTGCTCGCCGGCTGGAAGTCCCGTAATGGAAATGGTCATAGGCTTGTTGCCCGCATCGTCGGTGTTCGTCGAGATGCCCTGGGCCACGACCCTCTCACCCAACGGCGCTACGCGGCGAGTGTAGTGCCACTTGTAAGACGCGCCCGCGATGGTGGAGTTGGCGGCAGCGACAGTGATAGAAGTGTCGCCAAAGGTGGTAGAGACGCTCTTGGGCTCGCCGGTAATGGTCCACAGCTTGAAGTCAGGCTCGTCAAGGGCCCGGACGCGGGCGGGGTTGAGAATCACACGGAGCCGAGAGCTGGGAGGTTTCGGCGCTGGATCGCCCTGAGCCAGAACGGCTGCGGTGCCGAGGGCAAAGGCGACAATCGTCGCAAAGGCAGGCGACTTCATGATGATGTATTACGCGTTTGTCGAGCAGTCAAAAGAAAGAGACCAGGCAGCCGAACAAGGTTTTGCCGGTGCTGTGCCGACTAATGGATCCCTGAGTTTTCTCTTGTGGGCGACCAGGCTCCCTTTTGAACACGTCCGAAGTGCCATGAGATGCAGAAAGCAAGGCGCGAGATGTGATCTTCGGCACATCGTTACTGCCATAGATAACTGGGAGCCGTGGATTTTTCCACGAGTCGCTCGACAGCCATCACAATCAAGTGCCCTGCTCGTCACCGGTCGGCTCTCGCGTCGGATCCGAGGCAAGGGTGTGACGATGCTGCCATGGCTCACGTACCGCCGCCGCAGCTGAATGTGAGAAAGAGGATCCAGATTTCCTCGCATGGCCTGTGGCAGCTCGTCTCCATAGTTAGCCACGAAGGTGTCTCGCCAAATCAGAACACGAGAGTTGCAGATGGCATTCTATCTCTTGTCGCGATGGCAATTATCCAGGCGAGCCCATAGTTTCGAGTTGATTCTGGATCCATTAAGCATGTCGACTGCTGTCCATATGTGAAACGGAAGCCCTGAGCTTGTTTCTTGGTATCCCTGGTCGGGCAGGCTTCCCCAACTTGGGTCGGGTGTTGAAGAATCTGGATAAGATCTACCTCCCTTGGGGCGTCAGTGCAGTGCTAGCACAAGCAGGTGTCGGTGATCCGTCCGTAGAATTGCTCCGATAGTCCGAACGAAGGCGCTTGCATATGCGCGACATGGTGATGAGGGGTTGGTGGAATCTGGAAGGGTGTGATGGGAAGCTGGTGTTCCTGGCGAGGTGTGGTCGGGATTGAGGGGGTGGAGAGTCCGGTCAGGGAAGGTACCACACCGCAGGTACTTTGGTACCAAGAAATCGGATGGAGCGGCCCGTCGTAGGCTTACGATTTCAGTTGACGGGGTGCAGTGCGGGATCGCGGGCGAACCCTTCCCAAGAGCTCAGCCAGTACAAGTACAGCGTCGCGCCAGGGCCTGCATTGTGCGTCCTGTTTTCCAGGGCTCACCATAGCTTGGCCTTCGACCCGAGCGCCCCTGTACGTCAGTTTTCGTTGCTACCCTCCAAATCGGCTGCGAGCCGAGCGAGGTGAGCCAGTGTGAGCACGACTTGGTCACAGGACATGCTCTTTGTCGATCCCTCGGTTGATAGTTCAAGCAACATGCTTGGACTGTTTAGGGTGCTTTCATAAGCCGGAGATCGATCAGCTTATCCTGACTTTGGCTAGAGTTGCCGAGAAGCTCTCATCAGTCCGCGGCGAGGTTTCCTTTCAGCGCCGTTGTTCTACAATATCTTGTACATCACGTAATTTTCCGAGTTGGAGCTCCAACTCTCAGGACATTGGGTTTGGGAATCTACAGCGATATCATCCAGCTAGAATCTTTGAGAAGCCTCAGACTGTACCCGCTTGAAGCAAACAACACTTAGGTCAGGAGACCTCCAACTGTTCAGTCGATGTCAGGCACGCCAGTCTCACGAGGACAGACCACTACTTGAGCTGTCATTCGCGGCCCAGGATATTCAATGCTATAGGAGCACAGTATGAGCTTTCACTTCATTGACTATTGATTAATTACCGTATAGTCTGTTGAGAGGCTGGTCCTGAAGGCCGTTCTCCCGACGAACCCTCAAAATTTCTTAGGAGATCTGTCAGAGATGAATGATCTCTTCTGACTTCAAGCTCAGGCTACATCTTTGCTACTTCAGCACTACCAATGCCGAACTTGAACGGCGCACTGGATGTCTACTCTATCAAGCTGCTCGTACGCATTGTGCATGGACGAAGTGCGGGTGCCGTATGTGAAACGTAGATAGGTAGGTAATAATCATGTAAGGATAAATCACCTCATACCACGATATATTTCTTTGCCTATTGACCAGAGGAATGTGTCTCGCAACAGTGAATTCACCACGAACAGTCCACGTATGCCCACGAACATCATAGGGTTCAAGACTTACAGGTTGGCTGCGGTGTAATTTCCTGTCATTCATCTTAGTTTGCCAGGTTCTCGCAGCACGGAACGATCAAAACAGAACTCTATCCACTTTCGAATCGCATTGGACTTCGCAAGACCAAAGGCATCGCAGCATCTCCCGCCCATGCGCATCCTACGACGGATGGTGTGGAATTTATCGTCGACTCCGGCGCATGACTCGTCACTTGGTTCTCTACGCCACTTCGGTAGAAAGGGGCGCGACCACGCGGGGAATCGGTCTTCGATGCTGCGTCGCACGCGATCTGTTCCTCCCGCCGCCCCGGAATGCTCCTATAATGCGGGGAACATGGGGATCTCTTAAGGGTCTGTCTGGCCTAGCCACAGGGCGTCCTTTGCGTTGCCCTCAACACTGCGGTTATTCCACCAATTAAGTGGCCCTTTACTCCCATCACGAGATCCCTAGCAGACCATCTCCATCTCTGACCGTTGGGACGCGGACGCTGGTGCTGGTTGATCCTGCAAACTCGTCTTCAAACCTCTCTGGAATCCGCTCCGTATGCGATATATCCAGCTCACCATCGATCGACCTGAAGCAAACCAGCAAGCCCCCCCAGCCCCCCCCCGGACTGAATGAGTGGAACCCTATGGCCGCCAGCATGCCTACGATGAGCGACCACCAGCTGCAGCCTGCTAGCCCCAGCAGACCCCTGACCAACGGCCACTTCCCGCCGTCGAGTCCCACATCCCCGAGACCCTCTCACAGCTTCTCCATTCAGCTGGAGAGTAGCATGCGACGATTCACCAAAGATAAGGACCAGCAACGTGCTGGCCCGTCACATGCTTCAATTCTCAACGGGTCATATCGATGTCCATCGGGGCATGCGACGAGGGCACCCAGTGAGTCTGGACAGCCGACGACGCAGGAGGACTGCGTCGAGTGTAATCAGATTCGGACGCAGCTGCATCAAGTGCAAGCCGAGATGGCCAGTCTGCGAGAGATGTTCGGAAAGCAGACGCGTGTGTCACGGCGAAATGAGAAGTAATTGTCTGTGTCCGAGCATTCCTAGTACGTTAGCTTACTCTGTTGCAAGACGAAAGGTCTGACTGACTGATTCCTGACGATATTAGTGTTTGCGAACGACCGTATGAGATATCTGAAAGTCCTGGCTTGTATGAAGCAGTCTTCTTGACAAGGGCGCCAGCAGTGTTTTTGACATTCGGGTGTTGAGGGGTTTAAGCGGGTTTGTTGTTCGGAGTTCCGGTTGTTTAACTCAGCTTATGATTGCTGTAATAGCCAATTTCAAAAAGGTCGACGTCTTTCCTGGTTTCAAAGCATCATCTTGACCAACCTTCGCTCGTGCAGCTATGGTATCTCGAAGTTGTTTCTCCTAAGCCGTATGGTAGGCAAGGGAAACAAATCATGCAACCGGCAGACCACAAGACGTCTGCTTTCACACAAGCCAATGTCCTTTGTCGCCATGAGTCGATAGGGGATCAGTCGTTTGGTGACAGCTTATATGAGGCATTGTTCTTGTTCTCACTCGAGATGGTTGAATTCGAAACACGGTGACAAAAAATATTACAACAACTTAGTCCTGCCCACATACTGAGCAGCCTTGTTGTCAGGGCACCACCTTCTGGGCCTCTATTTAATCCTCCCGTCCTTCATACAGCCAGGACAACGCTGCACCGGGATTAGGCTGCAAGACCACATTTCTTTTCTCAGTCTGAACAACGATTTCACAGCATCCGACCTCAGGTCGCTCAACTTCAGCACATCTCTTACATTAGTGTCAGTCCCGCTCATATGCTGCTCAACGGCAGAAACTGAGTCAAATCACAACAAAATCATGTCTGACACAATATCATTGGCAACCCTGGATTTCAACAGTGCAGACATAGCCGACGCTGGCAGAGGCCCCCACCAACAGGCCATCGACGAGCCCCATGCCGTTACCGAATATGCGGATTTTGCCGCCAATGGCAAGGCCTCTCGAAGTCGCTCAGACGTTTTAGAAAAGGCGATAGAGACCCAGCGTAGGATGCTTCAAAAGTCTAGAGAGATCATTCGGGGGCTAGACCACCAAGTCATGTCAGATCTTGCAGTGATTGACCGAAAGAACAGAGCCCTTTACGAAAAGGACACCGAACTACTTCGCTTGACAAAAAGGCTCAAGAAAGAAGGCCACGAGGCTACCGTATCGGACTTGCTTCTTAATGACGTGGCGACGGAACTGGCGCACCAGCATCAGAAGCTGAAGTTTGCTGTCTACCATGCGAATCTGTTCCAAGACCGTCAGAAGTTACTTCTGAGTCTACTTGAGGAATCGTTACGCCATGGCCAAGAACCTATTCAAGCTGTGATTAACAACTGGAAGCCCATCTGCATAGGTACAGATAGGATCAGCGACCTCTCGTCGGATGGGGCAGCTGTTGCGCAGCTTTTGAGAATCGTCGACGCACGGAATGAAGAGCGTCCGTTAGAGATTGACCAAAACGATAGCTAACCAAGTGCGTCCAGTGGACAACACAGTTGGTAGGATCTGAGCGATGGATTGGGCTTGTCATGTGCATGGGATATGAAGCTGTAAGTATAGAATTGACGGTGATTGCAAGACCGGCACAGCAGAAGTGCTACCACAGTTTTTGGAAGCGTATGAAATAGCCTCCCGTGAATACAACTTGGTCTGATCACCGTTTGATACCCTCCATAGCCAGTGTCGCTTGAGTCAACAGAAACATGATCAAAGATACAACCACGACAACGGTGAACGTGATAGCCATCTGTACGAAGAGTCAGTCTCTTGAACAAGGGAAGCTGGAGAGGGAAAAGAATACCTTGGCACTGTCGTCCCACCAGCCATCCTCTGGCTTCTTATCCGGCCCAAACTCCGTCGACACCCACACGAGCACGAGAATCCCCGCAATCAAGCAAATAACAGCCGCCACCAGAAATACCAAGCTCGCCTGCCACGCATACACCTGCCAAGTTCTGACCCTCACCTCGCCATCCCTCTTCCCGCCCATCATACTCTTCCGGATCATGAGTCCCTCGCGGTGCGCGCTCAGGCGGTGCAGCCGCAGGCTCTGCTGCAGCGCTGTGAGAACGGCGAACAGCGCGAACACGAGGCCGATGTACCAGCACGCGCGGATGCTCCACGGCTGCTTGCGTCCGTTGTCGAGGACGTCGGGCCACGAACCCGTAGAACTCAGGCAGGCGGCGAGGAGCGCGCCGACTGTGCCAACAAAGTTGAGCTCCTGGAGCTTGTGGTCGCGCCAGCGCTCCGTGAGGTCGTCACGGAGGGCGTCGTCGGGCTCATTGAGGATGGCCTGGAGCGAGTCGAGTGTCGTCGAGTCTGGCGCGACGAGGCCGCCATGAAAGATAGAAAGGAAGGTCGCTAAGCTGCCTGACTACAGTAGGTGTTAGGCTCAACGAAAGATGGTGGGTAGCGGCTCACTGACTTGGCCCCTGTCTTCATCTCTATTGCCCGGCTGGCCCGATATGGCTCCTAGGAGCGGCTGCGTCGACATGATGAGTGTGTGCAATCAAGTACTTGCCTTGCAGTCTCAAGGTATATTCAGTGTAAAAAGATTGTGCTGCAATTCAGATACTTGTGTTTGGAGATAAATTATTCTTTGATGCATCTCATTCAGCCCCTCAAAGTGACGTCGTCTCGATCTTTGACCAAGATTGACAACGTTGTCTGGACTCAGGCAACACATGGTGTATGACGGGATGACAGGTGATCAAATTCCAATGGATGTGCCCTGGTGACTGTTGATCCATGCACCTCCGCGTCAGCGGTGGTGCGGCAAGCTCAGTTTGGATGATCTCCGAAACTGGTAGGCTGAAAGGTCGAGCCAAGCCTGAGCCTTCATGTGCTAGGCTTGCAATTACAGGCTACTGGGGTGACGCCCGTAACCAAGTCTCCGGTACCACAAAGATTATGTAGGCTGTTACGTGTGTCATTGCGACTCTGATGGGAACCACTGTTCGAGGCAGCAGAGAAATGAGCAACATAGGCAAAGGTATCCTTTCATTCCAAACTTACAGAGCCGGCCCAAACCAAACCTGGCCTTCAGCTCATCCCGCCAAGCTCATTTATGTACAATGCAATGCAGGCAACTCACGCAACAATCTCCAGTGTTTCCTCGTCTGTTCGCTGTGCCAGACATCACCTCCTTGCCCCCACTCATTACAGGAAGCGCATGCTTCCAGCCGGGCCTCTGTCGGAAAGAGCCTCGACCTCACGTCGAACGGTGCGCACCTCGCGGCGGATGTCGGCCACGTCCGCGCCACCAGGGTTCAGATTACCCATAGACATCGAAGCTGGGGGCAGGGCCTCCTCACACGAGTCGAGAAGCTCCTTCATTGACTGCCAGACGGCGTCGCCACGGGCGGTCGAGTTGGCTCGGCGCTTGCATTCCTTCTGCCAGCTGTCCACAACATAGACGATGAGCTCGATCACGCGAATGCGGTTGTTGCCCGTGAAGCCAACATCTTGGGCGTTGAAGATATCCTCCAAGGCGTTGAGAATCGTGATATGTGACACTTTCAGCTCGAAGAAGATGGTAATGGGCCACACAGGGTTGGCGCCGATCTGTCCGTCCTGGCCATACTCGATCGAGTATCGACTGAGGGCCGCGACGAGGAACTTAATAGGAAACACGAAGCTGTCGAGGCTGACCCGATGAGCAATATTTAGAACTTTCTGTGAGACAGACTCGTACGGCGTGAGCAGTGCCGAGATGCCAGGACCGGCCTCTTGCATCCTCCTGGTGGCCTCATCATGTGTCTGCTCGATCAAAGACGCCCACGTCGTCTCCACAGTGGTGGAGTTGCGGTAGTCGGCAACATGGTAAATCAAGAGGCAGATGTCGAAATAGCCAGCCTGATCCGCATAGTTATTGAAGAGCTGTTTGGCGTCAGTAAATCGCTGTCTGCCACGAAGAGTAGTTGCTGCTTACCTCTGAGACATCGCGTACCTGGCCGTTGAGGGCCTGGTCAATCTCCTCTTTCCTCTCTTCCACGCGGGGGTCCGCGTTCAGGCGCTGCAGGAGGTCGGCTTGAATGTTAGCAACATCGAGGCTCGCGGTGATGCTGTGAATGAGGATTTGCTGCTGCTGCGAGCTGATGCCAGTCGTTCGTACTTGAGCATTTGCCTTGGCGTGCGACAAAAGTGTGACCCTCTCCTTGATGCCGAGGTTGAAGTCTGAGCAAGCAAGCTCCGCCTGCACCTCGGCGGCTTCAAAGTAGCGACCCCTTTGTGATGTAAAACCTGCAAAGAAGGTCGGCGTGATCGGCGCTCGTGGCTGACAGCCTCTGTAGGAATGTGATGACATGTGGTGAGTCAATGCTGAGAAGGCGGTCAGCCCAGCCCTGCTGGATGTACCACTCATACAGATCCAAGTGGAAGACCTCGTCGTCAGTGCTGTTGACAACCTCATATGCTTCCAGACGCTTGGTGCCGATCAGGGTAAGCCTGCCGTCAATCTCCTCGGGCTCGCTGCTAGGGCGGCATCGAGGTGTCGAGAGCATCATGGATCAGATCGTAGCA
>NW_003315038.1:3750132-3750885 GCF_000150825.1 Verticillium alfalfae VaMs.102
ACCTTGACGTAGTCGCGAGCAAGTGGCGGCCGGCGTTGGCGGCGCGGTACTTGGCCATCTGCTCCATCTCGGCGCGTGGCTCCTCGGGGGTCGTCGAGGTGGTCCAGATCTGGCCGTGGGGGTGCGGGTTCGAGCAGCCCATGGCGGCGCCCTTGTTCTCAAAGATCTGCATGTAGCGTAGCTGGGCCTTGGGCGGCGTGATGGTGGCCTCGGGCGCCGGCGCCGGCAGGGACAGCTGCGCGGCCTGCTTGGCGAGGGCGCTGGCGGGGTCGAGGTGGGATGCGTAGATCTGGGTCCAGATCTCAATGACGGGAACAATTTCGGCGGGCGTCATGTCGGCGAGGGTGAGGTGGTGCTTGGGCGAGAACGTGAGGACATAGCAACGGCCGGTGGCCGACTCGGCGCGGAGCAAGGACGAGGCGAGGTCGGTCGAAGCATCGGGCGGGTTGTACTCGGCCTGCTCCTCCTTGACGGCGCTGTAGTCGTTGACGAAGATGAGCGTCTTCTTGTAGTCTGGGTTGGTATCGCCGGCAGCTCGCGCGTTGCGAGGGCACAGGTAGCACTTCCAGGCCGTCAATAAATGGGCCGAAGACCACTACACAAGTCTTTAGGCTAGAACTCACAGCAGGATCGTACTCGGGGAGCTTGTTCTTGGAGGGCTCCTCCTTCTGGCCCCTGGATTGACGCTTTAGTCGGTGGTCTCTCCTGAACCGTCTGTGATGATAGGAGATTCTTCTTACTGCCAGGGACGCT
>NW_003315038.1:3750985-3753741 GCF_000150825.1 Verticillium alfalfae VaMs.102
TCGTAGGGGCAGGTCCAATTTGGTCTGGTAAAGTGAGACGCTCTTGGTACCAGATGCATTGGGCTTGGCGGAGAGACCCAGAAGGTTGATCTCCTGAGAGGTCGCGACAACGAGCATGTGGGTAATGTCGGCTACGAAAATGCCAGGCTTCGGCGGCACGAGTGCGACAGCGTGAATCGTATATTTGACATCTTCGAAACCGATGAGCTCGGGCTCAGGCTGGGTGTAGTCCCAGAGAAACAGTGAGTTGTCGATAGCGACCCACGCGTGATTGATCTCGGCGAACAGTCCCATGAGGGTTTGCAGCTGACTGGCGTTGTAGTGGTTGAAGATCTCATTCGGGATTGGGTACATCTGGGTCTTGTGGAAGGGTGCCCAAGCAGAATCAATGCTGACAAGGTCATACTCAGAGGACGAGCCGGCTAGAGCAAAATGATCAGTGAAGCTCAAGGCGGCGTGGATGATGCAAGGGCTGGAGATATCTCACATTTGGCATAAGACTCTAGATCAGGATAGTTTTGATCCCGCTGAAGAAACTCGTTGACGGCTTGGGCCGCCTTGGTGACAGGGGGCACATCGGGTGCCTGCTGCTGAACATGCGAGGCAGGAACCAAGCCGCCGCTCATGCCAGAGGTTGATGATGTCGTGACGGAGGACTGATTTGGCCTGGGGACGAGACTGCTGCTGGGCGCAGGATTTGCGTTCCCATCGAAGAGACGCCTTCTGACAGGGTCATCGTTGGATTGGAACCTGGAGGCGGCGGGGGTGTTGAGAAACGCGCCAGGCACAGGACGCGCCGGTGTGATTGCTGGGTACGACATTTTTCGAGCTGGAGAGGTCGTGGATGAGAGGTGGTCGAAGGTCGATATGGTTTCACCGATCGAGGCAGCGCGTGGCCAGCGAAGGCTTGTTGTCGCGGTATGCAACCACCATCAACAACCAAGAAAAGAAGATGGTGGAGCAATTGCCGTCGAGAGAGCTGGGTTGGCGAAGGCACTGGGGTCTCCTCCCACGGGTTGATGGATGGCCCTTTGATGGAGCAAGATGACAGGGTGAGTTATCGAAGCAGCAGCGAGATGCAGCTGGCAATTGTCGGTGCTTGAACGTCGGAGGTCGAAAGGCTGCACCTGTTCCCGGGCAGCGCGTGGGAATTTTCGCGACAGGGAACGACTGGAGCTGGAAAGCTGCTCTGGGTGGTACCTCGCGCTAAGCCCGTTTCGGGGGCAAGGCTGAGGAGAGCTTGGGCCCACTAGACGAGCTTCGTGACTGAGCATGACTCTCCCCGACTTTTTGTCACATGTCGACGAAAATGATAACGATGCATGGTAAATTAAAAGAACCCCAAGGCGTACATTTCCACGCTCTTTTATTCATCATGGTTTCTCTCTAACAACGCATCCGGCCGCTTTGTATGAAGCCTGCGACATGATCACGGGCCTGTCCATATTCGTCCTCTGATTACTCTGGTTTCTTCTCTTCAGCATCAGTCGCCTGACAAGCTGTACATCGCGGCCTCATAGTTCCATCCAGTCCCAGCCTTTGGCTTTCAAATACTTGAGCAGAACATTAAATCGGCGAGGCGCAGATCTTAAGCCTTCTTGGCCTCGCGCTCGGCTTGCGAAGCGGCCCGCCTGCGAATGTCCTTGTGCATCTTTCCGTTGTACCAGATGCCCAGGGCGTTTCCGGTACCGAGAGTGCTCTCGAGAGCCCAGACCATGATTGAGTGCGTCCACCAGGGGGTGTAGGTGTATGCCCAGTTTTGGTAGCTTCCTGACCCGATCTTGCCAAGCGTGGCCTTGACGAAGTTCTTGGGCGTGGGGATCAGGGCGCTGGCGCGACGGACCTTGCTCATGGCAGTCGTGATGAGGTAGCTGAGGACGAGCTGTGTATCGACGCCGGACGGCTTGAGCTCCTCGGCGAGGGAGCTGTTCCAGTGCTGGAGGAAGGCCTTGCTGCCGGAGTAGGTGGCGAGGTAGGGAGTGGGGATCCAGCCGGCAAAGGAACCCATGGTCAGGATAAGGCCCTTCTTACGCTGCACCATGATAGGCGCGATGATGGATGTCGTTTTCAGGGTGCCCAGGCAGTTGATGGTGACGATGCTCTGCAGCTCCTCACGGGTCGTGTCGACAAAGGAGACGGGGATGCTGTGGCTCTGGCCGACGTTGTTGATGAGGATGGCGACGTCGAGACCAGCAACGGTCGCGGCGAGGGCGTCGTAATCGGCGTTATCGTCACGGGCAAAGTCCATGGCCAGAATTTTAGACTGGACCTTGGGATACTTCTGCTCAAGCTCGGCGGCGAAGGCCTCAAGCTTGGACTTGGTTCGGGAGACGAGGACGACGTTGAAGCCCTTGCTGGCAAGCTGGAGAGCGAACTCCTTGCCTAGGCCGTCGGAGGCACCGGTGACAACGGCCCAGCTACCGGGCTTGCCATACTTGCGAAGCTATGGATTATGGGGTCAGCACAGGGTCAAGAGTTGCGACTAGGTGGACGAGGGCCAACTAACACTGGTGCCGCTGAGAACGAAGACGCTCAGGAGGAACTGGAAGTAAGACAGGGCCTTGGTCGCAACAAACAGGAGCTCCAATGCCCGCCAGCACAGTCAGTGCCGCAGGCGGCAGCCTGTCGAGGAATTCTGTCAGAATGGTTTGCATTTTGAAACCAAATAGGTATTGTTGCGATAAGTGAAGGAAGAAGAAAAAACGCCAATCTGGACAGATCAGACAAAGGTCGAAAAAGGAGAGAGGGCCGAAGCT
>NW_003315038.1:3753841-3760606 GCF_000150825.1 Verticillium alfalfae VaMs.102
GACGGAGCCCGGCCGAATTGTTGAGGTGCACACCTGCCGACCGAAAATCAATCAACGCGTCCTTGCCCCCCCTCCCCCCAGCATCAGAGGGAAGCAAAAAAGCTGACGTCAGATGACAGCTGCTGACAGCCGTACACTGCTATGGAAGTGGCTTCAGGGGGTCCCCTGCCCTGGCAGCTGGCATGAGCACCCAAGGCGCTCGAAAAGATCCGCTGCTGCACCTCACCGTCAGCCAATCTCCGAATCAGGGATTGTCTTCAGCCTGTGACGCCGCCCAAGTACAAGAAGCAGAGGCTGCCCTTTCTACTATTGAATGCGCTTGCACGTACCCTCAAACTCACACCAAGCTCGCCCTTCGAATACACTTGTCGAAATCGCCACTGCAATGGTCACCATCGCCGACCTCCTCCCCTCCTCGCAGGGCCTTCTTCCCTACTACATGATACTCGTACAGTCCTGACTACCCCTCCTCGCCCAGCATTCCAAGACACCCAAGTTGACCAATGCCGTCCCCCACCCTCTTAGGTCTCCTTGATCTCCGTTGGCAACTCGGCCCAGTGTCTCTTGACTCTCCACTACACCCGCCGTATCTATTGCAACAAGTTTGTGACCAACACGAGCCTGGCGCCGAAATCCGCCCTGCGTGACCCCGAGGACTCGGTCCACAAGCTTGTGCTCGCCACGAACCGCGCCGCCGCCGGCAATGCCACCGATCAGGTCACGCCCCTCGCCGCCCGCCTCTTCGCGACCTGGACCCTCCTCGCCGCCGTCGTGCGCATGTACGCCGCCTACCACCTGGAGCACGCACACATGTACGACCTCGTCCTTTGGACCTACGTCGTCGCGCTCAGCCACTTCCTCAGCGAGATGTTCTTCTTCAAGACGGTTAAGTTTGGCGCCCCCTCCTTATCGCCCCTCATCGTCGCCACAACGGCCATGATCTGGATGCCCATGCAGAGGGGCTACTATGTCCAGCTCCCTTAAATAGGGGGTTAAATACAAGCGGGGGGAGGGGCTCGCTCGGCGCACGCTGCACACCGAAAGAGGAAGAGCAAGAGGGAATATTGCATCACTAGAACGCTAGGAGACGCAGCGAGCATTAATTGACGTGGAACGAAACACAATGATTTATTAACTTATTCTATTTCGGGCTTTTTTTTCTTTCTTTGCATCCAAACTCCTTACGCCTACTCCAGTTGATCGCGATAAAGCTTTCCTCCGCAGTTGCGCAGACGTGCCGCGGCCTGCTCGGGGGTGATATCGCGCTGCGCCTCAGCCATGAGCTCGTAGCCGACGAGGAACTTGCGGACCGTCGCGGACCGCAGCAGGGGTGGGTAGAAATGCATGTGCAGGTAGCTGTTGTCGGCCTCCTCGTCGGTCGCGTCGAGCGGGGCTTGGTGGATGCCGGCGCCTACGGAGATGATTGTTAGCATTTTTCTCTTGAGGCTACATAGAACGCCCCCCAAAACCGGCAGAAGAAGGGGAATGAGAATGAGCGCGGCACGTACTGTAAGGGAAGTTAGTCTCGAACAAGTTGTCGTAACGCCTCGTGACCTCCTGGATGGCTTCGGCATAGTCCTCCCTCTCCTGGGCCGTCAGGTCGACGAGGGCGCGGACGTGGCGCTTCGGCAGGACGAGGACCTCGAACGGCCAGACGGCCCACCAGGGGCAGACGACGAGGAAGGTCTCGTTCTGGAAGACGATGCGCTCCTCCTTTTCCAGCTCGACCTTGACGTAGTCGGCGAGCAGGTGGCGGCCGGCGTTGGCGGCGCGGTACTTGGGCCATCTGCTCCATCTCGGCGCGTGGCTCCTCGGGGGTCGTCGAGTGGTCCAGATCTGGCCGTGGGGGTGCGGTGCGAGCAGCCCATGGCGGCGCCCTTGTTCTCAAAGATCTGCATGTAGCGTAGCTGGGCCTTGGGCGGCGTGATGGTGGCCTCGGGGGCCGGGGCCGGCAGGGAACACTGCGCGGCCTGCTTGGCGAGGGCGCTGGCGGGGTCGAGGTGGGATGCGTAGATCTGGGTCCAGATCTCAATGACGGGAACAATTTCGGCGGGCGTCATGTCGGCGAGGGTGAGGTGGTGCTTGGGCGAGAACGTGAGGACATAGCAACGGCCGGTGGCCGACTCGGCGCGGAGCAAGGACGAGGCGAGGTCGGTCGAAGCATCGGGCGGGTTGTACTCGGCCTGCTCCTCCTTGACGGCGCTGTAGTCGTTGACGAAGATGAGCGTCTTCTTGTAGTCTGGGTTGGTATCGCCGGCAGCTCGCGCGTTGCGAGGGCACAGGTAGCACTTCCAGGCCGTCAATAAATGGGCCGAAGACCACTACACAAGTCTTTAGGCTAGAACTCACAGCAGGATCGTACTCGGGGAGCTTGTTCTTGGAGGGCTCCTCCTTCTGGCCCCTGGATTGACGCTTTAGTCGGTGGTCTCTCCTGAACCGTCTGTGATGATAGGAGATTCTTCTTACTGCCAGGGACGCTTGGTCCGGTGTGGTGAGACCAGCAGCCAATTGCCTCGGAGAGGATTGTATCTGCGGTGGGAGATGTCGTCGAGGATGTGGTCGGGCATTGTGACAGGCGGTTGTTCTTGGTCCTGAAGTTGACTTGGGAATTTGGATTGAAACGACGGGGATCCCTCAGAGAAATGGGACAGAGAGTTGGAGATGATGCCCCTCACGCAAGTTGGCGAAAAAACGGCAAGTACGCTACGCTATGATACCGATCGATGAGGGGTGACATGGTGGGGTAGCTTCTGAGGGGACGGCGGGATTTTATGCGCTTGTGATTGTTGCTCGGGGCGTCATGCTACGAGTCTGGACTGTGAGACTATTCTGGTGCTGTCGGGAAAGTTGCGGAATTGGTGTTAGTAACCCGAGTACAAGTTCCAGCATGCGCGGTTTCTCTCGTCGAAAGAATCGCCATTGTGCTCAAAGGCTGTGCTGGACTCCGAGCCTAGGTAGGTATGCAACCCTCTTCCAGGCTGATTGAGTCTGCTGGCTTGCAGTGTGGACTGGCCCTTGACACGAGGCCAGGAACATGGCAAGCAAACACCAGCATCTTCATACGGGATTCCGGGGATAGAAATGGATGGGTACGCCGGATGACGAACTAGCAGCTAGTGCCGTCTTGTCAAATCGCGCTGCAGTCGCCTCCATCGACGCGCCTTGCATCTGGCGGCCCGGTTTCGGGCCGGCGCATTCGTCCTTTCTTTGGAGGATGCACTCGCCTTGGTTGGCAACTTTTATCTCGACAGGCATGCATTCATTTTAGTACAGACAGTTTTCGCACCCAGTAGTGGGTGGTTCAGTGCTTATCGACCCAATGCATGAACCAATGGCGATGGCCCGCATCTGAGGAGATGCAATACATCCGGTGATAATGTCCATTCATAGTAGTAAACATGCTCCTGGTGAACCGATCATCTCGTGTCTGAATGAAAGAGCTTCGCCGCACTTGGCAGCACCTGGCAGCACTTGGCTGCATACTTGATACACGCCATTGACTGGCTTTTAAGCACGTGCACTGAATCGAACCCAGCGAGGGTCTCTCGATTATGTCATCGCCCGTACCTGCTGAGGCCCCACCAATGAGGGAGGCTCTCCGAGGCTTCTCCACTATCAAGCTTCCGATCCGGGGCAACATCGAATCGCGACATTGAGCATCGTCACAACACGTCCAACCGATTTCATCAATTTCAGACCACCAAACATCGATTGCGATTGCTTCAAAGACCTACCCAGAGATTGCGCCCAATAAACTCTCTGCTCGTGACGAAAATCTTGCGTGAACACGACGCGAACGCCTCCGACGGACCGCTCAACCAACGCGCCGGCAATCCATTTCCGACGACACGTTGAATCAGCCGGGCCAATCCGACTCTACCCCATCCTCCGAGCAGCTCTCGAAGTACCATCTGGCGACGCGCCGACGCAGTTTTGACTTTTCTTCGAGCGCAACATCCTGCCACTCTCCGACCCGTCCTCTTCATCTGCCTCGACTGGGTGAGGATCTCCCCAGGTATCCACAATAGCTGGAGACGAGGGCGCGATGGGCGTGATTCGAAAGAAGACCGCCACGCGCGGCGGCGAAGGCGGAGTCAAATACCACTGTGATGTCTGCTCAGTGGACATCACATCAACCGTAAGTCTTCATGCCAACCCGAGTCCTTGCCCCCGGCGCGTGGCGCGCCGCATGCGAATCTTGGACTGACCTCGCCCCTCGTAGGTGCGCATCAGATGCGCGCATAGCGCATGCCCCGACTACGATCTCTGTGTCAGTTGCTTCTCTCAAGGCAGCTCAAGCGGCAACCACAAACCGGATACCCACCCGTTCCGCGTCATCGAACAAAACTCCTTCCCCATATTTGATGCCGACTGGGGCGCGGACGAGGAGCAGCTCATGCTGGAGGGCGCTGAGACGTACGGTCTCGGATCGTGGGCCGACATTGCTGACCACATTGGCGGCTTCCGTAACAAGGACGAAGTACGCGATCATTATCTCAAAGTCTACGTCGACTCGCCGGCGTTCCCTCTGCCGAAAAGATGCAGCCCGCACGACATGGAACTGGCCAACGAGATTTCAAGAGAAGACTTTCAAGCGAAGAAGAAGGCAAGGATCGAGGAGCGCAAAGAGGCTGCTAAAAACGCCCCAGCCCTCCAGCCCAAAACAAAACCAACGGCGTCAGTACCATCTTGCCACGAGATTCAAGGATACATGCCTGGTCGTCTCGAATTCGAAACAGAGCACGCAAACGAGGCAGAAGAGGCGGTGCAACTCATGCAGTTCGATCCAGGTGATGGTATCAACGAGCGAACCGGCCAGATCGAGCCGGAGATGGATCTGAAACTCACCGTCATGGATATCTACAATGCACGACTCACACAACGTGTGAACCGCAAAAAGGTCATTTTCGAGCACAACCTGCTAGAATATAGGGAGAACAATAAGCAGGAGAAGAAGAAGAGCAAGGAAGAGAGAGACCTCCTGACGAAAGCCAAGCCGTTTGCACGGATCATGAACCACGACGATTTCGAGGAGCTCAACATCGGACTTATGGATGAGCTCAACCTCCGACAAGCCATCGGACAGCTACAAGACTGGCGCAACATGGGCATTGGCGACCTTCGAAGCGGCGAGAAATATGAGCAAGAAAAGGCATCACGCGTGCAGAAGGCTGTGCCCATGGGTTCCATGGACCGCGACCGTCTGGCGTCTGTCCAACGTAGCAAGGCTGCCGCCGCCGTGCCGGATCCACCGAGCGGTGCAGCTCAGCTCCTGGCGCCCGAGCTGTCGATTCGTCTGGCGCCACAGACAAATGGGGTCAACGGCGAGACTGGTGAGACAAAACCCACAATCAACGGTCACGGCGACGTTGCCTCGACAAACGGCAGCGTCGTGGTTGCCAACGGCACAGGCCCCGTCACGCGCCCGAAGTCCATGCCAACACCTATTGCCGGCATCACGCCCATGACTCTCACTCAAGAGTCGGCGCCAGACCTACATCTGTTGACGCCCGAAGAAGTCAAGCTCTGCGAGATTGTGCGACTGCAGCCCAAGCCATACATTATGATCAAGGAACAGATCATGAGCCACGCGGTCAAGGGTAATGGCGCGCTTAAGAAGAAGCAGGTCCGTGAGATCTGCCGACTGGACTCACACAAGGGTGGCCGTATTTTTGACTTTTTCGTCACGGCGGGCTGGATCGGTCGGGCTTGACGGTGTGGCCAGGAGCAGATGATTTTGATTTCGTTGTCTGTATAAAATGAGATACCCCCACCGGCATGCACTCATCACGATGGCGACGAGATGGTCACCAAGAAGTGGGAACGAAAGTACGGCCCGGGCATGTGGAGTTGGGTTATCAGGATGAATGGTGTTGTTGTGTTCTCTCTGGCAGGATACGTGGCGTACAAAGGTGCATACGAGCAATGAGGAAGCGATGGGACCTTTTTGATGAAGAAAACATACGGCTACCTGACCTACCTTACTTGATGTGATGCCAGTGCCGACCCAGTGCCTTGGGATGGTCTCCTCGCCTGCACAGTGGTCGATGCTCCGCTCGGATGTGATGCCGAGAGCGACCCCTGAATAATCACATGACACTGATAAGACGCTTATCAGCTTGGGAATTCGCCATACGACCAGTTGTTCGTATCCGAACAATTGAGGGATGCCAAAAGGGACCATTTTCGCGTCGCGCCCCAAAGATATGCCTAGGTTGATACCATAAAAGTACCTCATTCTGACGGTCAGCCACTGAGCGCGCGCCTTTATTAGATCGCTCGCAATGGCCGTGTTAACGCATCTGCTCGGCCTTGGCCTTGGCCTCATCCAGCTCGCCGCCGCCGCAGGCATTGACGACAGCCTGCCTTCGTATCATTATGGTGCTCCTATCCAGGTCGAGTGCATGAACCGCAGCTCGTGAGTGCTTTTCTCCTTCCTCAGTCGCTCCGGTGAATCAAGAAACCTGGTTCTCTGAGGACGAATCCCCCCCCCCCCCGGGGCTCCGTCGGTAGGGAATGGACGCACTGACGCAGAGAATATCAGAGACACGGGCGAACACCTCGAAGACGCGAATCACCAGCTCATCTGGATCCCGTTCCCCGAATGCAGCGAGACCCGCAAGCCGCTCGAGTTCGCCTACGGCCACGAAGGCGAGGTCAACTGCACGATCCCCATGATGGAGAACCCCTTTTTTTCCACTTCTCGAGTTTTTATATCCACAAAGACGCGCCGCTCTTGGTGGCGGGCTCCCCCTCGGGGCCGGG
>NW_003315038.1:3760736-3770581 GCF_000150825.1 Verticillium alfalfae VaMs.102
TGTCGCACCTCCACATCAGCACGCACCTCAACGTGCTCCTGCACTCGGTGCCCAAGCACCACATCCACCCGCACGACTCGGGCGTCCTCGACTCGGGCGCCGCCTACAGCACGAGCCCGCTGAGCCACATGCAGGGCACCGCCTCGAAAGCGCCTCGTCATCGGCGACCCCCTGCCGCTCTCCTTCTCCGTCCGCTGGTTCCCGACGCCGGCGCTGCCCAAGACGGAGGGCACCGTCGAGTGGCAGGGCATGGGCGGCCACATTTACGCGAGCACCGTCTTTTACAGCATCGTCAGCTTTGGCGCCGGCGTCACCGTGGCCGGCGCCTACTTCCTCGGCGTCGTGCTGCCCAAGAGGCTGAAGAACAGGACCCTCGGCGGCGCGACGCCGCTGGGCTACGGTGTCAATGGGGTTGGCGTCGGGAACGGATGGGGGTACTCCAAGACTTCGAAACGTCTCGACTGAGGGGTGTCAGTATAGACCCAGGCGCCTGTGTATGTGTGTATGTGTGGTGGAGTGGTGCGTTCTACGACGTAATGTTACATAGTGGCGAGATGGACGCCGGGGACAAATTGTTTTGGCTGTTTGCCTGTATGTTCTGGGAGCTTCATGGGTTTTCTTTTTCTATCTCTTGTTACATGGGTGGGATCGCTTTCCCTCCCGCCTGCATGAAATGTATGACTAGAACAAAAATTTGGTCCGCCTCCCGAAGAAGAGGCAAGATGGCAAATGCTCACTCGTTCTTCTTCGTCTGAATGGCCTTTGTCTGATCCGCCGTCTTCGCCCGAGCCAAGAGCCGGTGGCCCATGTCGTAGGCAAGAATGCTCGCTAGACTCTGTCAGTTTGCGACAATCTCAACATCAGGTAAATTCGGCGGAACGTACGGATGAGTACCCAAGGGCCGTAGATCAAGAACATAAAGTTGGCCTTCTCGGATGTGGTGTACACGGCACGATCCCAGTAGGGCACGTCAAAAACGCATGTCAGGGTCGTCAGGGCGACCTCGACGCCGTAGATGACGCAGGCCAGCTCGAAGCCAGGCGTGGTGCCCTTGGTGTGGTCTTCAAAGACGCGGAGCATCCAGAAAACCATGGGCAGCTGGTAGGCAATCTCGAGATAGGTGAAGAGCAGGAACCACGAGGGCAGCTCCGCCATGCGGCGTGACAAAGTACCGGTCGTTGTAAGCGTCAATGTAGTACTGACGCAGGCGGAACAGGATGCGCAAGGGCGAACCTTCAGAGTTGCCCATCGTAGGCGGGTAGAATGGCGGCAGGTCGACAACTGGCTCTCATTAGGCTCTGGCTTTCTTCGACGAACAAGACAAAATCGCCTCAGAAAATCACATCCGAGGTTGATGCTTACGTAGAATCGCAATCAGCTGGACGCCAAAGATGATCATGTAGACATAGTCCCGGCGCAGCTTAGGTGAGGCAGACATGGTGGGTTTTGCGGGAGCCTTGCGACTGCTGGTAAGCTGGAAGAAGACGTCGCTCAATGGTGAGAAGATGATGACAGTGATGAATCGCGATGCCGACGTCTCTATACTCTGTCGCGTGTTCGCGATCTGTCAGATGAGATGATGGGTATAATGCTGCGGATAAGGCTCACAGTGGGACGCGAGCCGCACAACTGCAGCCAGCTGGCGTCTGCCCTTATTCTTCTAGACTCGTCCCGGTCATCGCCGCCCGCCGCTCTGGTCTGGACAAGACAACTCCAACGTCTGAACCACATCTACGGCATGACGATTCCAACTCTCGCTCGATTGTTACGAGTCTTTTTCCCAAGCACGTACTCAGATGATGTTCCTACAATAGCGCGACTGCGAGGAAGAATGTCGCCAGGACACCCGCAAATGAGACTATGGATACTGAGCCCGAACTGGGCACCGGGCTGTTCCCGCTGCCCTCAGCCGTTCCATTGCCGCCAGCGGCATCAATGGTGAAGTAGGTTCCTCCGATGGCTGGCCCAAGGCCGGCTTGGGTGCGGAACTGGACCAGCTGTAATGCATCATTAGCCAACGATCAAGACGCAGGAAACCGCGCAAGCATCATCATGGAAGATGATGGCTGGCAGCGAAGAGGACACCCACATCGAAAGTCTGCCTGTCATCGGCAACAAGACCCACGGAATCGAATCCCTCGCCGTTGAGCGCCTCGGGCTGCACGTATAGCAGGTAGATATACCTGTGCACGCCCGTGCCAGCCGGGGGTGCCGGCGGCCCGTAGCTCGTGAACGGCGCAGAAGAATTGACGAGCGTCGACGCCGTCGAGAGGACCGAGGAGACGGCCGTGCCGACGGTGAAATTACCGGCAAGGTAGTGTCTGATGCTGCGGTTCGTGGGGTTGGCGCGGCTGGGGGCGTCAGGCCCGACCTGGTCGTCAAGTCAGCCCTTACGAGAACCTAACCAGGGGCGAGGCAGTACCGGGGGCGACGCGCAAGCTTCACTTACCATGACGATGATGAAGCGCGTCGAGTCAGTCACGTTGGCGGCATTCGCAATGCCCTCGACGCTGAACTCTTGCGGGGCCACAGCCTCTGCGGTGGACAGCTCTGTGCCCGGTGCGATCAGCGCGGCGCCGTGACCATCTGCCGTGTTATAGCTGGCGTAGAAAGCTACAGTCGGGTTAAAGGCAGCGAGGACGTCGGGGACGATGCCGCCGGCTGTAAAGGCGGCGCCAAAGTCCTGTACTGAGACGCTTGAGGCCGCGTGGCCCTCGGCGGCGCCATTGCCTTCATCGCCGTGGCCCAGGACAAAAGGCAACACAGCCGCCAAAGCGAAGATTGTCGTATTTCTCATGATCGAGAATTGATCGAATGCCAACCAGAGTGGGTAGTTTGAGTAGGCTCGTAACGGAATTAGAAAGCTGAGTAGTCGTAACCGTCGTGATGCGCAGCGACCGGGACAGATGCACAGCACCTTTGTCAAGCAAAAGAAGAGAGATAAGAAACTACTGACTGCTACGAGGCATAGGTTCTGTCTGCTGTGGGACACCGTCACGTCTCGTTGTATGCCTTTATACCTGTCCTGACGAAGCGTGCATCTCTATACTGCCCTCATTTTTTCGTCGGCTGCGAGAACGTCTGCGCCATCAGCAGCCGAAACATGCGCAACGAACCCAACGAATCATGACCAAAACATGCTCAAAGGAAGTCCCAAACATTGCGCATGACGAGACCTGAAGAGTGTGACTGAATCGAGCTTCTATCGCGTGCGCTAGCATGAGCATTGGGCATTGGCGCTTCCCAGAGTTTCAAAAACTTGCGCACCTGTTCCTTCATCCGTGTCAGCCTCAGCCATTTCTGATTTCGACGAATTTATGTGTAAGCATCTTCGGGTGCCGATTGAGCTCGCTTGACCTCTTCTCTCATCGCCATCCTAAATCACAAGCCAAGGAAAGAACCTGGCAAGCCGTAGAGACAGATCAGCGCAGCTGGCACATTGAACGACTCATGCTAAATGCATGGAATGGTAGAGCAAGCCGGTCTGGATTCAGAAGGAAAAAGCACCTTAAAACTCTTTGCGTCCGGAGATTCAACATACGTCTCGTTTTGGATGGTAACGTGACTTTTAACTCCTACGGTCACAAAACATCAAAACATGGCGGGCTTATTATATCCTGCAATTACACAGTTCCGAAGTAAGACACATCGTCAGCCCCTCCGACGAGTAGGCTCTTGGGCTACAATTGAAGAAAAAATAACGGATCCCCAACGTGACGAAGCAGTCCTTGAAGCAGAACCCTCTCCGCGTGGTCTGCATGGGCGCGGGCAGGGGTAAAGCAGCGCCGCAGATACGATCTGCATCGTCAATGTAAGCTACAGAGCACGGCAATCATCAGACCACGGCAATCAGTGCACTGGTCAGAAACACCATTTACAGTATCATCGCGGGTGGGTACTGACGTCAATATCCTGACCGCTGCACAAACGGGAGCTTGGCGGCGGTTGGTGGCTTGGGTAATATTCAAGACGTGACGTTGGGCAATTGACCCCGCATACTGCAGATGTGAGAATCGAGAATAAACATGAGCTGTTAGGTGGATGGCCTGTGAGGGTGAATGAGAGGCGCATGGCCCAGATTCCGTCGGGATCGGCGTGCTCGATTGTCTCTCGTTTCTTTGCGTTTTGAAGTGGTGCAGTCTGCTCTGCAATTCAACTTCCAATACAGGCCGCTATCGCGCACCGAAACATATCTGGTCGGATCAGATTTTGCACGCGATTGAAAACAGCAACATGAGCCAGTCTGTGGCGGATCCGTCCGCGACGCGACGGTCACTGCCCAACCCAGTGGCATGCTCGCACCATCACATTGGGTCGACACGGCACCACAAGCCGAGGTGAGTGGCGGCATGAGACGCATCCTCTCAGGGAAGAGCCAAATGACGCCGACATGGATAGCTGACGGGCAGCTGCACAGGACGAAGGCAATCGGGGGGCAACAGTCGAAGACGACGACTCCGCGTTCATGGACGAAGGCGCAAGCCCGAGCGCCTCCATCAGTTCTAGCATCCTACAATACCGCGTTATTAAACGGGTCGGACATACCATTCCGATCGTGGGTGACGCGACATACTGGGCATCGAACGACGACCAGCAGAACGAGTCCCTTGACATCCTGCATCACCTCTCTTACCTGTCGATGAATGGCAAACTCCATCTTGCGCCGCTGAAGAAAGAGTCGGTCAAAAGTGTCCTGGATGTTGGCACAGGCACAGGCATCTGGGCCATTGACTTTGCCGACGAGAATCCCGGCAGCGAGGTCATGGGCACCGATATCTCCCCGATCCAACCCTCGTGGGTGCCACCAAACCTTCGATTTGAAATTGAGGACTTTACCAAAACCTGGAGCTTTGCTGAGAACTCCTTCGACTACGTCCACATGCGATACCTGTTCGGCAGTGTCACAGACTGGTATGAGCTATTCAGACAGTCGTACCGCGTCTGCCGACCAGGCGGGTGGATCGAGAGCTACGAGGGCTCAGCCATGTGCTACAGCGACGACGGCACTCTCAAACATGACAGCGCCATGGCAGAATGGGGCAAGTTCTTCATCGAGGGTGCGAAAAAGTTGGGGCGCGTTTTCACACCGATCCCGGACAGCCTCCAAGAGAAAGGGCTTGAGGCGGCCGGGTTTGTGGATATCACGTCGTCAACGATGAAGATTCCTGTGGGAGGCTGGCCAAAGGATGAGAAGCTGAAGGAGATTGGTCGTTTCGCGCAGCTGACGCTCGAGTCGGACGTCGAGGGCTACGTGTCTTTCATGGCTGGTCTGCTCGAGGGATGGACTCAACAGCAGATATTGATGTACTGTGCTCAGTTCAGGCGTGAGCTGAAGGCGAGAAAAACGCACGGCTACTACCTACAACGTGTGGTGTATGCACGGAAGCCTGAGACGTCAACGGCTTAGTTCCCTTGCCCGCTGGTAGGCATCGTTGCGTCAGTGGGGGATACAATGGTGAAGTGCCCGGACATGAGTCAATGCACCTTACAAATGTAACGGAATGTGACATTTTGAAAAATGCTCTAAATTCCTTCATGATACATTTGAAATCAAGTCGTAGTATTGTTCGTCCTAGGGTACTAGACTTTGATCTACAGCTGGTAGATCAGATGCAGCATGGTTGGTGCGAGGCACAGCCGCTCGCCGGATCGTCAATTTGGAGCGATCTTCTTCCCCAGACGAACTGACGACGCGGGAACGGCCCGGCTCCGCGGTGATCTTGAGTCGTGCAAGAAACATCGCGCCCTAAATGTTGAAAACTGACACAGGTCAATCGCCTCATTATTACAAGTAAACACATCTTACCTGCCTATCAGAAATCGCGTGCGGACACCCTAATTGGCAGACGGCTGAGCGTCCTGTATCGCGCGCTGTCTGTTACTGAAGGAGCTCAATCAATGACGCCAGCGAGCTTCATTATGGTTGATTTTGACTTTCTGAGTTGATTAACCTTAATTTAGGTGCGTCCTGCACCTCAGCCACAAGTACCATGGCACCGGGTGCTACGGTAGTCCAGATAACAGCACCCAAGGTAGATATTTGGGAGATGATAGAAACATGCTCGACGATGGGATCGCACAAAGTTTGTCTTTGGTCACGTCGAGATCGATGCTCCAAGAGGGGTTCGCGCTCACCTCGAACGGGGCCGTGTGTCCTTGTCAGGGGTGGCCTGGCAGCTGGAGTTCTGGCATCCGGAATCGCGCCGAGGTTGGTTTTGGGACGATCAGGCACTTGGGCCAACGAACCACATGGGAGCGATCCGTCAAACGGCTGGAAAGACAATTTCAGCGAGCCATGCGAAATCTTTCCTATTGCCTGGGATTGGAGTCTCCTGGTGGACGCACCGCCGTTTCGCTACTGGCGTCGTTTGGTAGTCTGTTTCGCAATGAAATGAAGGGCATGAGAACAAGGGAAATTGCAAGTCGTTCTCGTGTGGGCGGCGTTTACCTCCCCCTCACCAATGAAGTTGTTGTTGACCATTGGTCCCTCACTCCAATTACACGACGACCGACTTCGGACTCGTATTACAGGTCGTTGTTTGCTGTGACACTGCAATTCGGTGCGAAGTATCAATTACGAATACCAAGTGCCGACGAGAGAACTTGGCCAATGGCATTGTACAGTTCGCTACACTTACTCATGGGAACCCCTGTCATGCGCCGTTGAGTGATTCTGGGCGCGCGACGATCAGGCCCATTTGCAGTCAATCGCCTCCCGCGATTCGAGTCACCTGCTTCGCTGGATGAGAAAGGGGAAAAGAGGCACGGACGGGATAGAGACTAATTCGTGCAAGGCTGCCACACCGCTGGCTTATCTTTTTCCAGAATAGGAGGGTGTTTTGCCAGAGCGAGTGATTTACGACGACTTCGCTCTCGTCGGCGAGTTCCGACCCCATTTGACTATCACGACCTAGGTCACTTGCCGGCGGCAACGTGACAGAGCATGGCCACTCGAGCTGCCAAGCCGTCATGGCTCCTCGGAGAAGATGGGGACGAAGAACAACTCCCGTTCCCCCGCGATGCAGCCGGAGCATCCAGTGGCCTGAGATATCTGATCCGCGAATGTAGCCCAATCTATGCCTTGACTCCTTTAGGAAGCTTGTTTTCCAGAATGGCGCTTGTTTCGGGTGATGTACATTAAAGGTGCAGGCGATGTGCCTGGAAGAGGCAATTGGTAGGATATCACGGCACGTCTGGGTCGCCGACTACGGGGGCGCACGACTCGTGAAGCCTTTGACCAAGGCAGCGGGTTCCTGGCCTTACCCGCCCTCCATCCGCAATTTCCTTGATGTTGAGTGCTCTCTGCTTACCACCGTCCGTTCTTGAGGTGTGCCCGACGCCAGGACCGGCACTTAAAACCTCTACCGGCGGGGGACCTTCTCTTCTAATGCTTAGCGCCGGACCGCCTCCGCACCTCTGCCGGATAACCAATCCAACCCTGGTCGTAGACAACTCAATCGATCTCTTATCCGGGGTGGAACTTGGCTGCATTTGGCATGTGGTAAAAGATGTGGCTCTCGACGCCATACGCCAGCATGAAGACGTATCAAGTGACCGAATAGGTCGGTTCTCGATAGGACTACTATCGTCAACTCAAGCGACGGGGACACGGAGGGTGTGCTGGAGAGCAAATATAAAGAGGAGACGAGTGGCGCAACTTGTATAGGTCTTTGTTCTCATCATCCAACGCATCATCTCTTTATCGCTTCTCTGTCCAGACTCAGTCTTCGCCTCTCGGGATTCAATCGTCACCATGCTTTTCAAGAGCCTCTTCGTTGCCGCCGCCACGGCTGTCGGTGTTTCCGGCCATGTCGCTCGGGAAGCCCCCAGGACCTTCGGCTGCGGTACTCACGAGCCCTCCGCCGAGCACGTTGGCATGTCCAAGGTCCTCGCTGCCCAGGAGGCTCGCGTTCTCGAGTCTGGCAACCTGACCGCTCGTGCCACCATCAACGTCAACGTCTACTTCCACGTTGTCGCTGCCTCTCAGACCGTGGCCAACGGCTACCTGACTGTAAGTCTGAAATAATAACTTTGTGATCTGGACAGAGGTGCTTACGCTCTCCACAGGACAAGATGGTCACGGACCAGATCGCCGTTCTCAACCGGGACTTCGCCCCCCACGACGTTGCCTTCAGGCTGGCTGGTACTGACCGCACGGTCAACACCGGCTGGGCTCGTGACAGCAACGAGATTGCCATGAAGCGTGCGCTCCGCAAGGGCACCTACAAGGACCTCAACCTCTACACTCAGGTCAGCCTCACCGACAACGCCCTGGGCTACGCCTACTTCCCCACCTCTGGCGCCACCAGCGGCAGCACCACCTTCATCCGCGATGGTGTCTCGATCAAGGCCCAGACCGTCCCTGGCGGCTCCCAGGCCGGCTTCAACCTCGGCAAGACCGGCACCCACGAGGTCGGCCACTGGCTCGGTCTCTACCACACCTTCCAGGGCGGCTGCACCGGCTCCGGCGACCAGGTCTCCGACACCCCCGCCCAGGCCAGCTTCAGCAGCGGCTGCCCTATCGGCCGTGACTCCTGCCCCGGCCAGGCTGGCCTTGACCCCATCCACAACTACATGGACTACTCCGACGAGTAAGTGCTGAAGAGCTCTCTTCCCCCCAAAGCCCATCAGAGAGAGCCAGCTTGCTAATATGATAAAACACAGCTCTTGCTACGAGGAGTTCACCCCTGGCCAGGATGCTCGCATTCACAGCTTCTGGACCACCTACCGTGCTTAAATGGAGAGTTGAAACACTCTCATGAGCGGAAGAACCCCAAAAAGTCTATTCGATGGGATGTTGCGATCGAGGCGTTAGGTTGTGATGTGGCATCAGTTCGGGAGTAACTGCATGTATTGGCGGCTTGTAGCATGTACTGGTGGCTTGTAGCATTGGCGGTTTGTTGCATTGGGCGAGGAGTTCAAGACTTTTTTCAGTTGGTGAGTCTTGTTGTAGTAGTGATGACGACGATGATGACGATTTGACAACCCGAGATGGAATGTCACGAATGAAATTCTTGGATTCTCGGCGAGAATGTTTTAGCATTTGCGTGTTGTAGTGACTCGAATTTACCACGGCCATGTTACCGTGGAAAGGAAATTGTAGATTATAGCTCGAGCACTAATCGCATGCACCAGAGTTGTGAGATGGGGGGTTTGAGATGGTGTTTTCGAGAGTTAAAATACACCAATTGGATGATCAAGAAGCTTACAACAAATATACAGCACCAGTGTGAAACCTGTGATTTTACTTGTTGTGAAGACTTTTTCTGAACGCCAACCCTAGCGTCAGTTCTGGTACCTGTCAGGGTCTCCAATCTTCGTTGAGTGAGGACGATTACACCGCAGCGCATGATTGGAGGCTTAGGGATAATAAAGGCCTCGGAAGATGCAAGTCGTCAGCCTTCACATCATGACATTCTCTCTATCAGTAGTGCCTTATTTGTTCGGAGCTGGATGCCTGCATACGGGAACACCCTCAAAGATGAGCAGCTTTAAGGCAACATGCTTGAGAGTTCCAAGAAGGAGGTCTGACTGGCCTTCATGGGGAGAAGATATGCTACGAATAGACAAACAAGATGATTTGAATAAGCCTGGGCCTGCTACAAGGGAGACGAGAAACCCTCCGCTTATTGCTTCCATTATCTTCTGTAACAGGTGATTATTCAAGAGACTATGCGTTTGTCCGATAATTGTGGAACACATGATTCGAGTCGTGATTATACATGGAGCGCCCTGCTTGCCCGAGTCAAGGTCGAAACTTTCTGGCGAATGGTTTGCAAGGTCTTGTGATGTGGTGGCAACGTCGCATCTACAGAGAATATCAAGATCGACAAGACTTAGCTCGT
>NW_003315038.1:3770951-3773262 GCF_000150825.1 Verticillium alfalfae VaMs.102
GAAAAAAAAAAAAAAGAATGATTCCACTCGCCAGTAAAGAAAGCATATGGAGCATGCTACCCGAAGACTGAAAAACGAAGATAGCGTCGCGTGGAACGTTGACCCGAGAAACGGGTGAAGTATTGGGGATCTACATGGCTCATTAACTCGGGGCTGCCGAACTGCCGCCTCAAACAAGCTAATGATCGTCACGATCCAGCAGATATAGGATGAAGAGCGGCGGCATGGGCCTCATATGGACTGGCTGGAGTGTACGCTCCGTCGGCAGCTGGGGCTCCATCGTGGGAAAAGCCAGCCACCAACGGCATTCACGGTCCGGTAAATCCTTTCGAGCCGTGACACCACGCCTCTCCGAAAATTTGGCCTGTGTATCAGCCGCTATATGCGGCGATAAGGTATCTTGAATATCACGCAGGGACAGAAGGCCTGCCGCACCATCAGTAAGGCACCGCAATCCGGCTGAGAGTTGCCGCTGCGAAGCCAACGACGATGCAAATTCTGGGCTTCGGATATCGAGATTCCACGATGAGAGCCACATGGGTCGACACTGCGAGCCAATGGAGGCGGAAGCCTGTAAATGAATGCCCGTGTACCAATGCAGCGGCCCATGTTGTGATTGAGTTCCGGCCCCGAAGAGGAACAGTCTGTTCAGCCATAGCCCTGCAATCTTACGTTGACAGAGGCAAGACGATGAGACAGACTGCGAGGGACGGAGATCCGTTCCACAGATAAACAAGCATCAAATCAAGGGTACGCTGGCTGACGCCGGGCTGGTCGCCGTTCCAGAAGGCCGTCACCTGATCGTCGGCCGGGCATGGGTGCCCAAAGGGGAAATGCGGCGGATGGATCAAATCCGGCTCCCTTTCGGGCCAAGTCCACGGCGCATCAAGGTGGGGGTCAAGCTTGAGCTTGCTAGATTGAAGTTACTATGGAGGGTTGGATCGACCAAGCAAGGCGTTCAGTCTCCAAATCATGGCATGTGACGACGTTGCCGTTCCGGGTCTGAGACTACTCGAAGCTTAAGATTGATCAAGCTCGCTGTCAGAGGACGCGTCTGCACATCAAGTGGTGGACGAGTATATTCACAGCAGAGCCCCCGTCCTGCGCCCAGGTCTGGGCATCGCCTCTTGGCATGCCATCGCCCTCTTGGCATTTTCCCTTCTCGGCGTTGTATGCTCCGGAGAGCAGAATTAGGGGATCATCTCCTCGCCCGCCTGGTCCAAGCGACGACGACAGCGACGACAACCGAGCAAAACGCCCGACAGAGTTTGACGTACATACCACGCAGAGAAGGAGATTGACTGACTGGAGAGATCGGCCACATGAGCGTCCTCGGCGGTTCAAGCATTTTTCCGTCATGACAAGACGACTGGGCAGTGACAAGGCGACTGGGCAGTGACAAGGCGACTGGGCAGTGTTGGCAAGGGTCCACAGACACGGGGGGACCCATGGCATTTGCGATTCTCCATTACCCGTCTTGAGCTCCATCCTCATACGGCTTGCCCCGGCGTCGCCACATGTGGCTACTACCCAGGTACCCAGGCCAACTCTAAAGGCACCTCTCCCCGTTTTGGAGTGCCTGTTTCTGGGCTGCGAGGAGGGTCGTGTGAGAAGAGGGGGTCAATGCAACACGTGGGAGTGTAAGTCTATCACTCGAAGGGATGACCCGGATCGACGAGACGGCGTCTGCGAGCATGAGATCCTACCTCGCCTACAGACGTGTGTGACCATCAAGGCACTTCACCCACAGTCTGTCCAGGACCTGGACCCATGGTCAGTCATCCGGGAACCGACAGGTCGAGCCGCAAGAAGACTGGAGAAATTGGCGCGAACAAGCTCTCGTGACCCGTCAAACTGGGGAAACCGGCTCGCCTTGGGGTAGCTACCGGCCCACACATGAGGGGCAAAGCACTATGGGTTTGCGGATGAAGATTCCTGCGAGCCGCCGAGGCCACGACGGGCCGTGGCTGGGTCAAGCTGGGGGTGTGAATCGCGGGGAAACACCGCGATGTCATCTGGGCTCGTCTCCTTACAGAGCGGCACCCCGGAGCGCCCCCTCACATGTTTACCCCTGACGGGACAGGAACAAGACTGTGCGGCTCACGGAGGGGCGGCCGCGGGGGAGGCAAACTCACGAGATGCTCGGATGGCCACTCTCCGCCGCGAGGCAAAAGTGGCGACTGACTGGAGCGCGTTGAAAGCGGCGAGATGAGCGGCATGTTGGCAGTGATCATCGTGATATAAAGAAGGACGGAAATCCGGCACACACACATCACTCTTTTTTCCCACCTCTCATCCTCATCCTCAGTGG